>NW_027528867.1:328607-447767 GCF_008692635.1 Crocuta crocuta | reverse complement strand
CCCCCACCCCCCCGCCCCTTCCCCCACTGGCTGCCTTCAGAATCCACAGTGGCTGCTGGGCTCAGACCCCCTGTATCTGTGAGGATAGCGTAGAAGGCAGAGTTTATGGGGGCAGATGCAGTGTTGAGAGCACATCGTTTCCGTTGTCCTGATGAGCCTGCTTGGTGCTCTTGCGGTTGTTTTCATTATCCCGGTTTTGACTTAAGAGGAGCTCCAGGGGCAAGGAGGATAACTTCTCCACAGTCGTACAGGAGCCAGACATTGGGTCTGCGCGATTCTGGAACATCCAAAAGTACATAAGGGCTGGCCTCACTGCGTGGCATAGGTCCTGCCAGGATGGAGGCACCGCTTCACTGAGGCCGCCCCCACCCCCTACCCCATCAGTTCCGAGTGCACCTTCTCTCTGGGCATCGAACCTTGACCTGCCCCGTTGGGCCACTCGCCCTCCCAGGGCGTATGCAGAAGGAGTGGGGCTGGCAGCTGGTGGAGGGCAGTGTGGGAAGGGGCCCGGAGAGCAACAGGAGGGCGGGCCTCTGCCGCACGCTGCCCCACTCGCTGTGGGACCCAGCAAGGCCACGGCACCCCCTCACCCCCCGTTGTCTGCCATCGAACGCAGTTGGCCTGGTCTGGGTTCGTCCTGTCCAGCTCTGACGCTGTGTGGTCCTGACCCCGCTCCCTGGAATACTAACGCGGCCTGCTCAGAGTGGACCGTCTTCCTCCTCCTGAGATCCCTGCCTCAGTGTTTGTTTCAGTCCGGTTCTCATTCCATC
The DNA here is from genome assembly GCF_008692635.1 of Crocuta crocuta. Classification (NCBI taxonomy): domain Eukaryota; kingdom Metazoa; phylum Chordata; class Mammalia; order Carnivora; family Hyaenidae; genus Crocuta; species Crocuta crocuta. The sequence continues at coordinate 446,997 of NW_027528867.1, read as the reverse complement.
CACTCTCCAAAACAAACAAAAACAACTCCTCCACCCCCACCTCTGTCCCCAAAATTCCTTTATAGTCAGGTCACACCATCAGGTCAGATACCAGCCAGAAAACCGAGGGGCACCATGTCAGGGGCCCAGAACTCTTGCCGAGAGTCCCCCCACACACACCCGGGGAGGTCAGCTGGGGCCCTGGCCAGCCTGCCCTAGCTCCTCCAGGGTACATGCCAAGGGCACAAGGCACTTATCCACATGGCTCCTTGCGGCTGATGCTGCAGCTTCCTTTGGGGGCTCCTGCAAGTGAGAGGAGGGAGGGACGGGCAGAGAAAGCGGCAAGGGAAGAGTGCTTGGCTCCACTCACAGTCTCCAGGGACGGCCAGCCGGTTCCCACCGCCTGGACGAGGCACCAGCAGTCCACACCAGGGGTCCTGGGAGGATTTGGTCTTCCATAGGAGCCCAGGCAGCAAATCCTTGCCGGGGAGGAGAGAGGACCGGCATGATGACTTCCTGTTGCGCCTGGCGAGAAGGCCTCGGGTAAAGGGGGACCCAGACAACCACAGCTGGCTTGGCAGCGTTCTGCTCTGAGGAAGGCAGGTGTGGGTGCTCAGAGCGTCTAGGATTTCTCTCTGGATTCCTTCCCCTGATGTGCGGGTGAGGAGCCAAAGCCAGCACAGTATCGGGTTGACACGGCTGGGGCAGGGGCCTTGCTGCTGGGTGCACCTGGGCTCCTTATGAAGGCAGAGGTTGGACTGGGAAGGTTGGCTTCCCCGGTGGAGGCCCCAGCAGTGCAGGAGGGATCCCACCAAGGGAACCAGTTGGGGACCACCTCCCCCTGCAATGGGACTGGGGCTCTTGCAAAGCTGCAGGGCTGAGTGGCCTGCAGGGGTGAGCACACTGCCTGGCCCTGGGCCTGACTGACTCCCCCCAGCCCGTCTCCCCTTAAACTCAGGAAGTGATCGGTAATCTTACCTAGAAAGGCTAAGGTCCAGCAACCCAGACAGTAGCCCCACAGTGAGCCCATCTAGACAAGAGCTACTGTCAGAATCCTCTGGAGCTTTTTAAAATCCAGCTGCTTAGACCTCAGCCCAGACCCCCTGAATTGTTCTCTCAGTTTGGGCCTGGTTGCCTGGGTTCTGGTATTTTTCCATTCACTTGCTGCCCGCCAGACCCTGTGCTGGATGGACATCTTCGAGTGTGCATGACCTTAGCATATCTCCATAGCAACCCTTCCAGAGTAGGTTCTGTTGTATCCCCCACTTCACCGAAGTGGAAACTGAAACTCAGAGAAGTGAAGTAACTTAGTCAAGACCTCAGCTTAGATGCTTCGTGGAGCCTTGTGTGTCACACACCACCCCTCCTATCTGCACATCAAAGAGGTCCCCATCTGGTCATTACAGCATTCTTTGCACGCCCACTCTCCCATAGCCCTCAGCCCACTTTGGGAGGACGGAGGCTGTGTCCAGCACATAGGATGTGCTCAGAAACATTTCTGGAGAAAGCGAACAAACAGGAGAGACAGTGGACGGTGAGCTTAACCCCTGTGGCCTGCCCCACCCTGCCGGGCCCTGGCCCTGCCAGGGCAGACCTGCCTCCTCGGGGCAGGGTGTGTTGTAGCTGGCAAGTACGCTGGGGTTAAGCGGAGGCCTGGAGGAGCATAGGAGACAGAGAGCCCTGTGCCGCTCTCCCGGTTGCCATGGACCATTGCCCGGAGACAGCTGGCCCCTCGGCTCATCACCTGGTAACCGAGTGCTGACGGTGTGCGTGTGCTGCTCCCGTGCTGTCTGGAGCACAGCAGGCCCTTCCTCGGCCTCTGGCTCACTCTCAGGGAGAATGTGTGACTCTGAGAGTGCACCCCACCCCGGGCGGGGGCCTGGCATGATGCAGGCGAGCGATGGCTGGCATCACCAGGAGGGAGACCCGGGGGCGAGGGGCCGCACTGGGGGGACTTGGGAACTGGTCTCCAGGTTGTCTTTCTCAGGCTGGCTTTTCTCTTCTCCTCCCCTCTCTGGGGGCTGGAGGCTGCAATGGTTTTAAGCTGTCAGGGCACACACAGTGCTGTCACGGTTAGTGGGACTTAACAGTGAGCACTGGGTGCAGGTCTTTCGCATGTGTGGCACAGAACTAGGCACTTCAGGGAGGATTTCAGAGTTTATTAAACATAAAAAGAAGGGGCATCTGGGTGGCTCAGTCCATTAAGCATCCCATTTTGGCTCAGATCATGATCTTACGGTTTGTGATTTTGAGCGCCCATCCGGTCATCTGCTTTCAGCACAGAGCCTGCTTCAGGTCCTCTGTCCCCCTCTCTCTCTGCCCCTCCCATGTGTGCATGTATGAGCTCTCTCCCTCTCTTTCTCAAAATAAACATTTTTTTAAAAATGAAGAAAAGAAAATAGTCTTGATCCCTGTGAGCGTGTGTTCAACGTCAGACCAAAAAAAAAAAACAAGGTATAATCCTTCTTTGTTTTAATTGTTTTCGCTCTAAGACCTAACTAAGACCTAAAAGGTTCTTAATCAGAATGGTTTTCTCAATGGGAAAATAAAATAGATCCGAGCCCAAGCAGTCCTTCTCTCCCACCCCGAAATCTAAATTTTTGGCAGTGCTTTCCTTGTTGTTGCTGAAGAGGGCTGAGGGACCCAGCCCCCAGGAGATGCTGGGCTTGGCCCGCTCTGACCCCACTGTAGCCAAAAGCTTTTCTGGGAATACCACCCCTTTCCCAGGCCTGGCCAGGGCCTGCTTGCCGCCTTCTGCAGCTCCGGTTTACTCTGTGTCCAGGGCAGGAGCCTCCAGCTCTGGTGCCAGCTGCCGCTGTGTGCCTTCTTCCAGAGCGTTCTTGGTTCACTGCTTTGGGGCCCATGGGAGGTCCCGTGCCTCCCTCAGCACCCCAAGGGGATGCCTCCTGGGAACAGCGACCTGGTTTCCGAGGGTCAGTTCCCCAGCTGATTCCACAAGACACGGAGCTGTTCTGTACATGATCGGGGACTCAAGAGGCCTGCCCTGCTGGGCCTATACCCCTTGTGAAGGAAGTGGACAGGCTTCTGTGTGGCAGGAAGCAAAGGGCCCCAAGGCTCCATGGATGCCTGGCCGCAGTGCCTCTGCACTTAATTTCAGCTCCACTTCCCAAGAACTGAAGAGCAGCCCAGCCTGACCCAGATCTCAGGCACAGCCCTGTGACCCCATTGCTCCCAGCAGAGGCATCAGATAGCCTTGGCAGTGGCCCACACAGGCCGGCCCTTAGCCTTCAAGGCCTTTAACCTGAACTCACCGATCCTGCCAGCACCTAGTTGTGTCTCTTGGAAACACTCTTGTGGCTTCCTTCTGGCTAGGACCAGAAAGGACCCAGCTTGGGGATTTCCTTCCCTCCTCATGGGGCTGGAAGGCTGAGCCAGTTGACATCTGGGGCCCAATCAGCTGACCATGGGCCTAGCCAAACTTTTGACAAAAGTTTCTTGGAGATAAGTGGGTAGAGTGAAGTGAGAGGCCTCTCCATCCATCCCCTTGGCAGAAGCTATTCAGAACGATCCATCTTCCATTTCCTGCCTGGCGCTGCCGGTCAGCAAGTATGTATTCAGCATCTGCTGAGTGCCTCTCCCTGGGACTTCATGTCCAGGAGCCTCAGTAGGAGGCAAGGACAGACTCCCAGCCTAGGGAGTTGGCCTTGTAAAGCTCAGGGTCTCCAGCTGTTCCTAGGGTGGTAAAGGAGCAGCCAGGAACAGGACCGGCCAGGGCAGGAGAGAGAGAGAGAGAGAGAAGGGAGCCTCCCACTGTGACCACTCTGGAGACAAGGTGTTGGGACAGGGATCGCCTGAACAGAGGAATAAAAAGGGAGGGAACCAGTGCCGTCCTAGAGAGTGCGTCTTCGGCCCGCTGGAGTTCTGGGGGTGACAGCCTGCAGTGGCCCCATCCAGATGGTGACTTCCCTCCCACACTGAAATATGCCCTTTGCTGGCATCAAGTTACCTCCTGGAAGGAAGGGCTTTCTCAGGAATTCTTTGGCCTCCTTGACTTTGCTCCCCAAGACACAGAGGGGTGTGCTGGCCCCCCCCCAGCCCAGGCCTCCCCCTCAGAGTTGCTTTGTCAGTTTTCTGCACCCAGTTGTCACCGACCCTTTCACTCTGCCGAGGGCCCGCTCGCGGCTCACCCCACTCCAGGATGGGGGACCAGCTGATGTGCCTCTCCCCCACCACCACAACCACCACCCCCCGTTGCCATGGCAACCGCAGGCACTCCTGCCCCTGCAGAATATTGCTTTCTTGTAACCTTCTTCCCTCCTCCCTCTCCCTCCTCTTTCTCTCACACAAAAAGAAAGCACAAGTGTTTTATATTCATTTTGCAAAAAGCTGTGTAGTGCATACTAATTGGCGTGGCTTCCTCCTGCTTTCTTTGAGCCTTTCCTCATTCTCAGAGCCAGGACTATAGGCCAGTGCAGGCTTGGGCCCAGCCAGCCTCCTCCTTGGAAGGGGACTAACTTTGTATCTCTAGAGGCTGAGCAGCGGGCCTATCACTGGGGGCCTTTCGTCCAGGTCTTGAGCCAGTGCCCCGCAAGCAAGGCTGCTGAGATCATTCTGTCCTTGTTCCAGAGCTGCTTGTCCACAGACCAAGGGGTCTCCAGGAGGGGTGGGGTACCAACGCTCTGGCCTGGCACAGAGATTCAAAGCCAGGTTCAGCCGGAGGGCGGATCATGGCTCCCCCTTGGTCTGTGTTGCTCTCTGCCAGCGCCCCTACCCCACCCCACCCCTGCCGCCACTACCTTGACACTGTCTCCCTGGGCCACTCATTCCCTGGGCAGAGGCAGAGTCCTGGCCTAGGCCTCTGTCAGGATTGTTGTCACCGAGCCTCAAGTCCATCCCCTAGGCTGAATGGGACTTTCTGGTCAGCTGGGAGAGAGCCAACAGCTGTATTGGATGGCACAGCAGCCCTGGAGTAGCTCCCCACAAATTCCCCACTGTCAATCCAAGCCATTCCTTGCCCTCCATTTTGTTAGCCCCTTCCTCTCCCGACATCTAGGAGGCTGAAGGAGATGGTGATGCTATTCCCAACTCCCTTTCTAAAGAACCAGGAAGGTGTGCTGTATACATATGCGAGCGTGAGCGTGCGCGCGCGCACACACACACACGCACACACACTTACGAGTACACGTGGTATTGCTCCAGGCAGGGCTGTCTGTCAGATTTTTGCCAGTCCCTGGGGACCAGAGACAAATCTTCTGATATGTAAGCACTAGAGGAGTGGCTGGGATTACTGAAGGAACCTGTAGACAACAGTTCCAGCTTTAATTGTGCAATTGAAGTGTAATTTGCATTCATTTGCCATTTGGTGTTAAACTTCCCAAAATAAGAATTCAAAATGTAAAATAGGCAGTTTTGCCGGCTGCTGCTCTCCCGTGAGGCAGGAGGAGGTGGTACCAAGATGTCCATGCACATTCCCTTTAGTGGAGAAATGAAATGTGAAGCCCTTCGAGTACACACTGCTGTTCTGCCCAGTCCCTGAGCCAGGACCACTGACGAGGCTCAGCTGTGGAACCAAAAGTCTCATAACAGAAGGGGAGCATAGAGTATCTCCTATGATGTTCATGGCAACCTTTTAAGGGCAAATCTCTATTGGCACATATGAGGAAACAGGCTCCCCATCACCTGCAAAACCAAGTTCAAACCCATTTGGGCCATAGCTCTTGGGGACCTGCCCCTACCTATGGCTAACACTTGATTTCTGGCCATGCCCCCCTGCTAAATAACAAAATTTCAATTGAGTAAATTCAAAGATCAGAATGGCTTTATTCAACAATTCACGAAACAGGCAGCATCCCCATGTAGCAGCAGAAAGAAGCTGTGGAAAAGGAAAGGCAGGAAGGGAGTGGAGAAAGAAAATGGCTACTGAAGAATGCATTGTTTCAGGCAAGGTCACTTTCCTAATGGGACCAGCAGGGGAAGGGGTCTGCCGGGAGGATTATCTCACTGGTGCTGAACAGGTAATTCCGTGTTGCCTGGACAAAGGTTACATTCCTTTAAAGGTTGAAACTGCAATTAAGTTAGGTATTAAATCTTGGTTTGCTGACATGGGATTTAGCCCAAGTGACTCCATTTTGGGCCTGCTGTCTCCTTTTTAACGCTCGCACCAGCCCCATGCCCCACTCCAGAGCTAGATCAAAGCTTAGGTTCCTGGAATGTGTCACGGGATTCTGGGTCTGTGTCCATAAAGGCTTATAGTAGTTAAGAGAGTGGTTTCCATGCCTTCGTCTGCCCCCAGCAAACTGATGGTCACGTACTTCCTAAAGTCTGCCCATCCCCACAGGCCAAAGTGCTGCCTCTGGTTGTACATGCGCTGCATTATAAGTGTGTGTTTACCGCCTGTCTCCCCAGGGCCGCTGTTGTGAGAGGCAGGGCCGTCCTGTTTGGCTTCGCATCTCCTCCCACGAACACAGGCCCTGGCCCACCGTGGATGCTCAGTAGATGTCAGGGGAGGAGGTGGAGGGGTGAAGTTAACTGACTGGGAATCAGGATTGTCTGACCACAAAGCCCAGTATAGCTTATTGGGCTCCGGTTTGGGGACCAGAGTGTGTGAAGTGGACTCCCGGATCCCTGGAGCAGGTGACTCCGCAAAGACAGATGGACAGCAGTGAGAACATTAAATCTAGCTGGAAGTGGGGAGAGCGGCCTTTTCCGGTCTCCCCTCCCCTTGCAGCCTGGCCCAGGGGCCACTCAGGGTGGGGGCATCAGGGTGGGTGATATTGTGATACATAGTAAAAAAAGAAAAAAATACATATTTGGTCTTTATCCCAGGTTCTGGCACAGAGCTCCTAAAACCCTTGGAATTTCCTAAGGATTGAAAATCAAAAGTGTCTTTTGTTAGGTTAGTGAGGTGACTTGGATGCCCAGAGGATGGGAGCTGGTTGCCAGGAAGACCAGCCATGTGATGAGAGGGTTTAACTTTCAATCTGACCCTCGAGGAGGAGAGAGGAGCTGGAGATCAACTGCCAACAGCCAGTGATGTCATCCCTCATGCCCATGTAATGAAGTCTTCTTAAAAAAACAAAAGATGGGGTTTGAAGAGCTTCCGGGTTGGTGAACACATGGACACTCGGGGCATGCGGCACCCCCAGAGAGCGTGCAAGCTCTCTGTGCGCTCCCCACATACTGAGCTCTGTGCGTCTCTTTATCTGGCTCTTCCTAAGTTACATCTTTTTATGATAAACCGGTGATCTACTGAGTAAAATGTTTCTGAGTACCATGAGCCACTCTAGCAAATTAATGGAGCCTGAAGAGGAGGTCATGGGAACCTCTCATCTGTAGCCGGTCATCGGAAGCACAGGTGACACCCTGGATCTGTGGCTGGCGTCTCAAGCAGGGGACAGGCAGTCTTGTGGGAGTGAGCCTTCAGCATGTGGGTTCTGACACTACCTCCAGCTAGATGGCATCAGAATGGAGTTGAACTGTAGGACCCCCACCCGGTATCGGAAAAAAACACATAGGAACCTTAGGGTTGTTTCCATTTTCTAGCCACGATGAACACAGATGCCATGAACATTTCTACCCAGGTCCTGTGTGGACGCGTTTTTGGCCCTCTTGGGTAACACTAGGGGTGGACGTGTACCTCTGGTGACTCTGTTTAACTTCTTGACACACAGTTGGCTTGCTTTTTGCCTCAGTTTAGTATGAGTGAATCACTCCCCCACCTGGTTCCCACGTCTCATCTCCCCTCCCTGCCCTTTAGACAGTGACTTGTTTGGACAGATGAGCATCTTGAGTGTATGGCCTGTGCTCAGGCCACTCTTACCACGCAGCGCCGCCCTGTCACCACCTCGCTGTCTGTTCCCCCATGCCACCCCCTCCCTCTCTGTCCACTTTCTGCCATCACTGAAGTAGAGAGCCTTCTGGGCAGCAGATGGCCTGGGCCTCTCCACTTTGGGGCCTGCACCCACCCAGGCCTGCAGCTCTTGGCCTGGGCAAAGGGGCAAGTGCTCATTCCTGCCATCTGTCCTGGCTGCTCAGTAGCCCCGACCTTCAGCCAGCATGGATGCGCCATCCCCTGCAGGCCCAGCAGCCGGGATGTTCTAAAATTGCACCTACTTGTGCGTGGAAGGGCAGGCTCTGGGTCTCCCCGTCAGGCCACGGGCCACAGGCTGAGGCGCCTGGGACTCACCTGCAGCCCTGGCCCCTGGCACAGCGGGGGCTCAGGAGGTGCTGAGAGCCTGGAGGCGATGGAGGGAAGTGTGCAGTTAGTCAGGTGCGAGATGACATCTGTGTGTGTGAGTGCATGCGGTGTCCAGCCGGGATGAGGCCGGTGTGGCAGGATGACAGCGAGACCGCCAGCTTGCGGGGCACTTGAGTGCTGAACACGCCGTGCTGCTGGGAGAAGACGCAGGGCCAGGGCTGGCAGAGGGGACACCAGAAGTGACACCTGGGACCAGGCAGGATGAGGCACTGGCATGTTGCTCACAGGAGACAGGAACCGCTTTGAAGAGAGGGTAGTAGCTTTATTTATTTATTTTGAGATAAAATTTGCCCCTTTAAAATATACAATTCAGTGATTTTTAGCATATTTACAAGGTTGTGCAATCATCACTACTGTAACTCCAGAACATTTTCACCATCCCACAAGAAGCCCTGGAATAGCCTTACCTTGACCATTGTCCCCATATTCCAGCCAGGTGGTCTGTCATGGCACACTCAGCCCATCTCCCAGGGCCCCATCCACTGGTGCTCTGTGTCACTTCACAGGCTCAGGACCACAGCCCTCAGTTGCCATGGTAATTCTTGGCCCAGGTTCAGGCAGTCATCATCCACTCAGTGGATGCTTGTTGGGCGCCCGCTGAGTACGAGGACGGTCCCAGGGCCACACCTGTGCCAGGACAGGCACGTTCCTCTTGAGAGCAGAGATGAGTGGGGGCAGGAGGGAGCAGCAGCCCTCCCTGCAGTATGGTGAGGTAGAACTGGGACAGGTGCACTGTGCATTTACACACACCACACACACCGCACTCTCTGTGTCTCTGTCTCTCTGTCTCTCTCTCTCTCTCTCTCTCTCACACACACACACACACACACACACACACACACACACCGCCCTGCTGAGGCAGCACCCTGCTGGGTATTGATACCACATGAAGAGCAGGAGGTGGGTGCCATGTGGAGGAGGCAGCGTCTAAGGGTATGAGGGCCTGGGGTTGTGAGGCAGGGCTGGGGAACCTGGTGACACCCAGCACTGATTAGAGCTCGCTCTGCCATTCTCCATGCTCAACTCTGTCTGTCTTTCCTTAGAAGAACTCGGCAGGCGGGGGTCAGGCCTGTGTATGAACATCAAAGAGGCAGCTGAGAATTGAACAGTGTGTCTAGAAGTTAGGAAGTCCCCAGTCTTGGAGCCCATAGTCATGTTCTGAATGTAGAGGGTGGCCTTTGTCACCTCTGCAGAAAGATCTATTCTGTAGCCTGGTGGTGGGCCGAGCTGTGGCCTAGAAGGCACCGTTGGTCCTCCACACAGGTCGACATTGGGGCGTGGTCAGTGTCCCTGCACAGACTGCACCCTGAGTCCCACATCTCCTGGGGACCTCTGAGGACCCTGCTCAGGGGACCAAAGAGGAGTGGTCATAGGAAAGCTTATTCCCACACCTCAGATTCCAGCTTCTTTCCTCCCCTTGCCCCCACTTCTGCCCATTTGTGTTCTCTTCAATCTGTATCTTTTGTAGAACTTTCTGAGCACTGTCAACAGCTGTAATCTTAGTGGTTCTCACCAGCGTGTCACCCTCTCTAGACCCCTCCACACCCCCTGGTGGCATTTCTCTGTCTCCGACCACAGCTCTCCAGAGGCCCTTGTCCTTCATCCTCTGCTTTTCTCCCCCAGGTTATCCTGAAGGATCTGGAGGTGTTGGCGGAAATTGCTTCCTCCCCTGCAGGCCAGACGGATGACCCAGGCCCCCTTGATGGCCCTGACCTCCGGGTCAGCCACTCAGAGCTTCAGGTGCCTACCCCTGGCAGAACGAACCTGCTGAACACTTCTGGTAAGTAGTGCCCTTATGGTTACAGCCACAGGGGCCCTGGGAGTGCTAGTGCTTGGTCTCCTCCTGGACCAGGTGCTCCCGCAGGCCATTACTCTCAAGCCCCAGATCTCTGCTGGGGTGTGAGCAGCCAGAAATGTCCTCTGCTCTCTGAGAAACAGGCAGACCTTGCCGTCCCGTTGCCTCCCCACCCCCATTAGAGGCCCTCACACCCCCTTTTCCTCATCATCGTGCACCATTCATACTTCTGAGCCATTGGCTAAATATAAAACCATCTGAGTCAGCGGATCCTCTTTTTTGCTGGGGCAGCGTCTCCCCAGTCAGGAATCAGGGGGCTTTGGAGCCTTGGGTCTCACAGGTGGAAGACTAGGCAGCCATTTCCTTCCTCATTGGGGAGCTAAAAATAGCAAACAACATGGCAGGCAGCCCAGGCCGGAGAGGGGATAATTCAAACAGGATGTTTCTGAGCAGTCCTTGGACATGAAGGTGGTTGTGGTGTTCCTGGGGCTCGCCCCTTGGGGTCCTTCCAGATAGCAGGTGGCTCTTCTCCCTGGGCCAGTGCAGTTCCCAACTCCTCCCTCCCAGGCAGATGCCAGTTCCTTCCAGTGACGTGATCCTGGGAAATGCCAACGATGCAAGTTGATAGGAAAGTCCTCATCAAATCTTGGGTGTTCGCCTGGGGTGTCTCTTTGTCCTCTGAGTGGCTCTTGATACCCAGATACAAGATCCTCGATGGCTCCTCTTTGATGCAAAAGTCAGATGTCACATAGATCCAAGGCCTGTCCCTGCCTGCCACTCTAGCAGGCTGAGCCCCCGAAGGCATCCGGTACCCAGCCCTGAGCACCCCCACTTGTGGCACCGCTGCGGCCCTGCTGGCCTGAGTGCACCCTAGGGCTGCCACGCCAAGTCACACAAGGCTTGTACATTGAAGACGTCTTGCTGGGGACACTTGAAGTCAGGGGTTCCCCCAGCTCCTGCAGTGGGGTGTCACATAGGACCCCAGGCTTTAGGCCACTGCTGCTGCACTATTCTTCCTGCAACTGGGCCCAAGGTTCTAGCTGTTTCTGACTGAAGCAAGGAAGGGGTAAGGGGCTCTCGTGGCAGCCCGGTTTCCTTCTCTTGTTTCCCCAGGATGCGGTGGCTTCCTTGCCGAGGAACCCAGTTTCCTCCGAGCAGTCAAAGGCCATAGTTGGGAGGCTCCCACATCCTGACCCTTGTGAGGGACCCTTGTGAGGTTCCCACCCTCTGTCCTGCAGCCCAGGACTCCATTTTCCATCCTGTGTCCCATGTCAGCACTTGGGGGTCAGCCTACATTCCCGGGCTGAAATGCCAGAGGCTGAGTGTGGGCACACAGCCGTGATGTGGGGGATCTCACTGAGAGGGGAGAGGAGCACCAGTGAGGGGATGAGGGTGACAAGTCACTGGAAGAAGGGAAGACAGCAGCCAAGAGAAGGCACCCGCAGGTCAGAGCCAGCCGTAGGTCTCCGTCCTTACAAAGCAGCTCTCTGGCATCTTCTATCCTCCTCAGAGTGGAGAAGGAAAGGAAGCCAAATAGGCAGCACCACTCCATGCAGGGGAAGGACATCTTCATCACCGGGGCTCTCTGGGATCTGTCCCTCCATCTCTGAGGTGTTTTTTATCTTTCTCTGGGCACCAAGAAGTTGATGACTAAAATGCTTACTCATTAGCAGAGGGATGGGCCGGAAAATGGCCTGGGGCCCAGGTCGGGTGTGTGCCCTGGGAAGGCCCAGACAGGGAGCTGCACAAGGGGCCCTCTCAGCCACTTGGGAGCAAGAACTGAGGGCATCTCAGATGGCAACGGGTCTGAACCCTGGCTTCTGGCCCTGCCAGGATAGGAGGGCCTCTAATGAGGCTGAGGTGGTAAAGATTTCCCCCAGCTCACCAGGGCTGTCAGACTGGCTCACATCAGCCAGGGACTCCCCCTGAATTCATAGAAAAACAACCAAGTATGCCAGATGAGAAGAAATTCCATCCTGGAAAGAACACCAAGGAAGTGACTGCAGCCAATCACTCTTCTTGCTTCAAGGATACACAGTGCCGTGGGCCACGTGCTCTTAGCCTGAGACTCACCCAGTTCAGTGCAGAGAGTGTGGGAACCACACGTGTGTGCATGTCCACAGCTGGCACCAGATTTTTCAAATGGGTTCCTGATTTTAAAAGGTTAAGGTCAAGTGCGGACCAGTAAGAAGAGCAGAGGAAGCCAAAGTTGGGCCCTGTCCCATCTCCTGCCTCAGCTGCCTTGGGGAGGGCACTGGCCAGGCACCAAGGATGTTAGGGCTGGCTGTTTAGGTCAGAAAGCATGCAGGAAGTGCACACTCATTCATCTGTGGGCTGCATTTCCTCCCGTTGCTTCTCAGGCATGCAGGAGGGTCATTCTGTCTGTTTCCATCTGGCCACGCATGGGGACAGAAGTTAGAAGGCCAGACCCTCTTCCTGTTTGGATTTTGCTTTCCTCTGGCTCTCCAGGGTACAGCTCTGAGAACATGCCGACTGCAGAGCACCCCCCCCACCACCACCACCGTAAAGGGTCTTTCTTTTTGGAAAGCCAAGGAGGCAGGGAGCCTAGCAAAGATGAAATCAGCAGCATTTATAGGGAACTCTGCCTGCTCGCTGGGTCTGTAAACTCAAATGGTGCAGATTTAATGCGAGGGCTGGGGTAGCATCGCACGCCTGGGTAGCGCCAACAGCAGTGGTCCCCAGGGCCCACGAGGCAGAGTTGCCCACACGGGATTTTTCCCCCTGGCCTGGTGCAGACATCTCTCCCTCCAGCACAGAGCCATGTGGGCAGAGGCAGTGGTCTCGCTTCTCCCACCTCCACTTGACTGCAGACCTTCACAGGGCCCCAGGCTGGGAAGAGAGCCTCCTCTCGGCATTCAGGAGGGGAGCTGCCTGGGCCAGCGGCCCTGAGGAAAACCAGTAGAGGGATCCCACGTTTTACTGTCTCCCTTGGTTGTGATTTGGTGAAATGAAATGAAAATGACCACTCGGGTCTCCTGTGACTTGGCAACTTTTGTGCATTCTCTGCCCGTCTCCATTCAGGGGGCTTCTGGCTGAGGCCCCCTAGGCTCTGGGGAGAGGGGTGATGAGCTCCCTTTGAGCAGACCCGAGGGGCCTACCCCTGAGCCTGAGCAGAAGGCTCAGCAGAAGCAGGAGGCCTCTGGGATCAGTCCCTCATTTGAATGTTCCTGCTGCAAGAGAGGGAGCAACCTTGGCCAGGCACAGCAGCAGTGCGGCAGTCTGGGGCCAAAGGTCACCACAGGACTGATGTTTACCCCCAGACTCCAGTCTTCCCTATCCTTCCTCTCCAGCCAAGGGGGCCGCGTTCTTGGTGGGATAACTGCTCACGTCAGTGTGCCCCACAGGGCTGTCTGGTCCAGTGTGGAGTTTGATCCCAGTTCTAAAATCATGGGCGGAAAGAAAATGTTCTGATTCCATCTCGTTCCTTGTAGCCCAGGCTGGCATGGCCAAATTCAGAAACCATGTTCCAGAAGAAACCCAGTAAGCCATCCCTGGGCATTTTTCCCAATAGTAAGAGTGGCTATAGTAGTACATTGAGCTCGTTAGGACCAGACCGTGTTCTGAGCACTTCCCATGTGTCAGCTCCCTGGGCCTCACTGTGGGTGAGCCCAGCTCCTCACAACAACCACGGGAGGAAGCACCATTGTCATTCTTATCCGGGCGGGGGGATTGCGATCGGTGTTGCTGCTGACCCAGGAGCCTAGCCTCAGAGTCTGCTCTCTTTATTGCCATGTTAGAGGACAAGAGCACTTGCCCAACACCAGAAGCTTCCACCGCTCAAGATGGGGAACCAAGCAGTGGTGGCCAGGCTAGCAGTCCAGGCTTCTCCCCTGGGGTGCATCCTGGCATAGCCTTTGAGTATATCCCTTCTCTTCACAGTGGCTTCAGAGATCCCATTCTGGCCTCAGCCACCTCAGCAACTCGTCCCTTCTGCTGCTCCCACTTTCTCCAGCACCACCAGGCCATTTCCCAGCCCTCAAAACCTTCTTTGTTGCTCTTGGAGCCTTAAAAGGCTTTGTCCCTACATACTCTTTCAGACAGTGTAAAAAACCATGGGTGCCGGTGTCAGAAAGGTCTAGATTATACTCATCCCTAAAGGGCTAGAGTCAGGTGCCCAGTAAGGGTCAGTACCTGGCTTTCAGAGTTCGTCATTATGACGGAAGGAGGGGGTGCCAGAGCTGACTGCCCTGTCACCACTGCCCAGGTAGTCACCTGTCTCCAGGTAGAGGGCCTCACTCTCTCCATCCCAGGCCCAGTCTTGGTGATGGCCCTGAGGCCCCCGCCTCCCGTCTCCCTCCAGCGCTGCGCTTGGCTTGGCCCCAACTGGCAGTCTTTCTTGATGCAGCCCCTCTCTCCTTCCTGGTCAGCTGGGAGTTCTTCCCGGGCCCTGATGTGGCCTGTTAGCTTGTCTCGTGCTCTGAACCAGGCAGCCGGAAAGCCTCCTGGATTTGGGCCACTGCCAGGGGCAGAGGGCTCCCCGGCCTTAGCAGGGCTGGCTCAGAGAAGAGTGACTGCCTCTTGGATCGAGTCCCAAGGGTGCCACGGCTGCAGCATTTCAGCCGCCCTTTCATCCATACAGTCGAGGGGTTCAGGCCCTCCAATTCAGTGGACTCCACGCCTCCTAAGACCCTGCTGTAGCACAGGCCTTGGCCTCCCTTTCTTCCGGCCCCTTGGTTCTTTAGGGGAAGCTGCCCCTTCCCCACCTGCGTCCCTGGATTCCATGCCAGCCTCCCAGCGGTACAGTCCCTCCTCAGAGCAATTCCTGTGCCAGGCACTGTGCTAGGCTCCTCATCCCTGTGAAATTCACAGACCGGAACCAGCCCTGGATCTGCCTCGGGCCCCTGGCCTTTCCTCCAGGCTCTCTGGGTGGCAGATCCAGATTCCCACGCGAGGGGCTGACCAGGCACCCGGGCCCCAACCCGCGGGGGAGGGGGAAGAGGGTGAGAGGGCGGGGAGCCGAGCAGAGACCCTGCCGGGCGACCGGGCTGGACCACTAAGGTTTTTGCATCTGGTTTTGTTGAACTGTAACTCACATTGCCTATTGAGGCCAGAGCTATTTTTATCCTGACATGTGAGGCTCCTTCGCGTCATAGCCACAAAACTCAATCTAAAACATCCCAGGGAAGGTTGTTTGTGAGACGTTCTGCAGATTCTCATGTCGCCACATCAGGTTTCACTTAGCAACATCTGCACGGCTGGCTCCCTGGCCGCCCACCCCACCAGCCCGGTTTTGTATACAGAGCGGCGCTCCCGACAGCATCTGTCTGCCCCACGGCCAGCCAGCAGTCACGTGAGCTTCCTGCCAGAGCCCACTTCTCCAGACTTCTCCAAACTAGAAATGCAAGGCAGGCGGCATTCGGCTGAGGGGCTGGTCCTCAGCAGGATCAGGGAATGGAAACCCCACTCTCCTTGGCCCCTCGAAGACTGTGACTCTCCTGAGACCCAAGGCCAGGTCGTTCCAAGCCACCCCACTTCCTGAGCCCCAACTCACACCCCATCTTTGGTAGGCCTGGAAGACTGTGTTGTCAGCAGTGCCACCTGAGCAAAAGCATCCCAGGCGTGGCGCCCCAACACCTCCCCCGAGTGCAGTGTTGGAGCGCCTGCCCGGGATCGGGTCCTGGGCTCCTGTCTGGGCTCTGCCCCGTCCTAAAGGAAGCACTGAGCCCAGGGCCCCCCTCTCCTGGAGAGCCCAGCAGAGGTGGCTTTTATCACAGCTATTGAGAAAAGAAGCCGATTCCCTACCCAGCTGTCAAGGGTGAGGTGAGGGAGGGTCAGAGGTGGGCGGAAGTGGCCAGCAAAGTGCTTTGTGTTCCCGTGGGGAGGAGCAGGCTGCAGTTGGGCAGAAATTCGTTCTGTTGAGAAAGGCCCATCATCCATGTAATCACACTCCCGGCATGAGTTTGCTGACTTGCCGCCCCGCCTCCTCCTCCCCCTGCAGCCCTGCCTGAGAACGTCTCCCAGGTTCTGACTCAGGCCTGAGGGACCGGTTAGTCAGAAAAGTGGTGGGCTGGTGGGAAACAGAGGCTGGGGGAGACCGAGTAGGTCCTCCCCCTGTCCGTGGTGAGCACTAAGCTGCGCCCCGTCCTTGACCAGCCCACCCAGGAAGGGTTGCCTCTCCTGCCCAGACCTGCCATCTCTACACAATTGTGCTGGGATTGCCGTGAGCTTTCCAAGGTTCCCAGCCCAGTCCTGCAGAGGCTCCTCCTCGAGAGAGTCCATTCTGGTGGGTGGGAGCCCAAGGGACAAAAGTCCCTGCCCTAACAGCTGCAGGCCCCCGCAGGCCAGGCACCAGTAACTCCCTGACACTCCCATAAGCTTGGTCTGGGTCGCAGGCAGGCCCCCGGCCCCCACTCAGTTTGCTCTTTGTAGTTTTTAAACAGTTGGGAGCACGGGGAGGGCTGAGCCATGGAAGCTTTCCCAGCAACCACTACTGTGAGAATGTGAATCACGCCATGGCTTCTCCCAGATGTCACTCTGCCCTCCCACTAAGGGCCTCAGCTCCAGGGGCTGCCGTGCGGGCCTGGACACGGAGAGTTGATTGTGTGGCCCAGAGGGGGCTTTGGCTAAGAAGACCAGGGATGTGTTCAGAGCAGCTCTAAGCCTTCTCTTCTGCTGCCTCAGGCCAGCCGTCAGCAGAGGGGCGGGCAGATCTCCCTCCCCAAATGTGAGGCTGCGGATGGGAGAGTCGCAGGTAATAACCCTCTTCTCCTCACAGCCTCCCTGCCTCCCAGCAGAGGACTATGAAAGTGTCCCAGATCTGAGGTCTCTTCATACTTTCCAGACTGTCCCCCAGCCCTCAGTCATCCATTCCAAGACTCAGAGAATGGGAACAGTTTGCCCCTTGCAGTGCTCTGAGTCATGGCATGTTTGCTGATAGCAACAGTCCCTGTGCATTGAGCACAGACTATGTGGCAGGTCCCGGGCCCAGTACGTTCAATGTGTTGTCTCATTTAATAAGGGCTCTTATTGGGGGTGCCTGGCTGACTCAGTTGGCGGAGCATGCAACTCTTGATCTTAGGGTTGTGAGTTCGAGTCCCACCTTGGGCATAAAGATTACTTAATTTTAAAAAAAGGTTTTTTAACTGAAGGAATAAGCGCTCTTATTGCCTCCGCTTTATAGATGAAGAAACTGAGGCTTAGGGTAAGAGACTTGCCCATTGCACAGCTAGTAAGTGGTAGACATCTGATCTGAACCAAGTCTAATGGACTCCCAGGCCTTGCTCTAAAATACCATACTTGAGGCTTCTGCCTGCCCGAGATCCCTGGGCCCTTGGGAATGGAGACTGTAGCCCCATGTCAGGGAGGATTTATTTATGATCACTCCCTGTTTGAGTCCCTTTGTCCTTTGGAACCCAAATGGTCCTAAGCCGGGAAGTGATGTAGGCTGTGGGGTACACACAGAGAGACAAGAAGAGAATGAGGAGACGGGGAGCCATCACAAAGAGGCGCCCAGGAGAAGGGTCCAGTCCATACACACCGCCAGTGCTGGGGGTCTGCAGCCAGGCCACCATGGCAGCGTGGGGACGGGGAGGAGACACTTTAACAGCTGTATCTACAGCCACCTCTTCAGAGATCAGCCCCAGCTGGGCCCAGGGTAACTCAATCTGTAAGAATGTGACACTTAATTCTGCAAACAGCCCCACTGGGCCAGGGAGCAGAGACTGTTTGCCATTCCAGAGTCACCAGGACCTCCCAGGCCAAGCTGTTCCAGCAGGGACCCAGAGCGACATACTGCAGACATCAAGTTCAGCAGGCCTGCCCTTGAACTGGGCTTCTTCCTCCAGGCTTGCCCCTTGCACACAGTTCACAGGGGTGTGTAGAGGTTCTCAGGAAAGAGGACAGCAGTTTGAAGGTGTGACTCCTCCTGAGGAATGCTCATAGAGTAATTCACAGCTGGGAGAAGCGAAACAAAAAGGCACCTTTTGCAGTTACCACTCAACGTAAGGGGAGTCTGAGGTGAGCAAAAGACAACTACTGAAAGGAGGGTTTTATTGCTTCTGACCACTGGCATCTAATGAAGTCAGCCCATGGGGCTCCCACGTAGGACTTGCTTCTGGTACTGTGGATGGTTCCGCACGTTATGTTTGGTGCTTGGGATTGATGCTTCTGGGAGCGGATATCCCCTCAGCCAAGCTGGGTTCCCTGTTTTATGCAGGCATGTGGCCACCCTCTCCCTTCTCTGGGGAGGAAGTCAGGGCTTTAGGGCCAAAAAGAGGCCAACCTGGAAAGTGATGGCCCCAGAGGTCTCTGTTGACCGACCATTCTGCTTCCCCCAGTGTCGTCCCTGAGTTCCCAGAGGGCGGCGGCCAGGTGCTTTCTCCAGATGGATCACTGTCTCTGTGTCCTCAGTCTTGGCAGGGTCTTAGCTCCGCTCTTCTGTCTCCTGCCTAGGAAGTCCCCACCTACTAACCCGCTAACCCCAAACCTCCCCAAATACCAGTGCCCAAGTGATGGGCACCTGTGGAGCTGTTGGGAACATGGGCCCTGAAGGCCAGCTGCCTGGGCTCAGAGACCACCACTCACCAGCTCTGTCTCCAGATAATCCTCAGCCTAATTCACAGCTTCTCCACGTATATGATGAGAATAGTAATAGCACATATTTTCAAGGATTATTTTGAGGATTAAATTAGATATTATGTATAAAGGTTTTAGACACACACGTAGCATGTAGTAAGTCCTCAGTAAATGGTAACTGTTGGTTGACTCTTAAGATACCATGTTGGGGAGATGTTGTTCAAAGAAAACAAACTTCCAGTTAGAGGTTAATAAGTTCTGGGCATCTAACATAAAAACAGTGATTATAGTTAGTAAGACTATACTTGAAAAGACTATACTTGGGGCGCCCGGGTGGCTTAGTCAGTTAAGCGTCCGGCTTTCACTCAGGTCATGATCTCGCGGTTCGTGGGTTCGAGCCCCGCGTCGGGCTCTGTGCTGACTGCCAGCTCAGAGCCTGGAGCCTCTTTCAGAGTCTGTGACTCCCTCTCTCTCTGACCCTCCCCTGCTCATGCTGTCTCTCTCTCTCCTAGAAATAAATAAAAAACATTAAAAAAAATTAAAAAAAAAAAAAAGACTATACTTGAAAGCTTCTGAGAGAGTAGATCGTAAATGTTCTCACAACAAAGAACAATGGACAAATGAACAAAAAAAAAATGAAGGTATTGGCTAACTCCACACCACTGTGGTAATCATTTTGCAATGTATACAAGTATAAAATCAATACATTGTACACCTTAAACATCTATAATGTTATATGTCAATGTTACCTCAGTGAAGCTAGAAAAAAATACAATATAAAAAGCAAAACTCCTAGGGCATCTGGGTGGCTCGGTCAGTTGAGCATCCAACTCTTTCTTTCTTTTTTTTTTTTTTTTAATGTTTTATTTATTTCTAGGAGAGAGAGAGAGAGACAGCATGAGCAGGGGAGGGTCAGAGAGAGAGGGAGTCACAGATTGAAACAGGCTCCAGGCTCTGAGCTGGCAGTCAGCACAGAGCCCGACGCGGGGCTCGAACCCACGAACCGCGAGATCATGACCTAAGCGAAAGTCGGACACCCAACCGACTAAGCCACCCAGGCGCCCCGCATCCAACTCTTTCTTGATTTCAGCTCAGGTCATGATCTCACCATTCAGGAGATCAAGTCTTGCGTGGGGCTCTTTGCTGACAGCAAGGAGCCTGCTTGGGATGCTCTTTCTCCTCTTTCTTTGCCTCTCTCTCTCTCTCTCTCAAACTAAATAAACTTTAAAAAAAAATAAAGCATCTAAAAAAGAAAACCAGTATGTTATACTCACACAGTTGGATATCCATCCACATGCAAAAGAATTCAGACTCTTCTCACCATATACAAAAATTAAAATAGATCAGAGACCTAAATGTACAAACTATATTTAAAAAAAAAAAAAACAACTTTTAGAAAGAAGCATACCAGTAAATTTTTATGACCTCCCCATCCACTAGGATGGCTATAATCAAAAGACAGGTGATAACAGGTGTTGGCAAGAATGTGGGAAAGTTGGAACCTATGCGCTGCTAGTAGGAATGTAAAATGGTGCAGCCACTGTGGAAAGCAGTCTGGCGATTCCTCGAAACTTACGCATAGAGTAACCATACGATTCATAAGTTCCACCCCTGGGTATATAACCAAAAGAAATGAAAACCTGTACACACAAAAACTTCTACATGAATTTTCATAGCAGCATTATTCTTTTTCTTTTTTAATTAAGTTAACTCTACACCCAGTGTAGGGCTCAAACTCACGACCCCGAAATCAAGAGTCTAATGCTCTACTGACTGAGCCAGCCAGGTATCCCGCAGTGTTATTCTTAATATTAAGCTAAAAAGTGGAAGCAACCAAACATGCAGCAACTGATAAATGGATAAAATGTGGTATATCCATACAACGGCATATGATTTAGCCACAAAAAATGAACACAGAATGGACACAGACTACAACATGGATGAACCTTGAAACTATTATGCCAAGTGGAAGAAGCCACATGCTCTATGATTCCATTGATACAAAATGTCCAGAATGGGCAAGTCCGTAGAGACAGAAAGTAGATTAATGATTGCCAGTGACTGGTGG
Organism: Crocuta crocuta; assembly: GCF_008692635.1. Taxonomy (NCBI): domain Eukaryota; kingdom Metazoa; phylum Chordata; class Mammalia; order Carnivora; family Hyaenidae; genus Crocuta; species Crocuta crocuta. The sequence continues at coordinate 426,402 of NW_027528867.1, read as the reverse complement.
AGGGAGGAATGGGGGGTGACAGCTGGTGGGTGTGAGGTTTCCTTTCGGGGTGATGAAAATGTTTTGGAATTCATGGTGATCGATGCACAGTTTTATGAATATGCTGGAAACCACTGAATTGTTCACTTTACAAGGGTCAGCTTTATGATGTGTGAATTGTATCTGTTAAGCTGGTGTGTGTGTGTGTGTGTGTGTGTGTGTGTGTGTTTCAATGCCCTGTTAGTGCCTTGGGCAGAGGGGATGAGGATACCAACTGTGTCTAACACCTCTTTCCAGCAGTGCTGTTACAAAGGAAAGTTGAGGAGACCCCATAGGGTGTATCAATATACTACACAGGGATCAGGTGGGCATTCTGTCGGCCCTGCTCTCATCCCCTCCTTGCTGGATACCTTGCAGAGGGGAGCGTATTCTGGGCTGGCTCTTGGAGGGGGGCTGTATCTGGCCCTCCACGTATTTTCAGCTGGGATGCATATCCGAGGGATACGCTGAACGTGCTTCTGGTTCTTAAGACAACTCTGTGCTTTGAAAGTCTTTAGAGTACTAGTCTAAACAAGTGCCTTCACCCAAAGGAAAATGACTGATTTGAAAACACTGAGTGAAGATTAAAGCCCTTGGTAACATTTTGTCAGTGTGTGCTGTCTTCAGTCCAGCGGGTGTGTGCATAATTTACCTTTTCGTGAGCACCGTCGGGAAAGGAGTGTGAGTTTTGTTGACTTTCGGGGTGGTGTGCCTGCTTTACCCCTTCTTTCTCTTTCACTTATCATCTGTCCTTAACCAGCCAAAATTAAGACCGAGTGTATTTTAGTTATTGGGATGATAGGTACAAGTTTGTTTTCTAAAAAACAGAAAATAAAAATCTCCTAGCACACGTACCAGCGGCTCTTACAGATAGAAGGTGTTCACTAAGTTTTTGGGGTTTGGCTGGAGAGGTGGACAGGTAAATGGGTGTTTGTGCAGTAAGCAAAGTTGTATTTGCTTGTACGTACTTGCATAGCCCTTGCTTTTTTGCCATTAACCCAAGGCCTTTGACTGAAGATTTTCCCTCACCTTGTTACACACAGATCCCACCACCACCACCTTTTTGGCCTTGACAATTGTTTATGTTCTGTGGGGGTCCTGTCACCCTGTGGATCCGTAGAGTAAATCCCGGCTCTGTCCCTTTCTCTGCAGGTACCAAAGGCTTAGAATGTTCTCCTTCCACCCCCACCATGAACTCCTACTTTTATAAGTTCATGATCAACCTTCTCAAGAGGTTCAGCAGCGAACGCAAGCTCTTGGAGGTCCGAGGTGCTTTCATCATCAGGTTAGGCGCGCGTGCCTTGTCTTCCTCACGTGGCCACAGTGTTTCTATTTCACACCATTGCCAGAGGTCGGAGCAAACATTTTCTCTTTCACTTCTCTCCCCTCCTTTTCCTTTGTGTTTGTTCTTGAACAAACCAAGAAGCCTCCCTTGACACCAGGAGGCTGGTGCTGCCAACACAAGACAGGTCAATGTTGCCATTTCTCAAACAAATGAATTATTCACTTATTGAGACACTTTTCCCCTGAGATTAAATATTCTCTCATTAAATGCCCTTGTTGGAGTCTCTGGGGAGGAAAGTAGGTGAGCCAGATGGAACATGAAATAGGGCTGTACCCGGGTGTCCAGCCACCAGCACGGGGTTTGGCCAGGCAGAGCTGGGTTCTCGAGTCGTGTGAGCCTTGTCCGGGACAGTCCCTCCTACCGTCCCCTCTAGAACCCCCATCAGCAGCACGACTGAGTCTGGCCCTTGGCCTCCCTGGCTTCTTAGAGCTGAGGGTCACCAGAAGAGTGACCTTCAAGTCACCAAAATCTAGATGGGGCACGGATTTCTCCAGGCTCTCCAACAAAGCCAGGCAGAGTAGTTTTCTGGAACAGTCTGAGTGGCCTCAGATGCTCTACGGCAGTAGTTCTCAGCCCTGGCTGGCCACCTGTTAGGTGACCGAGGGGGTCTCATCCGGACCTGTGAAATAAGCAGCTCTGGGGTGCTGGGTACTTAAGCTGTCCAGGATGCTCGGGAACTGGCTAGACCAGTGTGGTCCATGGACTTGGGAAGGCTCCTGAGGCCGCCTGCGGGGTCCAAGGGTTGCAGGGGGATTGCCGGCAGAGGGTCCAGCCTGTACGGAGCCTCTAAGTCGGCAAAAAGCATGGAGAGTTCATTTTGCTGTGACTCAGAGGGCAAGGACGAGAGGGGCCCAGCCTTGCTGGACACACCAGGGGTTACAGGCCTTACCCAGAGGCTAGGGGCTGGTCGGGGGGAGGGAGCCCCTGAAAGGGCTTGGGCTAGGGGGACAGTGTGACCAGATTTGTGTTTGAGGGGTGAGTGGAGAGCAAGGCGGGTGTGCGGGAGACCTGTTGTGAGGCTGTTGTCCAAGTGGGAGATGGTGACTGCTTGGTAGGGGGATGGGAAGAAGCAGCAGCATTCTGTAATTCATAAGAAGTATCATTGATTAGTGACCGATTACCTGAGGGCCTGAGGGGACAGGGTGTTGGGAATGACACCCAGGACTCTGGTGTAAGCACGGGGTGGCTGGTAGTGGCAGTCCCTGAGAGGCGAGCTCTGGAGGACGAGCAGGGAGGGAGGAGGGTCCCCTGATTGAGTTTAAATTGCTTTGGTGACATCAAAGGAGAGGTGAAGCAGCAGGTTGCTACACCTCACTCTCAAAAGAGGGACCTATGGCCAAGCTGCAGATCTGAAAGTTGCTAACATGGTCATTCATTCATTCACTCATTCATTCACTCACGAGATATTTACTGAATAATGACTCTGCAGAGTACTACTCTAGATGGTGGGGCTTTCCTTCTTAGGGAATGAGAATGCTCAGTGGGAAGAGGGGCAGAGGTGGAAGGGAAGGGGCCTGATGGCCGCCGAGCCCTAGGGAGCTCCAGTGTGTAATGGTCAGGGAAAGAAGGAGAAGCCAGGAAAGGAGGCTGAGAAGAAGGACCCGAGAGGTGGGAAGAAGTGAAAGGGGGTGGCAGGAGGCAGTGAGGGGAGATGAGACCTCACGAGGGTCTGCCAGGAGCCTGCCCAGCCACCAGGCAAGCTGAGGCAGGGAAATGGGACTGAGCTGCAGGAGGGGGCACGCCTGCCTGTCCAGAGGGACAAATAGCAGGACCATAAAGTTCCTTCCCATCAGGAGGAAGGGACTTCTGATGGTCCAGGCTACCAGAAGGTGTTCCCGTGGTAGTGGGAGGCTGTCACTGCCCCCTTGCTTTTCTGAGGTCATATAGAGCAGGGTTTCTCAAACAGCGCCATTGGCATTGGGGCTGTCCCGCTGTGGGATGTGGGGCAGCACCCCCGGCCCCTACCCACTAATATCCTCGGCACCCCCACTGTCCCAGCTGAGATGATCAGAAATGTTTCCAGACATTGCCAGGTGCCCCCTGGGGAACAAAATTGTCCGAAGTTAGAATTATGGTTACAGAGGGACAGAAATGGATTCTTACCATGATTGGCCAGAAGAGGAAGAAGATGTGCACAGCTTTTCTTCACATCCGAGTTGGACAGTCAGTGGGATTGAAGTGGAGACTAGAAGTGGTACAGGAGACCCCCCACCAGGAAAGCGATGGTCTGTCCCCACAGGAGTGACAGTTTACTTTATATGGTTTTCCAAATTGCAGACGTGTCAATTCTTTTGATGAGCCTTCCATGCCTGGAAGCCTTTCAGGGACCAGTGGGGAGAGAGGCTTTTGAAGAAGGCAATTGTAACTAGCCTCCCCTCTGGAGAACTGGACTGTAATGGGTTTTTCCATCCTCCACCAGCCTCACACGCCCCATCAGAGGCTTGGGGAGGAGCTCAGAGCAGTAAGCAGCATCCCCAGACTGCACCAGGCAGAAGTGTGGGCATCAGGGGTGCACGTGCGTGTTCTCCCCACCTGCTTGGGAGCCCTTGGCTCTGTGAAGCTGCTGGCCTGGTGGCCACCGCCGTGTTCCACTTACAGCCGCTAGGGTAGTGAGGCCTCACTTGCTACGTCTAGAGTCTCCCTAGCATCCTGGGCTGATAGGAATCCTCATTTTGTGGAAGGGAACTGAGGGGAAGCCACGTGCCTGCCAGGCTTGGTGGGAGCCGAGCTGCAGACCTTTGCTCTCCGCTAATTCTGCACCCGCCACTTTATCCCTTCTGTGAGACAGTGCAGAGCCAGATACCTTGAGGGGTGCTGCACAGCCTATGGGCTGGGACCACCCAGCGCCCAGCTCCTCAGAGGGACCTCTGGGCCTGTGGGTTCTCCTTCCTCATCCTCCTTAGGCCTCAGTATGTCCAGCCTGGCTCTCCGTTCCAGGGCTCACACCCCTCGCAGACCACGCCAGGCTTCGGTGGGCACCGAGCCTGGCCCCCAGGCTATGCCTCACTGCTACACCACACAGCCAGAGGTCTCCTAGCCCTTGGCACTGGCACAGGAACCCAGTGGGCTGGGATGGAGGGACCCTCGTGGCTGGGCCCCTCATGCTTCTCCCTCCTAGTCCTTTGCTTCGCTTGTCCAAACTGCTGTCCTCGCCAGAAGCAGCACTAGCACCTGCTTCCTCTGGGCAGTGCCAGTTCTGTGGACCCACTGTCTGCTACACCGGCCGGCCAGGCCACCACTGACCAGCCCGGCTCACAGTCCCAGCCCCCCAGCCAAGGCTCTCAGGGTGCACACGGCACACATCAGACATGGAGGAGGCCTTGAAGACATGTGCTGTCCTCCTCCTTCCTGTGATCAGCCGGGAAAGTGAGGCCCTTCAGCGAAGGTTGCTGGGGACCAGCCGTCGGGAGCGTCAGCCTGCCTGTCTGCTTCTCGTTTCATTTCCTTATTTTTTGCTGACGGCTTTAAAGAGGAGCATAATAATGGTCCATGCAGACTGCTGAGATGAAGCCACAGGCCTGATAAGAGACACAGAATGATTTAACCCTTTCCTTCGGGTGTTAGGCAAGAGAGAAAGAAGATTCCTCCGACGGACACCTTGAAAAAAGCCATTGTTTCTGCAGTAGTGCATTTAGCTCAGGGAGCAGGAGAGCTTGCTGTCTGTTAGGACAGAAGCGCCGGACCTGATAGAGACACACATCTGATGGGCATCTTGTTGTTGAGAAAGGTGCATGGTTTCCCTTGGGCCCCTGGAGTGTACTCTCCCCCACGCGGCTTTCCCAGGCTGCACCTGCCCGAGGGGGTGGGAGTGGGGCCCCTGGACTCCCACCAGGCTCCTGGGCAAGTTGGCCATCCTCTGTGTCCATGTGGCCCTGTTATCGGGTGGACATAACATGTTAGACACGCATTGAACTTGGGGGAGCCAGTGGCTCCAAAGCCTCATCCAGCTAGACTCGCTGAGACCTGCTCTGGGCCCAGGCTCTTCTCGTAGCTGCAGAAGTTGAAGGGAGGGAAGAGGGCACATGGGGCGAGGGTGCCAGAGGGAGCTGGGTGTCCCCCAGCCCTGCCACACCTCTCCCCCTTCCCTGGACTCCACAGAAACGGGGCAGATGGGCCTCCCACAGGTCCTCAGGAACCAGATTGAGACTAGAACTTCTGGAGTCAAAGAGACTTGGGTTCGAATCCCAGTTCCTCCAGTCTGGGGCTGTGTGAGCTATTTCTACAATACCGCCTGCCTTGCCATTTTGCAGAGAGGGTGATGCGAGACCATACGTACTACACCTCTCAGCCCCTCTGATAAAGGGGGGCTCTTGTTCCTCCTCATGACATGGCCTCAGCCTCCCATTGTGGTCTGGGAGGACGGGAAACCAGACCCCAGAGAGGGTGAAATAATGGAACCTTCTGTGCCGAGAGCTGGCCCAGGCCTGCGGCCCCGGCTCCATGGGCACCCACCAGCAGCCCGGCCCCGGTCCCGTTAAAACAACTCTGCCCCAAGTGGGTGTTCGTGTACATTTCCCTCCTCCGGCCCCTTCCCACCCCCCGAGCCGCCGCAGCAGAACAAGCGCGGGACTTGTTTTCCCATGAACCGCGCCACTTATACTCAGTAGAAAAGGAGAGGAGGGAGAAAACGCAGCCCCTTTGATAAACTGTGATATGAACTGCAGCGTAATCCAACAGCTGTGATCTTTACAAGGCCTGCTTCTGTGCTGGGAAGTGAGCGAGTCTCAGGACGCTCCACTCTGCCGGCCAAGATGGCCCTCTGGCCAGCCGTCCTTTGGCTTAACCAACTGTGCTTTCCCCCCTCCTCTTCCTCCCTGCTGCCTCGCAGAGAGGACTTGCCAGAGAATGCTTGCTTTTTAACGAGAGCCTGCTGGGAACTCGAAGGCTCCAACCCCAGCCAGCCCAGCTGATGGTGGATGAGATCCTGAGCACCCCTCCTGGGGAAATGGCTACCCCTAAGAGGAGAGTATTTGAAGGGGATGGGCCAGGGGCTCAAGTGGGAGGCAGGAAGCAGTCATGAGTCTTCTTCCATGAGACCCTAACCCAGAGAAGCCCTGAGACAAGGCTTCTGGTTCATTCTGGCCTTCCTCTCACCTCTCCAGTTCAGCATACACAGCCCCTAAGATGTACCCCCAGCTGATCCTGCCCTTGCCCAACCCTCTCTCCTCCAGGTTTGCATAAGAGCCCTGTGTTTTTGGGCGGGGGCAGGGGGAAGATTGGCCGCTGAGGTGGGTGGTGGGAACCCAGGGCCTAGGAAGCCACTGGAGACTGGACTTGTTTTTAATTGCATCAGGGAAGGGCCTCAAGAGAAGAAGCTCTCTTTCATGCTGTAATTGGGAAATTCCACTTTGCTGTCCTTGTGTGGTCCACCGGTGAGACGGGCCCTGGGCTGGGGCCACATCACCAATGTGGCTGGGGCAGCTCACACGGGCTGATGCTCCCCGCCCAGCTCCCCTTCTCGCTCTCTCTGTCCTCCTGGGCCTTGCCAGCCTCTGGAGCTCATTGGCATCGGGCAACCCCCTTACCATCTTCATACGTGCCACTTGACGTGCCAGGGGGCATTGGCCAGGCCCCCCGAGCCCACTGTGCCGATGCTAATGAAAGAATCTGGGTAGCGCGGCAAGCCCCAGGACCCCTGCCTCACGTGGCGTGTCAGGAAAGCTCACTTTGCANACGTGCCACTTGACGTGCCAGGGGGCATTGGCCAGGCCCCCCGAGCCCACTGTGCCGATGCTAATGAAAGAAGAATCTGGGTAGCGCGGCAAGCCCCAGGACCCCTGCCTCACGCGGCGTGTCAGGAAAGCTCACTTTGCGTCTGGCCCCCAGCCCACAGGAGAGCGCTTCTGGGAGGCCCCGCTCACTTTCTTCCACTCCCCCCTTTAATGGAATGCACTCATTTGCTCCAAATAAAAATAAGCTGCCTTGACAAACATGCGCCAACCTAAGTCTGTCAGTAGAAGGGACCCTGATGCACCTACCCAGAATGCAGGTGGATTCTGATCTTTTATTAGTTTGAAGCCGTATTGATTAGGTCCCCAGCTGAGGGGAAGGAGGCAGGACATTGAACAGGGCTGGAAGAATTCTTCCAAGGAATTTCTTCCCGCTCAGAAGCTTATTTTCTTGCTGACCTTAAGTAAGCCTGTCCCGCCCCTGTGTGAATCTTCTGGAGGTTTCCACAGTCATTCTTACCCCAGAGGCCAAGAGGCTGGGGCGCTTTTGTTGAGATGGAGGACAGCATGGGGACTGTGTGGCAGAAGCCGTACTGCACAGCCGCTCCTGGTTTGATCTAACTGGAGACAGCGGAGAGAACGTGCCTGGTGGGGGCACAATCTGACATGCCAGAGTTTGAGAGGAAAGTCTGCCCTCAAAGGTAAAATCCAAAGATATCCTTGGGAAGGGCAAAACTCAGGCAGTCCAGAGAGCCCAACCTCATCCATTTCCACTGTCTCCTAACCCATGGAAGGCGCTGCATCCCAGCACCTCACAGAACCATGTGCGACCCGAGGCTGCCCTGGAGGGCTGGGGTCCTCAAGGCAGGCCAGTGGCTTTGCTCTGTCTCCTCCAGGCAGTCTCCACACTGTCCCTGTCGGGCCCACTGTCACATACACACTGGTACTCCCTGTAAGAAGTGCGTATTTTCTTCTGGAAAATGGAAACCACATGTGGTGGGCCTTGTTAGGCCAGGCTGGGATTAATTAGGTCCTACTGGGAGTGATGGGGGAGGAGAGGAAGTGCTGGCCAGAGGGAACCCTGCTCAGGGTGTGCTGAGGTCTGGGGAGCTTCACAGGAAAGTGTCGCTGTGTTTCAAGGGTCCACTTGCTTTAGCAGGGCTTGTGGGAAGTTAGAGGTCACAGGTGAATTTGGCAGGGGAAGGCCATGTGACCCAAGCAGCCCTCCTCCCACAGAGCCAGCCGTTCACCTTGCACCCAGGAGCCCCCATGAAGGGGATGAGGACTCAGGAACAGACTAGTGGGGAAGCTCATTCTGTCCCCACCACGTGGCATACCTTGGACTCCCTGTTGTGTGGGTCCTGGGAGCTGCTGGGTTCTTCCCAGCCTTGGGTTGAAAACACTTTCTTGGGGCACCTGAGTGGCTCAGTCAGTTGAGTAAACAACTCTCTCTCTCTTTTTTTAATGTTTTTCTTTATGTTAGAGAGAGAGAGTGGGACAGGGGCAGAGAGAGAGGGAGACACAATCTGAAGCAGGCTCCAGGCTCAGAGCTGTCAGCACAGAGCCCAACACAGGGCTCGAACTCACGAACCATGAGATCATGACCTAAGTCGAAGTTGAACATTTAACCGACTGAGCCACCCAGGCGCCTGAGCATGCAACTCTTGATTTTAGCTCACGTCATGATCCCAGAGTTGTGGGATCAAGCCCCACGTCGAGCTCTGCATTGAGCATGAAACCTATTTAAGATTCTCTCTTCCCCCCTCCCCCTCTCTCTCCCTCTCTCTCCCTTCCCCTCTGCTCCTCTCCCCCACATGCACGTGCATTCTCTCCCTTCCCACCCAAATACAGATTTTAAAAAATTAAAATTAAAAAGGCGTCTTCTTGTAGTCCTACACACCTGAGAAGCACCAGGTCCCCAGTCCGTGGCTCAGGCAGCCAGCAGGGCTGGTGGGGGGTGACTGTCAAGAACTGTTGCCAGTGGCTGAGAACTCAATAATGAATTTCCTTCTGAAGCTTGAGAGATTGTTTCCGAATGGAATCAGCATTACTCTCTGGATCCGTTTATAGTTTACCTAAGGACGCCAGGAAACTAACAAAGTTTTGACCTTTGTAAGTCAGACAGCTTAGTTAATTAGGAGGTAGCTGATGGGTATGATAATGTCGCATCTTAACAAAATAGTGGCAGGAATTGACCCTTAGGAGCTCTCTCCGTCCCCCTGCCTCCTTCTGGCAGGACTACTGCATCTGAGCCAAGACAGATAAATGGGTGTCCTTGGTATTGAAAGTGATTCTGAACTCCTTCTAGAGCAGCATTTCCTAGAGTGTGTGTTCATTCTTTGTAAAATGTTTCTCAGGAAGCACTTTCTTTTATTCTGGTATCATTTCAGCTCAGGTTTCATCCGGGGCCTCTGTGTGGGTTCTCCCCATTGTCCCCACAAGCAAGTAGCCGTGAAGAACACACACATGCGTGCGCGCGCGCGCGCACACACACACACACACACCCTGTTCCTTCTTCAGTAAAATACATGGAAGGTTTCTCTTGTGTGCAGTTTCTGAAAGGCTGCCCAGACTAGCTGCCCTTCCACGTGGAAGGAGAGTTCCTGTCTCTTAGCACGTTCAGTGGTTCCACCTCGGAGGACGCTGGCCTGGGAGAAGCTTGGCACTAAATTCAGCCTGAAGGCGAGCACAAGCCCATGTGAAGTCCATATAGTCCGTGGGGAAGGGTGTTTTGCAACCTGGGCTGTGATGGCCACCAAAGGGGTTCTTGGGATCGGAAGTGGATAACGGCACTTCCTTTAGAAGTTTGCAGTTTCAGGGCCCCTGGGGGGGGTTCAGTCTGTTGAACATCCAACTCTTGATTTCAGCTCAGCTAATGATCCCAAGGTCATGGGATTGAGCCCTACATTGGGCTCTGCACTGAGCATGGAGCTTGCTTCATGCTCTCTCTCTCTCCCCCTCTGCCCCTCTCCCCAACCTATGCTTTCGCTCACTCTCTCTCTCTCAAATAAAATTTTTTTTAAAAAAAGTTTGCAGCTTCAACTCCCAGGAACACCCTCACCCCAAGTCCTGGGGACCTTGCTCCATGGAGCTGCTGTGTAGCCATTCAGAGACCCCAGAGCTGAGCATCTTGGCAGTCTTCCAGATTGGGTGGTGGAAGCCATTCGGGAAAACTGCCCAGTTTCGTCTCGACTCTGCTTTTACTCAGCCCTCAGTGGAATGAGGCTGTGCACTCTCATGGTGTCTCCCTTTCACCCAAGGTTGTTAACCCACAGAAAATCTGCCACCAAGACCCGTCCCGATGTGGCCTACGTGTCCTCTACCAGGTCTCTTATCCGGCTAGCTGGCATCTCCCGTGCAGAAGTGAAACACTGAGTAAACTGCATGCCCTTTCCTGTCTTCCTTCTGGGCCCCAGCCCTCCAGACTCCAGCTCGGCCATTATCCTGGCCTACTTCCGGTCTATATTTAGATGACATAATCTCACTGGAACTGCCTGGCACTTGGACAGCGAGTGTCTTTCTTGGTCTAAATCTCCGTTTTGACTTGCTCAGGAGGATGTGTCTCACCCCCTCCTTTCTCCAAGATTACTTGTTCTACCTTCTGGTTCATCACAGCGGCTTGCACCATCCGCAGGCCCTCCCTCTCCAGCTCAGCTGGGATGGGTGTCGGGCACACTCCAGAGGCTTCCCTCTTTGTCCTCCAGTCCCCGCCAAGCGTCTGGTACCGTTCTGAGCCGTGCCTGTCATTCTTCTCGGAAGCTTCTTTCCTGTGTGCTCAGTTTTGCATCTTTCTCCATTTCCTTAGAAAGGGCGCCACATGCCGCAGCTCTGGCTCTCACACAGGACAGGATCCTAAGCTTGGGGACATCTGAGCCTCCTTGTTTTGCTCCCCCGAAGAGCTGGTGCCTTCACCTGAAATGGCACTCCTGCTTCCATTTCACCCTCAGCCTCGCCATCAGTAAACCCATGCCACAGGTGGGGCACAGCCGTCTGCGTGTCCAGTCCCTTCCCCTGGAACGACGAGCAGCCCTTCACATGGCTTCAGAGGAGAACATGTTTCGGAAACTGCTCCGCCGCCAGTTCTGTTTTCTGCTCTTTCTGCTTGTTTTGCAATCTCTTTGGCAAAACCCCCTTCCTTTTTTTTTTTTTTATAAAGTTTGTTTATTTTTGAGAAGAGGGCATGTGCACACGTGGCAGAGAGAGAGGGAGACAGAAAACCCCAAGCAGCATGCCACCAGCGCAGAGCCTGGTGGCAGGGCCTGAACTCAACAAACTGTGAGAGCATGACCTGAACCAAAATCAAGAGTGGGACACGGGCCAACTGAGCCACCACCCAGGTGCCCCCTGTGATGCCTTTTTTAATGTAAATTTTTTACTGTAGAACAACATACTGTCTAAAAGTACACAACTCACAGGTGTGCTACAGCTAAGTTAATTTTCACTAATTGTCTACACCCACGTAATGAGCACTCAGATCAAGGAGTAGCGCCTTTTGGCACCCAGAGGTCCCTTTCATGTCTCCTCCCAGTTATGATCCCTCTCCCCCTCCCCAGAGTAGCCACTGTCCTGACTTCTAACACCATAGGTTCGTTTTACCTGGTTTTGAACTTTATAGAAGTGGAATCACAGTTTGTACTCTTCTAAAGGGAAGCTTCTTCTGATCCACTTTGTGACATTCTCCCGTGTTAGATGTACAGTAGTTCACATTTCTGGAGAGTAGGCCATGATTCATTTACCCATTCTGCGACTGATGGGTACTTGGGTTATTTTCAGTTTGGTAGTGTTACGTGAACATATGGGTCCATTTCTCCTCGTTAGATACATTCCTAAGAACTGCTTCAGAGCCCATACACACATTTAGCTTTAGTAGACGTTTCTGAGGTGGCTGCTTCGGTTTCCGCTCAGCCGTGTGAGAGCCACACTGGCTCACCTCCTCACCAACACTTGGCAGGGCCAGTCTTTGCAGCCAGCCTGCTCATTGCTTTGTCAAAACAGATATTCCCGCAGCCCATCCCTGCTGCCCCCCCGCCCAGCTGGACCCCAGGGGCCCTGGTGCAGCTGGGCCAGCTGCAGCCCAGAGGCAGGAAGCACCCACTTCGCTCAGAGCGGCAGGAGGCAGGAACCGGCTCACAGGCACCAAATTGAGCAAGGGGACTCGGCTGGCCCGTGTGACCAGATGGAGAGCAGCAAGGTCCAGAAACTCCGTGTTTCCCTATGGCGCCATCTTTCTTCGTGGCCTTGTGGTCTCAGTCTCTTCACGTGGAGATGTGGCCAGCACGTCCCTGCAGGTGGTGCTTCGAGGAGGGAGCTTGCGCATGCTCATACAGGGGCAGCGTTGCAGGCGTCAGAGAGGGAAGGATTCGCTGACCAGTGGCACCTGCAGGGGCCCGCCACGTGGCTGCTCTCCTGAGCAGCTGTCTTCCGTGGACAAGGAAGATGCAGATCATCGATATCTTCCGCTAATCCTCGGGAGGGTTTAATGACGTACCAACAAAGTGTCTAGAAGACCGTTTAGGCACCTGGCAGCCGTGTAGTAAGCACCAGCAGCACCTGTGACGGTAACTGGGATGAGTAGTATCTGCCCTCTCTCTGTGCGGTCAGAAGACTGACCCAGAATGTGAGTGGGCGCTGGTCACAGAGCCAGGCCTGGCACCCGCTCACCCCTTTTCCAGCCCTTGTTCCCTCTGACGCAGCACACTGCCACTCCCTCCGTGTTCTGAGGTTGACTGTCACTTGCTCTTGTTTCCCAAGGAACAGTAAGAGAGACAGCCATTGAACAAACCAGCACTGGCCCCCAGACATCCTCTCTTCCTCTGCGCTTGACCCAGACCCTGCCCCAATCAGAGCTGCCCAGTTAGGACTCTTGACTGTGTGTGACAGAAAACTAGCTCTCACTCTGTATTGAAAAACAAGAAGGCAGTAGTGTGCAGTCAGGGACATGGATCGGCTCATGTGTGACAAGAGCCCTCCTCAGGTCCTGATCTTACCTTCTCACCTCCGTAGCTGGCTCTTCTCTATCAACCCATCCTGGGCAGGCCATCCATCCTGTGGCAAGATGGCCACCAGCAGCTCTAGGCTTCCGCCTGTCCCTCGGTGCCCCAGCCTTTAGCAGCAGTCCGAGGCTTGAGTCTCAAGGACCTGTCACTGTAGCCAGAGAATGCCTGTGCCCTGATTGTCCAGGACAGGTTCGTGGGCCCACCCCCAGACGCAGGAGGAAGAGCAGTTGTTCATGGGAACCAGACCCCCGGACTGTGGATAAGGGAGGCAGACTCGACCGGTGTCCACCCTGTGGTCTAGGTCCAGACATTGACTGAAGGAGGATGTGAAGCAGGGCCCGCGGTGGGGCGGTAGAAGGAGTGGCACGTCCCCTCCACTCTCCCAGCAGCCTGGTCCTTCCAGGAAGGAGGGCAGGGGGAGAGGCGGAGCTGTGTAGTGACCAGCGACCCTCCCAGAGTCTACCATGGGGGCAGGTGGGGAATGGAATTCAGCCTCCAGCCGGTCCCTTCTCTGTGGCTCCCTTCCTTTTGCAACACCGCACCTCACTGGAGATAGAGGCCATGTGCTGTGTTGCCGGGCGTGGACTTGGTGGTTGGGTGCGGGCCCGGCACCTGCCAGCGGGGTCACGTAGTGCGCCTCCCAGAATTATAGCCCCAGGCTCTGATTGAAGAGAGGCCAGGAGAGTCTCCGTCTGGATTTTAGACTCCGTTCAGAGTGGCCAGAAGGGACCTTAAGGGTCAGCTGAATTCTCTCACACATGAGGAAACTGAAGCTCTGATTTTTCCAGTAACGATTTACCACGTGCTGCCTTTGTGCCACAGCCCGGGCTGGCCAGACGCGAGCCCAGCCGCCGCAGTCTGCGGACGGACTCAGGTGGAAAAGGAGCATCGCAGTGGGGAAAGCTCGCGCTAGCCAGGTGGGGGCAGGGGCAGAGATTCACTCTCCACCAGGTCCTTTCTGTGACTGTTCTGGAGCACCTGTGTGTGTGCCGGGCCCCGTGCCAGCCCTGTGCACACACGCGACTGAGAGCCTGTCCCTCCCTTTGTCACGGGGGCAGTCTAGTGACCTAGGCAGACAGGTGACAAGTAACCAAGAAATGTGTGCCCTGGTGTTGGGCTTCAAGCTCTGGAGGGAAGAATGAGGTTGGGGGGGGGGGGGGCCCCAGGTTCAGGCTTGTGAGGAGGGGGGTACCCCACCGCTTCGGCGGAGCCAGGAAGCTGTGACCTGGATCCGATATTTTCTCGGAGCATAAAAGTGCCCTAGTTTTCCCTCTCCTCAGGCTCCGCTGAAGCTACGCCAAGAATTGGCTTTTAAAGGCTGCCTGAAATGTGGTTTGCAGCCAAAAATCTATAGAGCCGGTATTTGTGACCTTGTTGAAAATGCTTACCCAGGAAAATCAAGAGGGTAGGATTTGGGAATTTTTTTTTTCCTTTTTAAAATTAAAAATAAAAATCCATTTGGCCCTGCTCATCCTATCCCTTCCCCTCTAGGCGCATTTTCTCCCCAGAATGCCCGAGTCCTCCAGCAGCATGGAGCTCATCCCTTCCATTTGTCCATACCTCCCCCACTCCCAATCCCTCCCCATCCCCCCCATGCTTCAGGAATGAAAAATACCAAGTGGGTTAAAATAAGGAGCCTGGGTATAGCCCTGGAAATTAGGCCACAGCTGTCAGGCCACGCAAGAGCCCTGTCTCTGAGAATGGAACTGCCTGGAGCAAGCACTTGGCCTCTCCCCTGTGAGGATAGATCAGAGTCTCTTCCCCATCGTGGGCCCTCACCTCCCCAGGGGGTGGCCAGGAAGTGCCATTTGTCATTGAGTGGACCAGTCTTAGTGCCCACTGGCGGGGACACCGCAGTGGGCAAAGCTAGTCCCCGCCTTCCCAGGGATAGTCACAAACACAAGCAGCGACGGCGGTCTGTGGGAACAGCTGCAGTGGGGATAGTGCCCAGCCCCCATGGAGGAGTCTGGGAGAGCTTCTGGAAAGATGCTGTCTAACTGAGCCATGAAAGATAAGTAAGGACTAGCTGGGGGTGAGGGTGGGGAGGAGAAGGTGTTTTCTGATGCAGGAAGCAGTCTGCTCAGAAGCCCAGTGGCCAGTGCCCTGATCTGCCAGGGAGCTGGGAGTGTGGCCATGACCGGGCCCCTGGCTGCCTCACGAGCAGCCCCGAGGCACCCAGTGAGCCACTGAACGGCCTGAGCAGGTTCAGAAAACTCCACCTGCTGTGAGCGTGTGTAACACCCTGATGCAGGGCCACCCTAGTCTTTGGGATGGCACTGAGGTGGCTGGCCCCCCAGAGCCCAGTGCCCTGCCGTGCTCCCAGAATAGCCAGGGAATGGAAGGGAGATGGGGCCCAGGGCTCACAGGATGCAGGGGGATCATGACATATGTGCTATAGTCATGACCTTATGGTCTGTCCCTCCGCCCATTAGCCTCATAAAACACCAAAGGCTAGTTAAGGAGTGGCTCAGGAAGCTTGCTTGACAAAGGAAGCTTGCTGCTCCATCATTCTAGAAGACTCAGTGCTGCTGGGACCAGCAGTTTGAGCTGATAATCTGGACTAAACTTAAAACTTTCCCGGCACCCCAGACACCATCCCTGCCCCAACTTGCTCGACTCCTAAGGAGACACTGCCTTCAGCCAGTTAATTCCAGGTGCCTGTGAATTCAGCCAACTTGCTTTGTCCGGTCATTTCTCTGGAGAAGAGTCAGCTTTTTCCTTCCTCCCATGTGAGCTGCTGAGCCCCTCCTTTGACCCCTTTCCTGAAGAAGACCCCCGTCCACCTCTGTCAGTAGCCCCTGGCCCAAACAGTTGGCTGATTCCTAGCATTACCTCACTTCCTTCCTGCCCTTGAAGCCTGAGCGGCCGCCCGGGTCCAATTCCTTCTGCTTCTCCCAGCCCCCCAGTAACATGTAATTGGTTTCTTAGATCTTCAGCTGTGTACCCCATCTGTGAGTATTTCCCGGTCCCTTGACCCTCCACAGGAAAGCCTGCGATCTTAACTGCCATGGGGACCCCGAGGCGAGGGGGCTGTGGAGAATTGGCTGCTCTGTCACTTCCCCCCCCGTCCCCCCCCGCTGTCCCTCTCCTCCGTCTCATGCCAGTAGTCCCTGAAATAGCAGCGGTACCACTTTATATCCCCGGCCCCACACTGCAGCCCAAGGTCACAGTCTCCCCAGGATGGGGCTCTGGGACCGGTGTGACCGAGCAGCTGCCCAGTCCAGTGAGATCTGCCCCCAGCTTGGCTTCTGTGAGGAGTATCTGTAATTACGGTTCTGAGAAGGTCGCAGCTTCCATTGTATTTCTGTGGTGTTTGGAGAAAATGTCAAGCCTCTCCACACGTTCCGTCTTCCCAAGCCAGCATGATGGCAGGGCAGAAGGGGTGGGGGGAGGCCCGGAGGAGGGAGGGCAGGACGGATGGACCCCGGCAGGGGTCCACGGCACAGCTTCCAGGGAGGACACCTCCCTGAGAGGTCCCCGTCTGAGTCCTCCTGCTGCGACAGCCCCCCCTGCATCTCCCCGTCCACCCTTGTCCTCGGCCTTGACTCGGTTCTGCCCGACCGCTCAGAAGGGGCATCTGGAAGGGCAGCCCTGAGACCTTCTGTCCTTCTACTGGAAGAAGGTGGTCGCGTGAAGCCACGGCGACGCTGTCAGCAACAGCCCGGAGGGTGGCCTTGCTGTGCACAGCTGTGGCCCCGTGTGGACTCAGGTCTCCCCCTGTGCGGCTGCTCGCACCCACCCCACCGGGCCGACCTGGGCCGTTGGTGCGGGGCAGTCCTCCCACCCTGATTGAAGGCAGGGGCCTGTCTCCATTGAGAAGACTTCCTCTTCTCGTGATTCTCTTTGAGGAGAAGGCCTCCCCGTAGTAGGCACTCCTGCCTCAGAGTGGAGCCAGGCCTGTTCTCCTGCTCGTATTATGCTAATCACTCCTTGCAAGCAGGCAGACTTTGTAGGAGGTTTGCCTGGTTTTAGATGAAACCTACGCCTTTGAAGCAAAGAGCCACAGTAGCTAAAAATACCATCTACCGGCTGTTGATCCTCTCATTTGTAAAATGCATGTTTCCATTGTTAAATCTGCAAATCTGCAGCAGCCCCCACCCGGGAGGGCGAGGCTCTGCCGTCTAGTCTTGTCTCGGCTCTGCTGGAGGGCTGGAGCATGCGCACCCCGTGAGGCGGCTCCCCCTTCCCGGCGCTCTTCTCCCCTGCTCTGCCCCTGACGCTGTCCATGACGGAGTCCAGACGATCCCCGAATGTGTAGGATTCTAATGTCCTTATCTATTATTTAACAAAAAAAAAAATCTCAGCCACGCAAGATAAAAACTGAAACGATCCGGAAGACACAGCATGAGATGTGAAGGGCCCTCCACCACGTCGTCCCCCTCCAGTAGACTGTGCTTTAGTGTCATTGATTTCCTTCCAAAACTCTGTGTCTGCATTTACAAATACACAGCTTGGCTAAGTCTGGTTTTAGTTGTGGTCGTGGCTTTCCAGCAGTGGATTCAGGACTCAGGATCGCCCCGCAGCCTGCCTCGTTTTCCCTCACGCACGCGTCATTCAGCAGAACGCACAGTCCTCAGGACCCCGAGCTCGCCTGCTCACTGCGCTCTAAGCTCTAAGCCAAAGCAGAGTGGCTTGAGGTCGCCCTCCCTTATTAAGGTCACCACGCTGCCGTGTTCATCTCTGTCGCGTATTTCTCTGTGTGTGGTGGCCCGGTCTCTGCTCCATGGCAGCGGCGGGTCCCAGGGAAGGGCAGGATGTCTGTTCCCCCGCAGGCCCGTTGCCTGGCCCAGCTCTGCCAAGGAGAACCTGGTCTGTGGTCGGGCCCTGGGGCTCCAGGTGCCTACACACATTTTCCCCAGAGGGGCTTCCACGGACACCTCCCGCCAGGGACCCTTTCTCACTCTTGTGCGTTTAATCTGGTGCAGATTTCCTGGGCTGGAAAGGAACATTGGGATGAAAAGCCCATTTCATGCATCTTAAGACTTCCTGAAAATGACTGATCACGAGAGGAATTTTTTCAGCCTCCTGGCAGGGGGTGGAGAAGGGTACGAATAAGAGACACTACCTTCCCCCCACCCCCCACCTTCCAGCTGGCCACAAAGAACTGAAGGAGTCCCGTCCTTGCCGTCTTTGTCCGGTCACTTCTGCTGTGGCCCTTCCTTCCTCCCAGCCCTTTCACTCTGATCTTTATACTGTTTTCCAAGAGACCCAGCAGTCAGGCTGCTGTTACATTTGCTCTTTGTTACCAGCAGTGGGTATTAGTGTTTCACTTCCCATTCTGTTTCTGACGTTTATCTCCATGCCCTTTGAGTACTTGTAAAGAGCTACAGACAGCAATCCCACTTTATAATATTTCATAAAAACCCCAAGACTAACGGTTTGAAGGCCAGAAAGGCACATTTGGCATGTGCCCAGCGCAGCGGCTGGTGAGCCGAGTTTCCTCCCCCTGGGGCATCTGAGGCTGGGGGAACACACCAGCGCGTGACCGCCAAGGGACCACAGCCTGAGGCGAAGGTGGCAGCACAGGTCTGGCCTGACAACCGCCCTCCTTTTCCTTCTGCTGAATGGAGCACACGGGCTGTGTGCCACAGGTGGGACCCCTGAGGTGGAGACCAGCAGGGAAATAGCAAGAGACCAGGCAGAAACTTCTAGAAGACTGGGACCAGGCTCTGGGGAGGTGAGGGTATGTCATGAGAAGGACGGCAGCCGAGGCCTGACACCCAGAGTTCCAGGGCTGTGCATCCTCTGGGACTGCTAGTAAGACCTCCGCGTTTCTGCCGGAGAATGGCATCACCGAGCTTGTGGCAGTAGCTCTGGGGAGGCAGTTTGGGGGCCGTGGTTCTCAGCCCTGGCTGTGAAGCCCATTATGAGATGGCCACTCCCTGGAGTGGGCCTGAGTGTGGTCTTAGTAGCCCATAGGGTCTCCAGGTGACTCCCAACATGTAGCCAGGTTGAGGGTCTCTTGGTAAGGTGCTGTTCCTGGCGTGGAGGGCCTTTCCGGTTCTGACCGGTAATTGTGTTACCTGTGGGTGGATGAGGACACTGAGGGGCCATAGTGGTGCCTCCCCCCAGAGGTGTGGAGCCCCAGGGCAGAGAACTGAGTCTGCCACCAGAAAGCAAGATGGCAGCCCCTGGTTGGAACCATTCAGGGCACTTAAAGCCTTTAAAGTTACCACAGAAGCATGAGATAGAGGCGGGTCACTGTGATCACCCAGGAGCCACAACCACAAGGACAGCCAGCCCATTTGGATGAAGAATTTGGGGAGGGAAGCATTCTGGCCACATACAGTGGCCACGTGAACAGCAGGCTGCTGGGCTCAAGTCGGTTGCATGGCTTTAAGGTTAGAGGGGCAGAGTTGTGGGGAGGCCTCGATGTCTGGGCTCAGTGCCGAGCAAGGCGGAAGGGAGGTGCTCACCATCTGTAAATGTTTGTGGTCATAAAAGCAGCAGTGGGAGGCAATCCCTGGGCCTGCGACAGAGGACTAGTTTGGGAATAATGGGATGAAGTAATAGAAAATGTGAACAGAGTGACTTGCTAACAGGTAACATTTGGAACAAGGGAAGTTCCCAAGTACAATGGAACAGCCCTGCCCTGGCCCCTGGCACTTCTGTTACTTGCTTGCCTTATTCCTCAGAAGGTCACCCCCATAGTTTGAAGAGGGAAATGGCAGAGACGTGGGGGGCCTTGCCCTTACCTGTCCTAAGACTCTCCCCATCTCTACTTGTCTACTTCTACCTTGTGAATGTGTCACAAGCCATCGGGTAAAGGGACGTCTCTGCGCTGGACATTTGAGTCACAAGGAAGTGGAGCTCTCAGTCAGGTGGAAAGAAGGGCTGGGCTGGGGAGGGGGGTCTGTGTCCTGCAGGTGACACACAGCGTGGGAATGTTTGGCTGAATGGAACACGAACTCTGGGTCAGGGGCTCTGCTCCACTGTGGGCCTGGCAGCGTGGCCTTGGACCAGTGCTTGGCTTCACTTGGTTCCTCTGTCCCATGAGCGCATGATCCCCGAGGACCTCCGTGCACCTGGCTGGAAGTTGGGCAGGCTCATCTGGGGCCTGAAACCCATCTGGCAGGCTCTTTGCGTGTCAGCATTAGGGCAGCATGAGGCCGCGTCACAGGCAGGGAGGCTGAGCACGTCCTTGGGAGGAAATCCTGCTTGGGAAGGGTGGGAGCTCAGAGGGCTTCAAAGGGCGAGAAAGTCTCCCTCCGTGGTTCTCTCATGGTCAAGCCAGGGACTCCCAGGCATGCGGGGCTCAGAGATGCTGTTTCACTGGCAATGTGGACCCACAGTCCGAGCACCAGTGCTCATTGTATTGAAACTCCCCCTCGCCCTCAGACCTCAGGCAGCAGCCGGCCTGGAACCCACACTCAGGAGCCACAGCTTCTAGCAAGGCTTCTGGGAAGCTGCTGATGGAATCACCCCACCGCTGCCAACTGGCTCTGAGCTTGGGTTCCGGTGGCAGAACTACGAAGGCAGTTCCTGAACTCTGCCACCCACTCGACACCTAGGAGGAAAGCCATCACCCCAGCAGGTCAGAAGTAAGTGTGGGCACAGGTCAGCGCTATCCTGGCCAGATGTGGCCAGTGTGGTCATTGCCTGCCACCCACAGACGTAGCCTCAGGTTGTTGGTCAGGTAGAAGCTGCTGGTTGGCAGATAGACTTCCCCAGAGCCACAGGAAGGTTCTGGAGAAACTCAGGCTCCAGGCCATCAGAGGGCCCAGTGATATCTGTAGCCAAGGTGCCCCCCAAACCATCTGTCTTCCAGAAAAATCATGTCTCCGCTCCTGTGGCAGCTGGGCCCTGAAACCTGCAGGCCGGGTGTGTGGCAAGGCAGCCGCTAAGCACACAGGGGTGGGCCACCGCACGGGGCCTTGGCAAGGCTCTAATCTGTGCTTCGCTTTCATCCTCTGCCGAAATAACACCTGCCCCATGTTAACAGGATTCAGGGTACATGGCGTACCTCGTGTAGAAAAAGCATTCACAAACCTGTGCTGTGTGGCTGTTACTGGGCAGGAACCTCTGTGACGGGAGAAGGTGGGAGCCGGCTGTTCTCAAGGGCTAGGTGTGTGTCAGTGTTTCTCGGAATCATCGTGGAGACAACGGGATTTCGTTTAGTGACCCTTCCCTTTGTTTTCATTTGCTCAGTGTTCAAAACTGAAATGCTACCAAGGGTCGGAGACCTGGAGAGGCGGCCTCCAGCTCATACCCCCTCCCCCGCCTCCCAGTAGCACCGGCACGACTCAGCCGGGCCCCCAGGGTCCTCCCTGCTTGTCTTGTGGTGTCCCAAGAACCTCCAGCTCAGGATCCCGCCCCTGCCACCCGACCTGCATCCAGCCATATTCTGGGGCATCTCCATGTGGGGTAGAGGGTAGGGCCTCTTTTCTGGGACACAAACCTGGACCTTGTCTGTAAGTCAGACACCTGCTCCTCTGACCTCAGAGGCTCCTTCTGAAAGTGCTTCAGCTAGAACCAGACTCTGCACAAATCCCCCCAGTGCAGGGTTCAAAACCCAGCCGGCTCCCCGAGCCCGAGCGTGCAGTTCCTCATGCAGGCCGGTTCCACAGCTGAAGTAATCCAAGCCGCATTGCTCCTCCAGGCAGTTAATCTTCTATTCCAGAAGTACCCATCCCTGTTGCCCACAGGGGCCCAGCCCTGGGCCAGGCCTCGTGTGCTTTCAGGCACATCGTGCCCTGCGAAGCGTAGTTTAAGGAGGAGACACACGAGTGAGGAAGGAGATTGTGGGGAACTAGCAAAGGTGAGGCAGGAGAGGGGCACAGACCTCTCCTAGGAGTCCTGGATGGGGACAGCTCTAACAAAGGCCTGAAGGGGGCTGGAGAGGACCCTATGGATGGACAGTGGGAGACGGGCTTAGCCAGATTGATAAGAGCACAAGGAAAATGGGGCCCAGTCTGTCAGCCAGGCCATGTCTAGGAGACGACTTCTGCCCTAAGGAATAGGTGGAGCCCCTCACATGGCAGGAAGGGCCACCTGAGCACCCTGACAGTGTAGGAGGCGGGAGTCCCCTCTCCTCGCTCTGCCCCACTCGCATGTTGGTCCCTAGAGATAACCCCAAACCAACCTGGAGAGGGCTTGGCTCAGAACAAGGTGGCTTCCAGGAAGCCGTGATTTTCTTAGCCACTCCCATCCAGATGAGCCCTCCCTGGAGGTCTCCGGATGCGCCCCGCCAGGTGTCTGTGGCCCCCAGGAGCCTGGCCATGCTGCCCTTTAATAGAGGAACAGAAAACTGAGTAGACAAAAGACCCCTTTCTTCCTCTTCCCCATCATGCTGTGCCCCTCCCTCCATCACTTTCCTCCAGCTCCCAGCAAGACCCAGAAAAACAAGTCTTCACGCCTCCTCCCACCCCCCATCCCCAACCCCACACCCAAAGAAACTTTTAAACGTATCAGACACATCAACTGCATTAAACAGGATGAATTTTTAAGGCATGAGTTGGCAGGGTTACCATGGCTGCCTCTGCCCTGAGGGGCACACTGTTGAGGATTGATTGAAATAAATAAAACAGATTTACAGTTTTCATACTTGGGAAGCAGAGAGCTGGAAGGGAAGAGGAGTGTGGGGTGGGGAGAGATGGGGGCAGTGACGCTTGGGAGCTTTCTGAACTTCAGAGGGGAGGCCACTAGTACCTCCCCACTCTAATGTTACCCTGACCCGAAAGCTGCTTTTTCCCTTTGAGTTCCTAAAGGATCCCAGCTGTCGGACTGGGACAGGGACAGGGCGGGAGGGCCCTTTCCAGTGGGAATGGTGGCGATGGCTCCGGGCCCCTGTGTTTTCTGTACTTGACATCAGGCTGCACTTCAGAGTTACAGCTGTGAGACTCTGGGCATCTCCCAGGAAAGCCCCTGACCCTTTGGCCTTAGACGACTGAGGGGATGTGGACCCCAGCTAGCAGCCAGAGGAGAGAAGTGAGGGCCTAGGCCTCCATGCACAGTGCTGGCCTGGTCAGGACACAGGCACTCGGAATGCAGATGAAGGAAGGAGGCCCAGCTGGAGGGAGAGGGGAAAACTCTGAGCAGAAGTGACTCGGCCCTGCTGCCAAGGACATCTGCACAAGACACACCTGAAACTTATTTCTCACCCTGGTAGGCCTGGTCCTGAGGCCACCTGGCAGAGGGCCGTGGGGCCCACCCCACCGTGCGCTCTCCTCAGAGGCAGCATCCAGTTCCAGCCTCAGCAAGGGAGCTTGATCCAGGCCTGCTCACCCAGTCACTCTCCAGGCCCCAGCGGAGCGTGACCCCAGAGCTGACCACTCCTCCCCAGAGAACCAGGCCGCAGGCCAGGTCCCACCAGGTCCGGTGCGGCCAGAGGCCCAGACCTGCCTAGGCAGGACCTGGAGGCACCAGGTGGCCCCCTGATGCCATAGCGCAGAAGTGGAGGTGAGGCAGAGTGGCATCCAGGGGCCGTGTAGGAGCTGCAGACAGACCTTCCTGTCTGTGTCAGGGAAGCCGTTTACTGGGCCCAGCCCAGCAGGAGGTGCCGGTGGGATCAACCACATCGCCAGCTTCCTGTGTGGCACTAATGGTTCTTCGGGATCTGGAGGGTTCATCCCCTTGATCGCATGGGAGCTGGGGGCGCTAAAGAGATGGGACCCACCCTCTCAAGGCTAATTCTGAGTTCTGGGTTCCTCACTGGGCAGTTGGCACCGAGACGCAGGAGGTTAAAGCAGGAATGGTGCATAAAGAGCAACTAGGGGATGTTGGGGGCAGGAGCTGGGTTCTCCAGCTTGTCTCCCAACATTGACGTCTCTGTCCACTCAAGTGTGCTGTTGTCCGGATCTCTCCCCACCAGGCCAGCTGTTCTGTGTCCTGTGCTGGTGCCTCTCATCTGCTTGGGACAGTCAAAAATGGGAAAGGCCCCCTTCTCCCCTTAAATTTCTCTTGACTCTATCTGTCCAGTAGCCTTGGGCTGAGTCACCACTGGGGCAGGCTGTGCCCACCAGCAGCATGAAACCCAACACTGTGGGGTCACCAGGCAAGGAGGGTGCTCCTGGGCCCTCCGGGCTGAGTGCTCACCCTGGGCATCCCCTCCATGGGTCACACACATCATCTGCCTCTGCCTTTTGGCTTTTTTAAAAAAGCCAGGCTTGTGGAAGGTGATGGTAGGGGAGAGGAGGGCAGCACCTTCCCCCCCCACCCCCCCAACTCACACCCCTGTGAGTGTAGATTAGCTCACTCTGCCTTGCTGGCCAGCCCTCAGCTCTGGGCTCTGTGTCAGAACTATTGGGGGCAGGGTGTGAGGGCATCAGCATGCCCTTACTTGGGGATGGGAGCCGGAGGAGAGCCCCGGGAGGGAGCCAGGACTGGTTGGCTGACAGTGAAGGAGGTGCAGCTTCTGGCCATGGCAGTCTTGCTGGTCTTGTTTTCAGAGGGCGCAAGGAAGTGGGGTCATGGGAAGAAGTGTCTTCCCCGAAGCCACATGGCAGAGTTCAGATTCCCCAGAGCACAGCCCAGCAGGGAGCCAGAGTGCTTCCTCCCCAAGACTGGTGCCCATACTGGGGACTCTGACCTCTGGGGCCTGGCCCTGCTATAGGGGCCCTGCTTTGGGGGCCCTGCTCCTGCACATGGGCCTGGCCCTGGGAAGGAGCCTGCTCCCTAGTCGCCCCCCTCCTCTGGCTCAGCCCTGCACTTCCCCAGGCCCAGGGGTGCATCTGTCCTGAACGGAACCACTCACCCACTCCTTTTCACCTCTCCCACTACCAAATCAGGCCTCAGCCCTGAACCCTATCCCTCATGCCCTGCCCAGCCCCACTCAGTGAACCCTGTGACAGTGGGGCCAGCCACTTGGAGAGAGGCATCTGGAGGCAGAAGCAGCCCCCACCCTGTACCCTCAGACAGCAGTGTTCGCCTCTTCCTTCCTGCCGTGCACTTGGCCCCCATGGGGGCAGGGTGGGTCTCAAAGCCACTGGGCAGTTCTTATCCTCCAAACTAAGTCTTGGCCTTGCTGAGTTGGTGGCCCCAGCCAGTCCCTAGAGGAAAAGCAGCACATGGCCCCTTTCTCACTCCCAGGATGAGCTGAAGGACAAGCACCAAACTCCCTGTTGGCCTAGTGGGGGCTGGCCTCTGCCCGTGCCTTTCTCCCATGAAGCGGGCAGCAGCTGTTGCTTCATGGGCGGGACTTCTGGCTAGTCTTGAGCCACCTGCAAGGCTAGCTGATACCTTCTTCCTCCTACCCACACATCCCCTGAAGTTGGGGCCGTGTGTGGGTGTCAGAGAGGGGCTCAGGAGAGCATCTGCCACTGTGGCCGGTGGCAATTCAGGGCCAGAATCTGGTGCACGTGTACACTTGGCCGTGTTAGTGGTTGATGGTAACACAAAGCTCACACCAGCCTCTGCAGCCATTTCCAGGCCAGCCGTGCTCCAGAGTGCTTTCCCCTGGCCCCGCTATAGGCCTTGGCCTTTTGAAGTCACCCCCAAAGAAGGCGTCTCCTTGGGCAATGCAGCGTCATCTCAGTCCACTAGGGAAAGTAAAGGTCCCCTTTCTTGGGTCAGGCCAGAGGCAGGTTGCTCCCCTGAGGGCTCTTGGTATATGACAGAGGGACTGGGAGAACTGTTCCCTCTCCGGCATGAACCCAGCCCCAGAAGTAGGGGAACAGCTGTCCAGGCAGGCAGCAGGAGGCTGGGGGAGGGGAGGGAGAGCCCATGTGCAGGGCTCCGGCTCCATACCAGCATCCACTTCCGGGCAGACCTCTGCCCTGAGGTGGGCCTCCAGGCTGCGCCCTCCCAGTCCCCGAGGAGGATTCCTCCTGCCTTACCTCTCTGCCTTGTCCCCAGGCATTCTGCAAGCCATTGTCTCATGATCAATAGCACTTTAATAGGGGTATTAAAAAGTACACAGTGGAGTACTACATGGCAATGAGAAAGAATGAAATCTGGCCATTTGTAGCAACGTGGATGGAACTAGAGGGTGTTATTTTGAGCGAAATAAGTCAGGCAGAGAAGGGCAGATACCATATGTTTGCACGTTATAGGTGGATTAGGAGGAACTTAATGGAGGACCATGGGGGAGGAGAAGGGGAAAATAGTTGGGGAGAGGGAGGGAGGCCAACCATGAGAGACTCTTAAATGCTGAGAACAAACTGAGGGCTGATGGGCGTGGGGGAGAGGGGAAGGGGAGAGATGGGCATGGAGGAGGGCACTTGTTGGGATGAGCACTGGGTGTTATATGAGAACCAACTTGACAATAAACTATTTAAGAAGAAGAAGAAAAGTACAGGCAAATGTTTAGTGTTTGCAAGCTGTGTTCCATTATTGATGCCGCGCTGGAGAGCCAGGCAAGCAGCTCAGGCAGAGCTGGGGCTTGAGAGGCGGTGGAGCAGCAGCCCTGCAATGCGGCCACCTTTCAGGCCCCCACGGAGTGTGGATGGCACCAAGGAGGCCAAGGAGGAACAGGAGNCTGCCCTGAGGTGGGCCTCCAGGCTGCGCCCTCCCAGTCCCCGAGGAGGATTCCTCCTGCCTTACCTCTCTGCCTTGTCCCCAGGCATTCTGCAAGCCATTGTCTCATGATCAATAGCACTTTAATAGGGGTATTAAAAAGTACACAGTGGAGTACTACATGGCAATGAGAAAGAATGAAATCTGGCCATTTGTAGCAACGTGGATGGAACTAGAGGGTGTTATTTTGAGCGAAATAAGTCAGGCAGAGAAGGGCAGATACCATATGTTTGCACGTTATAGGTGGATTAGGAGGAACTTAATGGAGGACCATGGGGGAGGAGAAGGGGAAAATAGTTGGGGAGAGGGAGGGAGGCCAACCATGAGAGACTCTTAAATGCTGAGAACAAACTGAGGGCTGATGGGCGTGGGGGAGAGGGGAAGGGGAGAGATGGGCATGGAGGAGGGCACTTGTTGGGATGAGCACTGGGTGTTATATGAGAACCAACTTGACAATAAACTATTTAAGAAGAAGAAGAAAAGTACAGGCAAATGTTTAGTGTTTGCAAGCTGTGTTCCATTATTGATGCCGCGCTGGAGAGCCAGGCAAGCAGCTCAGGCAGAGCTGGGGCTTGAGAGGCGGTGGAGCAGCAGCCCTGCAATGCGGCCACCTTTCAGGCCCCCACGGAGTGTGGATGGCACCAAGGAGGCCAAGGAGGAACAGGAGTTCAGGTTCTGGAAGTGGCCTCTTCTGGGTCCGGATCCTCTGTTCCTTGTCCCCTGATCAGCTGTGTGCTTGGTGGCGTTGTGTGGAGTAAGAGGTGTACCCCCTGCCTGGCGTGTGAGGACTCCACAAGATGACATGGGAGGACCCCCTAGGGCTGGGCCTCTGGGAACTCAGAGTCCACCTGTGCAGGCCATTTCACTGGGTCAGGGTTGCAGTGAAAAGTGGGTGCCCTTCCCACCTTCTTACTCAGGAAGAGGAATCAGCATCCTGTTCAGAGCTCTCCAGGGTATGGCTCAGCTGACCTGCCCAGATTCACCTTCCCCTCCCCCAGACATGCCCAGGACCCATTGAGCCTGCAGAGGCTCGAGCTGCTGTTCTCCCCCAGTGGGCGGTAAGTGCTTCCAGTGAGCTAGCTAATACTTCATTGGTCCTGCCTTCTGGAGGCATCGTGTCCCAGCAGCCTTGGAATTGTTTTCCTTCTCCCCAAACTTGGGGTGACCTTGGGATGGGATGGCAAAGTCTGGATAAGACAAAACAGCCCCTCCCTCTGCATACCTCCCTTTGTCCTGCCCCAGCCACAGGGGTATGGGGCAGAACAGCCCCTCCTGGGGTAGAGGTTCCCTTCTGTTTGCAGAAGCAAACATCCAGAGCACAGCGGGGCTGGAAGCTAGATGGGCTGTACCTCTCCGAGGTGCCTCTTCCCAGCTTCTCTCCGTTTCCCCCTTTCCCTGATTTCATGAACAGAGCTTGAGGGAGGCTCCTTGTGCTATGTGTTGTTGCCGTGTCCCGACAGCATGGGTTCAGGGGTCTCCTGAGCAGCCTCCCACGTTCCCTGGGCGGGGCAGCCAGACCCTGGGTGATAAGGGGGGGATGTAGCACCTGGGAAGCTGCTCTCTGCAGACAGGCTGTGCACAGCATGCCGGGAGCCGCCCAGGGTGAGCAGAGGGGGCGTGCTGGAGCGGTGCACCGGAGGATCGCCGGGCCTTGACACGGTCCCCGCGGTACGTTCAGCAGTGGTTATTCAGCAGCTCCTCAGTGCCAGGCCCTCATCATGAGGCTCACAGGCAGGGCCTTGGCCTTTGTAGCTCATTTTCTGGAGGGAGAGACAACCAGGACCCCGTAAACAAGTCTGTCACCCGGATGATCCAGTGGTGAGAAATGCTCAGAAAGACACAGGACTGTCCTTAGAAAGGGCTGGTGGGAGATGAGCACTGGACAGAGGCCTCCCCAGGGCCTGGGGTTGGAGCTGACAGCTCGATGGCCAGAGCTGGCTGGCTGTGTGCTGGTCCCTCAGCAGAACTTTCACAGGCCAGGATGGATCAGAACAGAAGGAAACAGAAGGATCAGAACAGAACAGAAGGAAAGCACAAGGGGCCAGCATGCCAGGAGTGAAGGAGGAATCATAAGAGCTAAAGTTGAAGAGAAGTGACCAGAGGTGCGAGATCCTGGAGGCGTGGCAAGGAGCTGGGGTTTGTTTAGATCCAGTGGGAAGCCACTGGGGAGGGCATGCTCTGTTTAGCACTCTATAAGGCTTGCCCCGGTGGCCAGTCCACTCAGAGGGTGGACAGTAGGGCTGAGAGAAGCAGCAGGGAGACCAGTGAGGAGCCGGCTTGGGATTGACCAGAAAGGATAGCCGACAGTTGCCCAGGCTGGTGGGCGCACTGGACGGAGAGGCCAGGCGATCGAGGACAACTCCTCCCTTGGTCTGGGCAGAGCAGCTAGGTGGCCGCAGCAGTGACACCGCTTCCTGAGATGGGGAGGGCTGGGGGCGCAGGCCTAGGGGGACCCAGAGAGTTGTGCTGTGACCCTGCCAAGTTTGAAATGCCCGTTGGACAGCTGCTGATCTAGAGACAGCCTTGAAAATAGAGGACCAGGCTCAACCACCAAGAGATCGAGACATGGGAGAGAGACAGTGCACGTGTACGGAACCACCACAACACTAGAGGAGCTGCAGTCGCTGAAGGAGGGGAAAGCCAGGAGAGTGTGCTGTCAGGAGAAGAGCATTTCTAGAACACTCTACCATCCCTCACCTTCTGTAGTGCAACCCAGGTGTTCCTGGGTTCTAAGGGACACCAGGAAGCCGTGGCACCCACCTGTCCTTACCGCCACCCCCTTTGCTTACCTCCCTGGCCGTCCTCACGTGAGTGTGCCAGCCCCGCCCTCGGGCTGCTGCCGGTCCCTTCGCCCCACGGTCCCTGGAGAGCGCTGCCTGGCAAAGCCTCAGCTGTTGGCCTCTGTCATGGAGACGGCAGCAGCTGCAGGCGATGGGCATTTGTGACCATTTGTCAGAATGCTCCCCTTCCTCCCTGGCCTGCCCTTCTGGAACATTTCTATCCCACAGCCCTGGAGACAGAGCTTATCCTGGGGTGGGAGGCCCAGGAGGGGACAGAAAGTGCTATCTGTGCTCTACAGAAAGGCCAGCCTTCCTCCTGTGAGCTGGCTGTCACCCCAGTTAGGGTCCAGTCACCACAGACCGTGTACCCCCTACATGAGCTATCCCTGGTCTCAGCAGCTCTCCTCTGAGTAGCCCTCACTGTACAGGTAAGTATTACCCCCGATCAGGAGGTGAAGAAATTGTGGCCCAGAGATACTGGGGTCACCCAGCTGGTCAGGAGCCATCCAGGCGATGGCAGAGCCCTTCCCACACCACCCTCCCGCCCCACCCCCCAACAGCCGCATTGCCACTTCTCTGATGGGTTTTTGCCCAAGACTGCCATTTCTAGCTGGGCCTGGGCTGGAGACGGCCTGCCCACTGTTTGCGCTTCGTGGTTTGGCCTCTCCATTACCAAATGCTCTGGGATTTTTCTGGAGCCGGGGGTGGGGAAGAATCTTCTGCTGTCTGGCCCCAAGGCATGGCTGGTATTCAGAGGGAAGCAGGAAACCAGACCCTGATAAATGCAGACTTTAGTGTGAGTTTAGTGACCTGGGATAGACATGTTTCAGGCATGTTGGCTCCAAATGTGATTCACGTTCAGCACACAAGACCCTGAGGCCTCAGACCTTTGTCCCCACAAGCTGGAGTCCTAATCTATATACTTCCCAGAAGCAGAGACAAGGAGGCAGGCAGACAGACATAAACCCCAAATGGGAGGGGGTACCGTGCTGGTGTGGTCAGGACCTCAATGGTCAGACTCCTATCCTGTAAGCCCCACCTACCGGCTCCCTGGTTTGCCCTTCTGGATTTTCAGGAACCTTGGGATCCCTGGACTCCCGCAGGAAGGGCCACTCGTACCCTCAAGGCCAGGCCTCCATGGACACCATGGCAATCTAGGAAGGTCATCAGGCTTCCTCCCAGCCTGTCCTTGAGACTTGCCTGTCACTGTTGACGTCATCTGGCCCAGGGACCCTGGAAAAATCTCCTTTTCTCCATTCTCTGGATTTCCGGTTTTCCTTTTAATAAAATTGAGACTCTTTTGCACAAAGCCCAAGTCTTATCCCCCATAAGACTCTTACTAGAGAAGTGGCAGAAGGAAAAGCGGCCCTAACTTTGCCTCCCTGTACCAGCGTTTCATTATCCAGTCAGCAAAGAGAAAACTCAGGGTTGTCGGGGCGCCTGGGTAGCTCAGTCAGTTAAGTGTCTGACTTCGGCTCAGGTCATGATCTCACAGTTCATGGGTTCCAGCCTCTCATTGGGTTCTGTGCTGACAGCTAGCTCAGAGCCTGGAGCCTGTTTCAGATTCTGTATTTCCTTCTCTCTCTGACCCTCCCCTGCTCACGCTGTCTCTCTCTCTCTCTCTCTCTCTCTCTCTCTCTCTCTCAAAATAAATAAAACATTTTTTAAAATTAAAAAACAAAAAAACAAGAAAACAAATTCAGGATTGTCGTAGGGTTCGTTCATCCCACAAGCACCCCCTGAACCCCTGCTACCAGCAGGCACCGTGCACTCCAGGTGGGGGTGCAGCTGTGAACAAACAGGTTCCTGACGCCAGGGGGGAGGGCAGAGGACAGCACACGGAGGACCAGTACGTGTGGTACTTGTCACATGAAGACAATGTTCTANGCTGTGCTATGCGGGAGATATTGCTGTGCTATGCGGGAGATCGGAAAGGTAACTTGGGGCTTCTGTGGAGATATTGGTAGCCGCAGGCCCACTGCTTCTCTCAGAATTCCATTTGGGGGCACAGGGCGGGGGAGGGAGGTGAATCCAGCCTGCGGGGCTCCAGAGTTGCTGGGCCAGGGTGAGCAGTGTTGGGAGGCATGGGGCCAGGCCCCACTGACCCCCACAGGCCTCAGAGCTGGGGTCCCAGGCCAGACCCAGAAGAGCTCAGGGTCCCTCAGGATGCGGTAGGAGGGGTTCCAAGTTTAAGCCCAGAGGTTTCCATAACCTCCGCTCTTCCTGTCTTCCAGGCAGCTCTGCCTCCTGCTGAATGCAGAGAACATCTTTCACTCCATGGCAGACATCCTGCTCCGGGAGGAGGACCTCAAGTTCGCCTCAACCATGGTCCACACCCTCAACACCATCCTGCTCACCTCCACAGAGCTCTTCCAGCTGAGAAACCAGCTCAAGGACCTGAAGACACTGGTACTCCATGGCCGGGGTGTCGGGCCCTGGGGTTAATCCCGTGTGCACTCGGGCACACAGCTATGCTCGCCCACCCCAAGGCCCCAGGAGGCTCACAGAGAGGAGACGGGATGAACTCCGGATCTCCGGGTCCGGTGTGAAACACAGATTCCCCGAGGTTGGCTACATGGAAGTGCCAGCTATGGCAGTAAGTCCCAGCCGGTTTCCTTAGGGCCGCTCACTGCGGAGATCTTTTCCCACAGAAGGCTCTGGACTCTAGGGTCCACATGCCTTCCAGATCCACCAAAGACAGTGTGTTTTCACTCATTCGTACCCCACCCCAGTGTCTGAGGGGGTCACTGCTCCCTTGCAGAATGAGCAGGTTGGGTTCTGTGGCCGTGTTAGGGGACCCAGCAGTTCATGCCACCCTGTCTGAGTCAGGTTTCTGGATGACAGCGTCTCCAGACATCAGGGGCTCTCTCTCTTCCTCCTTTTCCCCGGCCCTGTCCCCGCTCTCCAGCAGTTGGACATGTCTGTCTCACAAGTCATCCTGTCCTAAGCCAGGGTGTCACAGCACTGCCTGGCCCAGGCTTTGAATAAGAACCCACCAGGGCTGGTCAGAGAGAGCAGGGAGGCACTCAGAGACCATCCTGTCCTGCTCTGGGGGACACGGGTCAAGGGTCTGGCTCGGCCCAAGGGCAGGAGGCTGAACCGACCCGGATGTGCTGGTGGCTCCAGGGGTCTCATTCCCCAGTGTGGGCTGTGGTTTCCACCCCCACACCCTGCTTCCCAGCTCACACCCTGCCTTGGCCCACTCTTGGGGAGTCTCAGGGACATCCAAGCCTCCATCAGGGCGTCTGGGGCCAGGCAGTTCAGAACGATCCAGGCCACCTCTGCCTTCTTCCTCTGGTTCTTTCCAGACATTCACAGAGGACTTAAGGATTTTTCTCAGGGCAGAGGGGTCCCCCACGGTGTGGGCCCCGTTCCGGGCCACTTCCCCAGCTCCAGGTGGGCTGCAGAGGAGGGAGGAGATGGTGTCTGCAGTGGAGACAGGACGCAGCCAGGGAGAGCCCAGGCCCTGAGGAAGCTTCCTCCCTGCCCACACCCCAGCCCTCCCAGCCCCACAGGCTCCAGGACCACACAATTACTGCTCTTTGCCGAGGGCAGAAATGCCAGCACAGAGGACAGGCTCGCGCCTGACCCGACCCTCACAGCCACCACCACGTGGCTCTGTGGGACCGGGAGTAATGACAGGGTCTGAGGAAGAGCTGTCAGCATTTCCTTTGTGATAACTTGTTCCCAGCTGGGCTGCCAAACACAGCCCTGGGTGCTGAGCTGTCTCCCCGGCACTGCACGAGGGCCCCTGGGTCTCAGGCCCCGGGTGGACCCCGGGCGGGAAGGAGTGGGAGCTCTGCCGCTCATACGTCTTCCTCCTCAGGAGAGCCAGAACCTGTTCTGCTGCCTGTACCGCTCCTGGTGCCACAACCCAGTCACCACAGTGTCCCTGTGCTTCCTCACCCAGAACTACCGGCACGCCTATGACCTCATCCAGAAGTTGTATCCTTCGCTGTCAGTGTCCTTCCCGTCCCGCCACTGAGGGACAGGCAAGTGCCAAGTGCTCCCTTTCCACCGCCGTCGTGCCCCATCCCTGTGCTCTGCTTCCAGGCCTTGTGACACTGGGTCTGCCGAGGGCACGGCCGGGGGCGTGCCAGGCCTTGTGGAGGGGAGCTGGCCCTGGAGAAACCTTATAAGCCAGGGAGCGAGGCTGAGCAGGCCTAGCCTGGTGCTGCCGGGTGCAGATGGAGCCGCCCAGGTGAGGGTGCCCCGGGGCGGAGGCGGGGAGAGGCCGGGACTGGAAGGCGGGTGGACCTAGGCGAGGTCTGCTGGCAGGAGCTGCGGTGTCTCCAGCACTGCTGGTGAGGAGCTCATGGACCTTCTGGGGCCACAGAGTCAGAGCCCAGCTTGGCAGAGACCCAGAGGGGAGAAGCCACCTGGAGGAGAGGCCTCAGTGAGACAGAAGACCCCAGCATGTCCCAGGGCCTGTGAAAGGCACCCATAGGCAGACTGGGCAGTTCTTAAAACACTGCAGTAAACCAGCTTCCCAGATTGAAGAACTAGTTAGGATGCAAAATGGGCCTCCTTTCCTGACGGGCCACGCGTTGGGGGTAAGGAGAGAGGGTCCTGAGTTGCCTCCATTAAGGATTGGTGTGGCCTGGCCTCACTCCCGCAGGGTGCCTGCTCTCTTTCCACACCCTAGATTTGCTTTTCTCAGCCACTGGAATGGTCCAGAAACTGCGGGCCACACACTTGCACAGCCCTGACCTTGGCCCTACTGACAAGCATCCACTCTGGCAGGAACCAGGACCTTTCCTGCTCAGCCTCCCCCTCCCCACAACACAGGCTGCAGGGCTGAGATAAGAGCCTTTCGGAGCCGGGAAGGCGCAGAGAAGAGAGCCACAGAGCAGAGCCGGAGTGCCCATGCAGGGGGGACAGCTGTGCCATTTCTCATTTAGAGGGACAGAGAAGCAAAGAGGCAGATGGACTGGTGTCCTCCGTGTACCTTCGTGCTTAGGCAGAAGCAGGCTCTACGTACGAGGCCAGGGCCCCAGTGGGAAGAGCATGTGTTCCCAGCTCTCCAGACCCCACCCCAGCAGAGGCCCCTCACAGAGATGGGCAGTCCTGGCTCGTCTTTCCTTGACCACCCACCCAGCGGGGACCTGGAAGTCACGGTGGATTTCCTCACGGAGGTGGACAAACTGGTGCAGCTGATCGAGTGCCCCATCTTCACATGTAAGAGCCCAGCCCCAGGAGCGCAGCAGGGGTGGGCCCAGCTCAGCCGCTCTGCCCCTGCTGGGGAGGGAGGCAGGAAGGGCACTCACCCCAGGGTGTTTCCTAGAATGTCAGGAATGAAGACTGGGGATGACAGGGCTGGGGAGTCCAGTCCAGTAGGACTGAGACATGGTGTCAGGACCTGCGCCTCGCAGTGGCCAGCACGCAGCCAAACCCACCTGANCGGTGGGGGGCGGGGGGGGGGGGCTAGAGCAGTGCTGCCAGGGGCTGTTGAGGGAGCCATCCCAGGGCTGTTTGCAGCCACCTCAGAACACGCTGCCCTGTGCCCAGGAGCCACGCCCTCCTCTCTCTGCAAAGCAGTGTTTGGCGGGAGTGGATGGGCAGGGGCTCCCTGACTGTGACATCCAGGCCAAATGTGCAAAAGTGGCAGCTGATTGGGGCGAGCACAGCTCCTGGCGCCTCCGCACACACAGTGCTCGCCCCCCAAAGTAGGCGACTTGGGATAAAACTTGCGTGTTTACTTAGGTGAGGCAGGGGAGCGGGGAGGTGGCCCTGTCGGTGGCCTCCTTGCTGCTGAGCCGGTTGCCTAGGCCTCCTGCCCTCTGGCAGTGCCTCTGACACACCCAAGCTTCTCCACACGGCCAGGCACCACAGTGGCAGATGCCCAGGAGACCTGAGAACAGGAGGGCGACCCCGTTCTCAGCAGAGTTTATCAAAGCCGGTTCCCTGGCCCGACAGCTCACTTCCCCAGGGGCCCCTTGGAGCAGCCAGGCCCACACTCACCTGAGGTCAGGTCCAGCCTGACCCTGGAGAAGTTACAGGCATCTTCTCACCAGGCCCAGGGCTTCACTGGGGCGACCACGGCAGATTGACTCTGGTCCTGCCCGGCGCCCAGCCCAGCCCTGGCTTGCCTGGCCCTCAGTGCTACCTGCCTCGGCCCCACAGTCCCAGGGACGTCTCCTCAGGT
Source organism: Crocuta crocuta (assembly GCF_008692635.1). Classification (NCBI taxonomy): domain Eukaryota; kingdom Metazoa; phylum Chordata; class Mammalia; order Carnivora; family Hyaenidae; genus Crocuta; species Crocuta crocuta. The sequence goes on along the minus strand of NW_027528867.1, from coordinate 390,997 downwards.
CTCCACTGGTGGCTCCTGCTGCCTGTGGTATGCAGAGGGTCGGGCAAGGCCTCAGGGCTCTGGCTCCAGTGTCAGCCCAGACCCCCGCACCACCGCTGCTAGCGTGATGCGGCCTCTCCAGAAGTTTGTGGCTCGTTCTCCACAAAGGATGCCTAGGACTGGGCCTTAGAGACATCAGAAAGCAGGAGCCAGCGATTCTCCTGGAGGGGCTCAGAGGAGGGAAGCGTGGGCCTGTTGAATTGGGACGGGTGCCGGGCAGGGCCAGGGGCGCCTCTCCTGCCTGGTGGGGTGCTGGCAGGGCTTGTGTCTGAGGTGGCTTTCCAGAAGCACCTACCAGACACTCCTGAGCTTGGTGTGTGTTTAGCCACACAGAAGCATTTTTCTACCCTGCCCTCCCTTAAAGCTGCCCTAATCCGGTCTTTCTCTCCCGCTCACCCTATTTATAGCTCTCTTGTGCTGGCACGTGCGGAGCGGAACAGGGAATCTGTTACACTACAGGCCCCAATCCCCCTCGTCACCAGGCTGTAGTCAGTGTAGGGGCTTGGGGACGAGGCTCTGGCAGCAGCTTGGGGGTCACCAGGCTGAGGTGACTCTCAGGACAGATGGCTATGTGGGTGGGCAGGAAGAACGGTGAGATTGGGGTTGGGGGGGGGAAGGCTGCCGGAGGAGGGGTCAGGTGTGTTTGGCTGTAGAGGAGCCCCTGCCTCGCTCTAAGCCACAGCCACCCGGCTGGCCCCCTCCTAGGCAGGCCAAAGCGTGGCCAGGGCAGTGCCTGACCCCTGACCTCTACCCTCTGCCCTGCCGCAGATCTGCGCCTGCAGCTGCTGGACGTGAAGAACAACCCGTACCTGATCAAGGCCCTCTATGGGCTGCTCATGCTGCTGCCACAGAGCAGCGCCTTCCAGCTGCTCTCGCACCGGCTACAGTGCGTGCCCAACCCCGAGCTGCTGCAGACCGAGTGAGTGCCGGGCGGGGACCGCCACCCTCCACCTCCATGGGAGGCAGACACTTCCTCCACCGAGAGAGGCCAGGCCAGAGGGACTCGGCACGAGGTGGGGTCTCCCTTGTCTTGGCATCACGTCCCTCTGGCACTGTGGAGACTGGCCACCCCACCGCCACTTGCACTCAAGCCTCTTAAAGCACCAGCCTGGGGGCTTCTGCAAGTGTTTGCAAAGTGGTAGAGGGTAGCGAGATCGTCTCCCAGCAATCAGGGTTGAGTTCATCTAGAAAATGAAAGGGCCTTGCAGAGTCACCCAGACGGAGGCCCCTGGAGGGAAACTGTAGGAGGAGGAGTTCATGTCCTAGGTCAGAGACGGGGTCCAGTCCTGCGGCAGTAGGCATGAGAGCCAGGCCTCAGGCGGCCCTCCCCTCCGTCTGTGGCAGAGGCTCCACAGAGAGACCCCAGCATCCCTGGGACAAGGAGGCACCCGTGGCTACACTGCTTGAGCCCTAGCCCTGGGAAGAACGGGTCCCGGGCGTCCCTCCACCACGAGGCCCAGCAGGGCAGACTCCGTGCAGGAGGGCCATAGCCCAGCAGGGCGGGGGGCGTCCAGCCAGGCTCCCACCCCGAACCCACTGCTGGCCCGGCCCCCAGAGCCTGTTGGGCCGTGTCTATATTTGGTAACCCTTGGAGGCTTTGCCTCATCCACAGGCATTTGGCATCCGAGATGGAAAATTTCACTTGTCAGGTCGCCATGGAAACAAGCAGAGCCACTGAGAAGATTTACGCTGAATGGAGCGCACCCAGCTTGCATCAGATGCCCTGTGTGTCTAGAATTCCCTCCCAGGCTGTTAGAGCCACTTGGCAGGCCTGGCACCTGGCTCCTGCGAAGGGCCTCAGGCTTAGGCCTTGGGACTGATGCAGGCATCCTTGAAATGGGCCTGCCTCACACTCAGAGCCCCTGACCCAAGCCCCTATGCCCTCCATGGCACTGGGTTTAGACTCCCACCACCCTTCCACCCAGCTTGGCCTCTCCAGAGGCTGGGTGTGGGCCACCTGACAGGCTGGCCACCCTAGGCTGGCTGGAGGGACTTGAGCCCCAAGCAGGTGTGGCCCCCAGGCCAAGGCCCAGCTTCTGCCTCCTCCACCCCTTTTTCCAGACAGCAGTGCTCTGAGATGACAGGGCTAGGCACTGTCCCAGCAGCTCTTAGTGACACCCAGGTAATCCCCAGAGGAGCAGGGAGTTGGATTTTGCACTTGGAGCCCCTTGATCGGAATACTTCTAGCTCCTGGGACACAGGGGCCCTGAAGCCACACCGTGCTTCCCTGGCCTGGCCCCTGCACCAACCTTTCCCATGTCCGGTGGGTGTTGGGGTTAACGCTGGCAGACACTTAGAATTCCTCCTTTCCTGGTGCAGGGGGAGGGGAGAAGGAGGCAGGAATAGCTGCTTCCCTGTGACCTTTGGTTCTTGTCTCCACCCCCACCCCCAGCCCTGCTGCCTTCCTGAAGGAGGGTCCTTAGCCAGGCCACAGACCCTGTGATGCTAACGGCCATTCCCTTGTCTGAGCTCTGCACACAACATCTCCCTGTCTGGGGTGAGGAAGTAAAGCTCAGAGTGATAGGAGCCCTCCCTGCATGCCACAGACCAGGACACAAGTTTGCAGAGGAAAAGCTGGGGGAAACGGCTTCTCTCAGAGCCTCCCATGGCCAGAGTCAGAGAAGTCTTGGGCCAAGGGGTTGAGGCCTCTTAGGGGATTCTGCAGGCCAGTGGACAGTTCAGAGGCCTGGACTAGGATCTGGTCCAAGCTCTGCTGAGGATTTGCTCTGTGACCTCAGACAAGCTCCTCTCCTGGCTCGAATGAGCATTCGGACTAAATGGATGCTTGAGGCTCTGCCCAGCCCTCAAGGCCCTGGGTTCCCAGCCTTTCTTTGCAAGGACCTAGGAAGAGCTGTGTCACAAATACAGGCAGGGAGAGATGGGGCAGGGAAGGGGACTCCGGAACAGCTGGGGGAGGGGTCAGATTGCAAGGCTGGGCACAGAGGGGTGGCTCACACCCTGGAGAGGAGGCAGAGGACAGTCACAGCCCTGGGAGGGGCAGGCAGCTGGAAGACAGCTTTGGGTTGCCTGACAGGCCTGCAAGCCGGAGCAGCTGGGGCGGTGCGGGGGGAGTGGGAGGAGGGGTCTGCACCCCTTGCCCATCCCTCATTCCATGTGCTTAAGGCACCAGCAGGGCTTGGAGACTCTGGCCCCCCTCAGGCTTCCAGGCCACTCCCCAATGATTATCTCAGTGAGGCAGGAGGGGACCTCTGAAGAAACTCGGGCTGCTTGCCAGCATTAGCCTGGTGACAGGTGCATGGGTGGGTGGGACGGCAGGAGAGAGGGCTGGCTTTGGGTTCTGGAATCCCATCTCCACTGCTGGCGGGTGTCCCCCAGGCACTGATGGCCTGAGGAGTGTTGTAAACAGAACTCAAAGGGCCTGAGCAGCAGCCATGCCCACTGTGACAGGCGGGGAGAGGATCCTGGCCCACTCCCGTGGGACATGCTCCTCCCACTTCCAGACCTCCGGCCAGGAAGGATCCAGGAAGAGAGGCCGAGTCCATGAGGGAAGCACTTGGCACCATGAGGGCCCAGAGAGTGCAGGGTGTGGCCCCCTCCTCCTCACCCCCACACCTCCCTGGCCTTATCTGTGCACATCACCCAGGTCTGCTGTCCACTGCTGACATCTTCACGGAACCCCCAATCTCAGTCCTGCCTCTGGCCAAAACGCCTTGGCGTGTCATTAGTGTTGAGGGGAAAGGTGTACAGACCCATGAACACCCAGCATCCAATGCCATATCCAGTGTCCTGTTTGGCCCCACGTTTCTGGACCGGCAGATCTCTCCTGCATCTCATCTACTTGGCTGAGGCAGCACCTGGTCACTCCATGGGGCTAGAGCTCTAAGCTGCAGGGTGTCCCTCGGCCTCCCCAGAAGCCCAGGCAGTGCCACCTGGCGGTGCCCAATTCCCAGGAAAGAGTCCAGAATGCTGCCCATAGTCTAGCCCCCCCCTAGAGTGGGCCCCACCTGGCTTCTCTTGATCGTTGTTTAGCTAACATTGCCTGAGCCCCAGGAAAGCTGCAGCCAAGGCAGAATCCAAGGTGTCTTCAGATGGCACATCTCCAACAGGAAGGGAACAACAGTGAGTAGGGGTGCAGGGGGCCACCTCCAAGCTTCCAGATGGCATCCTGACCATGGGGCGGCTCTCACTGCCCCTGGTCCTGCCCCAGCAGTCAGGTCAGAGTTGCCTGTCAGGGGCCAAGTTCATTGGTGAGGGTTTCCTTTAGGTGAAGTGCCATGGTGTTTCCCCCAAAATGGACTGAGCCACCGATGCACCCCAGGCCTTGAGCTGCTCGGTCCTGGCCAGCCTAACCTCGGGGGCACAGTGGTCATAGCCACAGTGGCTGCACAGGAGACCTAGGCCGGGGCTGGGTACCAGCCCAAGCTCTTACATGTTGAATCTGAACCACCGCCCCCCCGCCTCCCAGTGGAGAGGCCCCTGTGGCAGTCCCTCTCTACAGATGGGGAAACTGAGTTACATGTCCAAGGCCAAATAGCTAGGAAGTGGTCATATTACAGTTGGATCCAGGCTTCTCTAGCTCCTGTGCCCAGCTGCTGCCTGGAGCCTATGAACTCACAGGGGCCCAGGATTCTCATGAACAGCCCACAGCCTTCATGAGACCTCCTTACCAGGGCCACTGGGTCTCAGGGGCTAGAAGCAAATACTTCTCCAGCCCACACAGATCTGTTTCCCAAGTCAGTGAGGCTACAAGAGAGGAACAGACTCCTGACACTCTGATGGAGGGATGGTTATAATGGGAAGGGGCCCAAGGAGACCTGGTCCCCAGGAGCACGCTGAACAGGGCCACTACGCCGCACAACTCTAGGGAACATCAGGCACACTGTGGCTATGCGCCGCACAACCTGTGCAGCTGTACTGAGCAACCGGGAGGGTGGTCACAGCAGGAGCTGTAGGAGCCGTCAGCATGCCCAGTGGTGAGACCAGCTCTCCTTCCCCAGGGACAGGGAATGACTGCAGGCCTGTGGACCCCAACACTCAATAATAGATGTCCTGCCAAGCCCAGTGGAGACTCTTCAGCAGTAGACAATCCCTGTTGTCTGCAGGCCTAGTCCTGCCCCCAGAGAAAGGGCCAGGCTGCCTCCTCCCCCTCCTCCCTGGACCCTGTTCCAGGCCCCAGCTGGCTTCCTGGCTGGCTGCTAGCCCTGGCTTTCACCCCAAAGGGAGCCAGTCGTAAACAGGAAATGCTTCCCAATGCGATGCCTGCTCTGGGCCCCATCGCCAGCCCACAGACTAAAGGCCATATCCAAGCAGCAGTGTTGACTGGTCCCAGCAGCTGAGGGGGAGGGGATGTGCATGGGGCTTCCCTACTTTGGGGCTGTTGGGCAAGGGTTACAGAGGCTGAGGCAGACTCGCCAAGGTTGAGCTCCATCAGCCTGTGGCCCTGCCCCGCCCCTCGCCCTCCTGTGCCCAGCGCCGCCTGCCCCCAGCTCCCAGCCATGTGTGCTGAAACCCATACTGAGCCCTTCTCCTTCTCCCCAGAGACAGTCCACAGGCAGCTCCCAAGTCACAGAAAGCGGATTCCCCCAGCATCGACTACGCAGAGCTGCTGCAGCACTTTGAGAAGGTCCAAAAGAAGCACCTGGAAGTGAGGCACCAGCGGAGCGGGCGTGGGGATCACCTGGACCGGAGGGTTGTCCTCTGAGGCCTGGCTGGAGAAGGGCCCAAGGAGTGGCCCCATGGAGCATTTGGGGTCTTCACAGTCCCTGAGGAGCTCGGAGACCTGCCTCTAGGGCAGGGCTGGGCCTGGCCACCAGCGCGGGGTTGGGGGGACAGAGGCTGTCCATCCAAGCTCCCCTCATAGCCCAGCCCCCTTGGGCCCCCAGTGCTGACAGCTGCACCCTGGCATTCAGACACAGCTGGCTTCCCACCAAGGCAGGGGGGCGGCTAAAGACACCACCCATCCTCTGGAACTGGTCTCTTTCTAATATTCTCTTGTGAAAGAGCTTGACCTCTCCAGCCCACCAGACCTCTGGCCTTGAGCTGATGTGTGTGTGTACTTAGCAGTATGCATATCTGTCTGCAGCTGGAGGCCGGCACAGAAGTCCATATGAATGACACACCCCCTGCCCCAATAAAGAAATGACAGAAAACCTTCAACCTGCACCTGTTTGCTCCTTCCCACTGTCACCTGCTCCCTGCCTGACTGATGCTGCAGCCACCCCAGTACCTTCTTGCCTGTCCTGGAGTGCTGGGCTCATGGTGGCCCCAGGGAATGCTGGCTGCACCTGGAAAGGCTGGTCACTGCACAGTCCCTGACGGGTATGTCCTTGGGTCCCAGCTCTCGCCTCCAGGATACACCCCTTCCTGGAGACCACCAAGCACTGGCCTGACTTGGAACCCTGAACCCTACCTTCCCAGGCACCTACTCTGACTTTTCCCTACGGATTCCCCCAGGGTGATGGGTCATGTCCACATTGAGCAGAGCCAGACCTTGAGTTTCTGAATGAAAGGGCACTCACTGCACACTGCACATCACAGGAAATGGAAGGAAAGGCCCAGCGAGACCAGTGCAGGGAGGGAAGAGGTGGTCTGGGCGCCCACCCCTTGATTTGGCTAAATAAGCCTCAATATACGCCAGCAGGCCACAGCACCTGACTCCAGGCTTTTGGGAAGCCTCTCACTGGCCTAATGAGCTCCCAGGTGGCTGGAGTTTGGGAGAATGAGCTTTTGTGCAAGCTCTTCCCCTCTGGGCCCCAGCCTTGCGCACGGAGGGTGGGTTTTCCTGACGGGAGTCTCCAGGACGACAGGCTGTACTCGCCCCATCGTCCACGTGAAGACGCGTGCGTCCCCACGCACGTGTACCCAGGCGTCGGGGACTGGGGACGGCAGCCCACCTCTGCTCAGCCGGTCCAACACCTGACCCCACTGACGAGTAAGTAGGTTGCCCGACCAGGTAATGACTACCCTAAAAGCTCAGCCAGGAGCCCTCGTGCGAGCGGCTTCGGCGCCGCTTTAAAAAGCAGCCAAAGCTTTTGGAAGAGCGTCCGAACTCCTCAGTGCCTGGGATGAGATGTCCCAAGGCGGGCGACACCATGCGACCCCCCTCTGTGTCGTGTATCGCGCCCGCGGGATGCGCTCGCAGGAGCCCAGCCCGCCGCCCGTCCGCTAAAAGCGCGGGAAGACCCCGGCCCGAGGCCACGGGCTGGAAGGTGGTGCCGAGCCCCTTCCCGCGGGGCAGGAACCCAACCACAGGTCCTCTCTCGCCAGGCTGCCGGGCGGGCCCCGCCCCAGCGCCGCCNTCGGCTTCGTAGCTGCCGCCCGGCCCGGCCAGAGCATGGAGACTGCGGAGAAGGAGTGCGGCGCCCTGGGCGGCCTCTTCCAGGCCATCGTCAACGACATGAAGGTAACGGGGTGCGNGGGGGCCCCTCTGAGGGGGTGTGGGTGTTTGTGTGTCGGGGTGCCCATGCGGCGCCCCGGGTCTGTGCCCGAGGTCGCCCGGGTCCCAACCGGAGCCTGCGCACACGCGGGCTCTCTGCGCCCTCGACCCCCAAATCATGAATGGGGTTTAGCTCCGAGGTCGACTCTAAGGCCCTAAATTTAATGGGTCCGGGGTCTCGCTGGCCTCCACCCCCTACCACCACTGTTCACTCTCCCCAGCTCCGCCACCCCCGCCCCCGACGGCCCTGGAGCCGAGACAATGCTGTCACCGCCAAAGCAAGGAAAAATAATAAAGCGGAGAACCATTAACTCCTTCCCCGCCGGCCTCGGCGCTCGGCCTCTGCGCTCGACCCTGCGACTGCCACCCCCACCCCTTACCCAGATCCCCTGCACCAGGCCCTAGGAACCTGCAGAACTCCAAGGTCTCCAGGCTGACAGATCCCCTCCCCAAGGCCTCTGTCCTCACCTTGGGGGGAGAAAGGAAGAGGTTTGTGGTTTCTGGAGCAACCCAAGGGGGAGCCTACTAACATCCCAGACCTTGGGCCCCAATCCCCACCACCCCCTTTGATTGGCCAAGACCAGACAGGAGCCAGCCACCAACTCTTGGCCCACCATTGGCTCACTAGGTGGGGAAACTGAGGCGTGGGAATGGCTCAAGGTCATTAAGGAGACTGTCCGACTCTCCCTGACCTCACCCCTCTCTCTTGATCCGTGGAGCAAGGGAGATCTCTCCCCAGACAGGCCAGGGTTTGGCAGGGCTGGCCTGGGCTGACTAGGCAGAGAGGGGTTCGAGCTCCTGTGACGGGATGGGGGCCAGGAACGTTAGTACCCTTCTCCTCTGAGGCAGGATTGCGGGACAGGGGAGAGTACTGGGCTTTTCACAAGAACTCCTAAGAGCCCCCACCCTCGAAGCCTATCACACACTCCCAATTACACAACATAGCATCCCACGGTGACATCACAGGCCCAGAAGGAGACACCACACACCGGTACAGCTAACCCCACGGTGCCCAGTAGGGCCCTTCCACCAGAAGCTCCCAGTGCTGCCAGGGGAGCAGCCCCAGCCCCGGGAAGAGGCCTGAGGCCATCCCCCCCCTAGGACTCCAGGGCTGGCAGCATATAGGCATCCCCTGCCCCCCACCATAAGGTGCTCCCCTGAGACCTCCATTCTTTGCAACTCCACCTCTGAGCCCCTATGCCAGCCCTCAGAAGTCCTGCCCTCAGCCGACCCTCCTGTCCTGTGGACGTCACAGGCCTGACACTGGGATCCCTTCCTGGGACCAGGCAGCCCAGACTACCCTCCCCCCAGCTACTCCCAGGGCTGGCAGAGAATGGGACCTTCCTGCACCCTCCCGCTCGCAGCCTCTCCACTAACACTGCAGAGAGCAGCAGCTTCTCAGCTCAGAGAAGAGGGGCAGGACTCTCCCTCCCTCTCCAGGCAATTTGCAAGGAACTTTGGGATCAGGCACAAGGAAACGGGCCCAGATTATAGCAGATTTCAGGCAGGATTTTCTGACGTGTGGAGGCAAACTGGGAAAGGTTTCACATGGGGTGATGCCAAGGACCGAAACTCCCCTCCCTATGACACACGTGTGTGTTCAGGCCAGGGACAGAGCAGGGGACTGGGCCACCGGGAGGTCCATCACCTGGATCGCAGGGGTCGGGGGACAGTTTCTGGCCGTCTCCCTCGGTGATCTGAGCCACAGAAGCAGCAGGGCTTCCACAGAGGAAGGCTGCTGGCTTGAGGCGACTGCGCTTGCCCCCGGGGCTGGTCCGAAGCACGTCCATGAGCCCCAGAACAGCCGCCCTGGAAGCGCAGGCTCTGGCTGGGGTTGGCAGCATACGTGCCCTCAGGCGAGGGAGACCTCCCTGAGCTGCACCTGGAGCCTGAGGGCCGGAGAAGGACACCACCTCAGGGTTGGAGAGGGGCCCTCAGGAGTGTCCCCTGCCTTCCATGCCTCATTTAACTTCTCTGTGATGCCCACTGGGTGCCAGGCAGCCCACCGAAGCCCAGAGAGGGGCAGGGGCTTGCCCAAGATGGCAGGACTGGGCGGGTGAAATGCCTCCCACAGAGGGAAGTGGGCCTCTACTCAGCACTGACTCATCCAGAAAATGGGGCCACAAACTTTGTCCTCTCAAGAGTGGGGAGTGTGGCCCAGACATCGGCCCTGCTGGGTGGGAGGGGCTTCTCTCAGAGAGGCAGGGGTCATGCATCCTCTCTTTTTTAGCCAGCATTAACCAAGTGCTTACTGTAAGCACTTAGCCTGTGCTAAGTGCTCCCCTTTCCCTGCCTCCTCAAGTCTCCACACTGACCCAGTGACATAGGTGCAGATACTCTCCCAATTTGACAGGTGAGGAAACTGAGGCTCAGAGAGGGGCCTTGGCCCCGGGGTCGCTCACCCACACAGCCCACATCAGGACTACAACCGCCACCAGGTCAGAGACAGTCTCCGAGGGCCGGGAGTCCTGCAGTCTCCACGTCAGTCTGGCCCAGTCCACTTGAGCACCTCCAGTGACGAGCACGTGACCTCTCCCCTCCAACACATCCCACTGCACTGGGGACGGGGGCGGGGGCGGGGGGTTCTCCCGTCTCTGCAGTTCCCATCACCTCCCACTCTTGCTGCCCAGGTGCCCCTTTCTCTGAACCCCTGAAAGTAGGTGTAGTGACTAGTCCGATGTGGGATCGGATCTTGCCCCTCCCACTTGATAGCCTTTAGCAAATCAGTTAATCTTCTGAGCTGAGGCTTCCTGACCTATAGAGTGGGGGCGATAGTCATATTTATTTCACAGGCTGTCTTAAGGATCCGGTGCAACCACACAATGAAAAGGACTTCGCACAGTGCCCGGCTTACCACAGCCGCTTGACTAGCAGTAGCAGTCACTGTCACTAGTGATAGTAACCTAGAGTCTTAGAGCCTGACAGCCAAGGCATGGCCAGGGTGAGGGCATGGGCCCAGGTGAAGACTGAGGACCCTCCCCAGGGACACTGGCTGCTCTGGTCCTTAGAGACCAAGGTGCTCAGGTCCCTCCGCTGAGGAGGAGCTGGGCCTGCCCCCCCACCCCACCCCCAGTGCGCTGTCTTGTCCCCTCCCCACTGGGAGAGCTGAGGGTGTGAAGGTCTGGGATGCAGTGAGCCTGACTGGCTGGAGGCTGAGGTGATGGGCCGCAGCCTACGGACTTTAATTGGGTAGGAACTTGTCTGTCCCCAGCTTCCCCCAGTCCCTTGTGCTCCGAGGCTGCTGAGGAGCTGAGGTGGTTTCCTGGGGGTCGGGACAACTGCTTCTGGACCCCTGCCCCCTCAGCATTGCCTCCTCTCCCTGGAGGTCTTAGCAAAGATTCAGGGCTGGGGTGCCAAGGTGGTGTCAGGGTGCCACCTTTTAGAAGATTCCTGAGGGTGCCAAGGTGAGGGTCAGCTCTGTGGGATTGCCAGGGGCAACCTACCAGGCTGCTTTACCCTGAACTGTGCCCACATGGAGACAGCCCACCCACAGCCTCCCCTGTCCCGTTCCAGCCTGTGTGAACTTCTCAAATATTTGCTTTCCCTGGGCACTGGCTGGGCTGAGAAGGGAGGGAATCTCTAAGGTTGTCAGAAGCTGCCCTGTTTCCTTTCCACCCCTGCGGGCTGTCCTCAGCTGGAGAAGCCATCTCGAACCTGCCCCTGGGTTCCAGTCTGGCAGAGCCGCCTTCTGAAGCCTTCAGGGCTGGGGTCTCTGCCTTCCTTGTTTCCTCAGCACCTCATCCTACATGGAAGGGAGGGTTAGAGGTCCTTTGGGGCTGGGGCTTTGCTGGCCTTGGGCTCCCCTTCAAGCATCAAGACCTCCACAAGGCGCTGAGGCCACAGCTGAGGTCTCTCCAGGACCCGGCAGCCATGGGAGGGCACATTAGCCAGAAAAGCCCCTTGATCAGACTGGACAACTTGGTCGCCAAGAGTCCAGCCTCCCTACTGGGAAACCCCCTCCCAACTCAGAGCTTTGGGCCAGGCTGGGATAAAGGCCACACTGTGTCCCCAGGAGGGGAGGGGAGCCGGGGGTGGAGAAAGGTGGCTCTGTTGGCCACACAAGGCCCCATTCAGCCTGGGGCCTGGCTGTCCCGGGCAGGCTGGCTGGGCCCTGCAGCAGTCATGGCCTCCCCGGACCTGGGAATCACTGCTGCTGGCCTGGGATGGATGGGTGGCCCAGCCAGCAGCAGCTTCTGGGGCACAGGGTGGGAACCCCCAAAGGTCCCAGTTGAGACCTGGCTTGCCTGAGCCCTGCTCCTGTGTCATGTGGACTACCCCCACCTGTGTCCAGAGGGGCACGGTACCCCTCCTGCTGCTAAGCCCAGAATCCTTGCCAGAACCCAGGGGAGCCCAGAGGGTACAGGACCTGCCATTTGTTTCTGTCTCCCCTGAGGGAGGATGTGGGCCAAAAACAGTGGCCACTGTAGGCCAGACTTCTGCCAGCGAGGGAGGAATGACCTAAAGCACCTGTTCCTGGGGCCAGGCCTTCCTCATGTCCCACGGCTCTGAACCTGGTCTTCTGTCGTCCCAGACGGCCCAGGAGCCTCCCTCTCCATGGGGCCGGGGCCACTCTGAGAAACGGCCAAGTCTGGATGGAAGCATGTGGGGAGCCCATCCCAGGTATAGCCTTTGTAACCTCCATGGCATCTCATTTCCCCTCCCGTCTCCCCGGCAGAGCTCCTACCCCATCTGGGAGGACTTCAACTCCAAGGCCACGAAGCTGCATTCCCAGCTGAGGTGAGGCTGCTGAGGGCGCCCCAGCTGGGGAGGGGACGGGCAGGGGAGAGGACACCTCACCCACAGACCGTCCCATTGTGCATCTCCCCAGGACCACTGTGCTGGCTGCTGTGGCCTTCTTGGATGCCTTCCAGAAAGTGGCCGACATGGCCACCAACACTCGAGGTGGGGAGGGGGCGTGGCTGGAGGTTGAGCTTGCCCCAGGTTGGGAAAGGCTGAGTGGAGTATGAGTGAGGGAGAGGACACCCAGCCCGGAGTTGGGACCTTAAATTCGGTTTCCTAACAGAGTAGGCTGGTTGTGGAGAGAGTGAGCCTCTTATCACTAGTGGTATACAAGCAGGAGTGGGTGAACGGTGATGGGACGTTATGGGGCTGGGGATTCTGTTCTTGCTATGGGTGGCCAGCTCGACCCCTCAGCCACAGTCGTCCAGCCTCCTGTAACAGTGAGTCTGATTATGGCTTCTCACCCTCTCATCTGCGCGTCTGAGAGCACGCAGGGGCAGGCAAGCATTCCCCGTTGGCTTTGGTGTCTCCCCTGCCTTCTAGTGCAAGTAGTTCTCACTTTCAGGTGGTGAGAAATAAGGTCGTGGACCCTTGCACTCTCATGCCTGCCTCTGGGCACCTGGAGGGGATTCCTGGTAGGGCTGGAGGGCATTCGGCGCTGGCCTGACCACCAGAACACCCGCAGCTGCAGCAGGCGGGCACCGTCAGGATGGGCAGGGCCTTGCTCCCGCAGAGAGGAGAGTCTCGGCAAATACGGAGGACAGATCAAATGCCCCACGTGGATCGCGGGATCGCGTCGCGGGATCGCGCAGTGCTGGGGGCGGGGCGCGGGCTGCGAGCGCGGCCTTTGCGGGCCGGCGCGCCACCTCGTGGCCGAGGCTGGGACTGCATAAGCCCCATCGGGCTCCTTCCCACACTGCGTGCTTGCCTCACCAGGGGCCACACGGGACATCGGCTCAGCGCTCACGCGTATGTGCATGCGCCACCGCAGCATCGAGACCAAGCTGCGGCAGTTCACCAAGTGAGTGGGTGCTACGGGTGGCCGGGCGTGGGTATGCAGTGAGACCCTCCCCTGGTGGCTCTGACCCTCACACCCCACCCACAGCGCGCTGCTGGAGAGCCTCATCAACCCGCTGCAGGAGCGCATCGAGGACTGGAAGAAGTCTGCCAATCAGCTGGACAAGGACCACGCGAAAGGTGGGCCCTGGGCTCCAGCTGAGCTTCCTGTTCCCATTGTGCAGAGGCCCCCCGTCACAGCATTCCTCTCTCACCCCCTGCACAGAGTACAAACGAGCCCGGCATGAGATCAAGAAAAAGTCTTCAGACACGCTGAAGCTGCAGAAGAAAGCGCGCAAAGGTAGAGCCCACGGTGGCCCAAGGATGCCCCGCGGGGCCCCACTCAGTATACTCCCACACCCTATGGGGTGCCCCAGGGTGTCATATTGGCTGGAGGGGCCCTATCCCGGACACAGGACCCTCCAACCTGCTGGGTGGGACAGAGGGAGCCTCCATGCACCCCAGACCTGGCCCAGGCCTTCCCCTCTCAGGGAGGCAGCAGGAGGCCCAGGAGGCACAGGCATCCCGCACCCCTGCCCCAGGAGCGGCTCTATCCATCCGGCTGTCTTTCACACATTCTTTCTTTCTCTGTCTCTCCTCCTCTCCTCCTCCCACATCCTTCCTGTAGAGCTACTTGGTAAGTCAAATGTCCATCCCTCCAGCCGCTCCTCCCGTCCTTGTCCCATTTGTCTGTCTCCCCCAGCTCAGGGCCATTGGAAGGAGTCTCTCCAGGCCAAGGAGGAGCGAGGAAGGCGGTCAGTCCATCGAGGGAGGGGCCTGGGACACAGTCCCCCTGGGGCCCTGAGGGCTCCTGTCCAGGGATGAGTCCCAGGCCACTGCTGGGTCAGTCTGCCAGGCCAAGAGGGGTTGGGCCGGGTGGGGTGGGGGGCACAGGCCCTGGCTGCCCCACTCCCCCCAGGCCCGCCCCCCAGTCACCTGTTGCCTTCTCACTTCCTGACTTGCCATCTCTACATCATCCTCTCGCCTCTCTCTGTCTCTCTTGCTGCTTCTTTGTGTTGCCGTTGCCGTCCTTGTGCATCGCTCCCTGGGCTGAGTGGGAGCCCACACNCCCCCCCCCCCCACACCCACACCCCTTCAGTGGCCTGACTTACAGCTGAGCCCCCCGGCTCCACTTTGTCCTGCTTCTACCTCTCCCGGTGAGGTGAGGGCGTGCCATCCCAGGGGCAGTAAGGCTATGCTGGGGGTGGAAGTCTCAGCTGTGGAGGCCTCCACTGGGGTCACCTGAGCTGTGCCCACTCCCGGTCCTGGGTGGCTTTGCAGCTTTGGTGTCTTTGCTGTGTGCGTGTCTGTCTGTCCACTCTGCCTGCCCTGGGACCACCCCTGGCACAAGCCTGAGTCCCAGTTGCCCTCCCAGGTCCCCTGGCCCCCATGGCAGTGCCCAGCCCCATGGCCAGGAACACCACCATGGGGCCTGAGGCATGTACACAGCGAGCCGGGCCGGCATCCCCAGCACGGCCTCTCCTCCCAACCCCTCCAGGGAAAGGAGATCTGCAGCCCCAGCTGGACAGTGCCCTGCAGGACGTCAATGACATGTACCTGCTGCTGGAGGAGACAGAGAAGCAGGCGGTGCGCCGGGCCTTGATCGAGGAGCGTGGCCGTTTCTGTACCTTCATCACTTTCCTGCAGCCTGTGGTGGTGGGTCCCTCAGAGTCAAAGAGGTGTCTGAGCATCCCCACAGTGGGGCTAGCTGAAGGGTCTCCCGGAAGCTAAGGAAATCCCAAAAGGCAAGATTTGGGAGCCATTGGTGGGAGTCTTTAGGGTTGACTTGGAGGCCCCAGCAGGTTGGTCTGTGCCTGGGGTTGACCACTTGATCCCTGAGAAAAGCCAGTTCTCCATGATGCCTGGCTGGGTGCCCTCAGAGCCACATGATCATAGCCCAAAGACACGGCTCATAGCTCATGATGCACTAGTTTGGCCTGGGCATACAGTCACCCCAGCCCCCGGGTGTCCAGGCCCAGGCTCCATCAGGCCCAAGCAGCACTAGGTGAGAGAGGAGGCCAGGGAGGTTCATTCCTCCATGGTGGGGGGCAGGGGCAGGGCCAGTGGGTCTGACCAGCTGCTTCCTCAGAATGGCGAGCTGACCATGCTGGGAGAGATCACCCACCTGCAAGGCATCATCGACGACCTGGTGGTGCTGACTGCGGAGCCCCACAAGCTGCCCCCCGCCAGCGAGCAGGTGCGGCCAGCCCTGGGGCTAGGGGACATGGGGAGGGGATGGGCTGCCATTAGTTGGGGGCAGTAAAGGAAAAAAGGGGACAGAGAATCAGACATGTCCTAACATGCACTGTGGGACTTCCGGGAGCACCTGCCCACGTGAGGAATGGCATGCCCAGGACCCAGTGGGAGCCTCAGTCTGAGAGCGGATGAGTGGGAGTCCCGTGGGGTCTGGCCCTGTGTCTGCCCACAGGCTCCACCTGAGCAAGCCAGACCTAGTGACACCTGCCTCCCTCCACACCCAGGACCCGGTACCTTCCCAGGCACTCAAACGGGCACACCTGCCCACGCGGGCCACCCTGCTCCGCTCCCAACTGTGCTCCCACTGCACCAGGGTCAGTGCCACCCGACAAGCCCGTGGTGTTGCTCTCACTGAGCGCTCGCTGTGTGCCCAGCACTCTGCCGAGCACTTTCCACGCACATCTCATTGAGTCACCCCAGTGGTGCTGCAGGACAGGAACGATTGGGGGCACCTCACAGGAGAAAACCGGCTCAGTGAGGTTGAAGGAACTTGCCCAAGGGGCACGGTAGAGCCAGGACTTAAACCCCATGGTGCCTCTCATGGTCACTCTCTTGGCTCCTCTGCCACTCTGAGTCCTGGGGACACCTGGTTCTCCCATGTCCCCTGCCCCCTGCCCGGGAATGGCATCCCTGAGCAGCAGAGAGGGCAGAGTCTCCCTTGATGTCTGCCCACCCTGCCATCTGGAGGCCCTGCTTTCAGACTCCCCTGCGGGGTCTCCTGCTGGGGCTTGGTCTCCATAGGGAAGAGAGTGGGGGGGCCTCTGGCCCTACCAGCCCTCTGGGGGTCCTCCAGAAAACAGGCTGGGCTGCCTCCAGTGACCTGCATCCATGTCCCTGTCCAGGTAATCAAAGACTTGAAGGGCTCAGACTATAGCTGGTCTTACCAGACCCCCCCATCATCGCCCAGCGGCTCCGGCTCACGGAAGTCCAGCATGTGCAGGTCAGTGCAGGGCTGACGGGGGGCAGAGAGGGGCAGGGATACCCCAGGAGGGAATGGGTAAGCTCCCAGCAAAGCTGCATCAGGAATTGCTTCAGGGCCTCACAATTCACACAACTGCGTCGTCGAGGGATTTGCGAGCGTAGAGGACAAACATACCCCCGTCTGAGACCACTGCCGGTACAGGCATGTGCCAGCAGGAAGCAGGGGGCCATGGAGCAATAACTCTGTGCCAGTTGCCATGCTAAATGCTTTATGCATTTTCTTCATTGAATCCTAACACCACCATATCTGGTATGGTGGTGTCTCCATTTCACAGAAGGGGAAACTGAGGCACACGGTCCCAGCATTTCACTACTGGCCTCTGCCCGGCACAGCAGAGTCAGTAGGGGTGGGAGGATGATAATAAGAATCTAAGACCGGGGAGGGGCACAGAGGCTTCTGGGAAGGTGTGCTGAGGCCACAAGGAAAGGGACACTCTAACCTGGCTGCTGGCTGGCTGTAACCCATACCCGTGCTGGCCCCCTCGATCTGGCTCAGTCACTGTGCAGGTTCAGGATCAGGGATGGACTCCAGGGCTGGCCCCAGGGCAGGATTTGGAGGAGACGTTTAAGATTCAGGGTTCTGCAGGTGTGAGGGCAGTGAACACACAGTGTTCTTGGCCCGGCGGGTCGGGGAGGAGGCCACTCTGTGCCAGGCTCCCCTTCCCCAGAACCACCTCTGGCTGAGCCCCTGGGCATGGGAGGCAAACCAGGCACAGCAATCAGCAGCTCGTGTAGAGGGAGGTGGGCCCGGCTTTGCTGGGCCCCAGGTGGGTGGCCTTCTCAGCAGGGAGGGTTGATTGCAGAGGACACCCATGACCAAGGGTGCGGGCTGAGCAGCTTCGGGGTCATGTGCAGAAAGAAGGCAACCTTCACTACCAGGAACACTGCCCCAGAGTGAAATGGTTGCACAGAGGATGGGAGCTACGGAGGGCTGGATACCCTCAAGGGGGTGAAGGAAGTGAGGACAGTGGTGGGTCCAGAACCCACCCACACCAGCATCACATGCCTTGACGAGGCCGTCCAGAACTGATCAGACTTGTGCCAGGTTCTAGCCTAACTGGGACGAGGTTTGACGCTTAGTGACTCAGTTTCTCCATCACCAACCTCAAGTCTGCTGTTCTTAATGGCAGACTAGGAGGCAAAGAGACTGGTTGGCCCTGGGCATGCCCTGGGGTGCTCTGGGGGCAGGCCCTGGGCATGCCCTGGGGTGCTCTGGGGGCAGGCCCTAGGCCAGCTCTTGGGTGCTGGGCCCTGCCTGGGCCCTGCCTTGTCCCAGAATTCGGCTCTCCTGTGGCACCTGAGTCTATGGACTTATAGTCTGACATTGTCTTTCCTTCCTTTGCCCCTCACCTCTCTCCTCCACCCTCGTCTGTCACCTTCCCCTCCACATACACCTTTGTGTCTCCCTGTCTGGCTGCTGTACCCCCTCCCTCACTCCCCCAGTGCCCCCAGCAGCAGTAGCAGTGCCAAGGGAGGCGGAGCCCCATGGCCTGGGGGTGCCCAAACATACTCACCCAGTTCCACCTGTCGCTACCGCAGCCTGGCACAGCCAGCCACCACCGCCGCCCGCCTCTCCAGCGTCTCCTCCCACGACTCTGGCTTCGTCTCCCAGGATGCCACCTACTCCAAGCCCCCCTCACCCATGCCTTCAGACATCACCAGCCAGGTGAGAGGGTGTCTGCAGAGCCTATAGCTCTTGAGACTGGCCTGGAGGTCCCCAGGACCACCTCACTGGGGACCGACCTGGCTCAGGAGAGGTGGGGAAGGTCTTAGGGTGGTCAGCATCTGCCACAGCCATGTAAGCAGGGGGCTTTGTGGCCCCACTACTTCCCCGTTTCCTGATTCCTTACCTACCGCCTTCTTCTAGCCATGGGGCGTCAAGGAGGCAGCTTTGCAGCTCCGATCACTTGTGACCCTCCCCCTGCGTAGGCTTACTGTGATGGGGTGGCCGGCCCTAGGAGGCACCCCAGGAGCCCCAGGACATCGTCCTGCTTCTGTGCACTTGGGCCAACTTACTCTGAACCCAGAGATGGCCCACGAATCTCCTCAGATGCAGGCTCAGATCCTGCAGCCTCACTGAGATGGGCAGACAGGCCACAGTAGAAAACAAAGGGAGGTCAGGCCACCTGCCCAGGGCCCTGTCCTCACGGTAGCAGGAGTGACTGCATTTCGATCCAATCTGATATTCCTCCCCATCAAGGCTAGTGCCTCCATTTGGGCTCACCATTTTATGTTCTGCTGGGTTTTTTGCTCAGAGATGTCCCCATTATACTTCCATTCTCTCTCCCTTCCTGGTCATTCCCATCAGTACACAAATGAGCTCTAGTATCACACATCTCTTTTAATGTTTTATTTTTGAGAAAGAGGGAGACAGACAGAGGACAAGCAGGGAGGGGCAGACAGGGAGACACAGAATCCAAAGCAGGCTCCAGGCTCTCAGCTGTCAGCACAGAGCCCAATGCAGGGCTCAAACTTGTGAACCCCGAGATCAGGACCGGAGCCAAAGTCAGACGCTTAACTGACTGAGCTGGTCAGGCGCCCCTAGTATCACGCATCTTAAAAGCCCTCCCTTCCTTCCATATTCTCCTCCAGCCACCTTGTCTCCCTCACAAGAAAACTTCTTAAAAGAGTTGTCTGCACTGACCATTTCTACCTCCTTTCTCATTCACTCCTGTCAGCTTCGCCGGTTTATAACTGAAAATCTTTAGGTTTGTTCATTTCTCCCATATCGTTCATCCATGTTTGCTGTATATATTTTGAGACTGTTTTATTAGGTGCAGACAAGCTTAAAATAGTAACTCTTCGTAGTGAATTGAATCTTCTCACATGATGATCCTCTGTTCCTTATAATGCTTTCTAAAAGCCCGTTTTGTTAGATATTACTACAGCTATCTCTGCTTTATTCTGTTCAAGATTTATATTACCATTTCCCATCTCTTTACTTTTATTTTTTTAATGTTTACTTTTTTATTTTGCAAGAGAGAGAGCAGGGGAGGGGCAGAGAGAGAGAGAGAGGGAAAGAATCCCAAGCAGGCTCCATGCCATCTGTGCAGAGCCCAGTGTGGGGTTGTATTCCAGGAATCGTGAGATCAGGACCCAAGTCAAAAACAAAGAGTTAGAGGCTTACCCAGCTGAGCCATCGAGGCACCCCTCCCATTTCTTTACTTTTGAACTCACTATATCCTTATGTTTTAGGTGAGTCTCTTGAAAACAACAGATGCCTATATTTTCTTTTTTCCTGTCTGACAATCTCTATCTTTTGATTGGCATTTGTAGTCCACTTAAATTTATTGTGATTATTGACATATTTGGATTCCTGTCTTTTCTCTTTTTTACTTGTTCTACTTTTTCTGTGTCTCTTTTGTCTCTTCCCTTGTCATTTTTCTTTTTCTCATTTGTTCCCCTCTACTAAATTGTAAGTTATATTGTATTTCTTTTACAGGGTATCTTGAAATTTTACCGTGCATTCTTACACAGGCCCAACTCCTGAATAATTCAAGGACTTTAATAAATTTTTTAACTGCAGGCACCAGTGGGGTCTCCTAACTTAAAAGCTAAATATATATTATTCTCTACTTTTTTATAACACTCACAAATGACATTTTTCTCCTCCTCCTCCTCTCCCTCCTCAAGATTTTAAGTAATCTCTACACCCAATGTGGGGCTCAAACTTACAACCCTGAGATCAAGAGTCTCACGCTCCAACTGAGCCAGCCAGGCACCCCCTGACACTTATTTTCGTAATGTTACTATTTTGTACATACAGTATTTGTCTAGTTTTACCCATGTTTACACATTTCTTTGTGCATCATTTGTTCTTGTACCTCAACCCTTCCTTCTTTTTGAAGTATATAGCACATCCTTTAGAAGTTCTTTTAGAATAGATCTGTAGAAGTAAATTCTCTCTCTTTTTTAATCTGTAAACATGCTTCCTTTTGTCCTCTTGATCTTCAAAGTATTTCCAGGGACACAGTTCTGAGATGACAGTTATTCTGTCTCCACCACTTGGAAGGTATTTTTCCACTGTGTTCTGGCTTCCGTTGTCTATTGAGAGGTCTGCCGTCAGATTGTTGCACCTTTGCCCGTGAGCTGATTTTGCTCCCTGGTCACTTTTGAGATCTTTGCTCTTAGGTTTGTGCCTAGTTGCAGATGCGTTTTTATTTAGCCTCACTTGATATGTTTGTGTTCCTGTATCTTCGTATTCATGTCTTTCATGTGTTCTGGAAATTTTCAGCCATGATTTCTGTATTCCTACTTTTGCTCTGTTCTCTCCTTCTGAGATTCCAATTCAGTGTGTTGCCGGACCTTCTCCTTTATCCTCTTGCATAGCCTTCTCTCAATTCTCACATTTTCCTTCTCCCTGCTTCTCTGTACGCTGTTTAGGATCATTTATTCAGGTCTGTCTTCCGATTTACTTTCCAACTCTAGGTTACAGCTTTTTAACCTCTCCACTAAGGCTTTTTTCTAAGTTTTTATTTTAAAATAATTTCAGTCTTGTAGAAAAGTTGTAAAAAGGGTACAGAGTTCCCACCTACTCCTCCCAAACCCCCCTAATGTTAACCCCTTATGTGGCTACCAAACCAGGAATGAACCCTGGCACAGTACTATTAACTAACCTATTGTCTTTACAGATTTTGCCAGTTTTCTCACTAAACTCCCTTTTCTGGTCCAGGATCCAGTGCAGGACTCTGTGTCGCATCTAGTAGTTGTATCTCTTTGGGCTTCTTCAGTCTGTAGCACCTCTATAGCCCTTCTTCTGTCATGACTTTGATACTCTTTAAGAATACCAGTCAGGTGTTTTATAGAACGTCTCTCAGTTCGGGTGTGTCCTGTGTCTTCGCATAATTAGATGGAGGTCATACGTTTCTGGCAAGGAAACCATAGCAATGGTTTATTGCTGTTCCTCATCCTCACCAGCCCTTGATATTTAGCATCTTTTTCATTTAAGCCTTCTAGGGGGTGTATGGTGGTAGCACTTTGTGTTTGTAATCGTACTTCCCTAATAAGGAATGAGGTTGAACACCTTTTCTGAAGGCCACTTGGCTCTGCTCTTTTATGAAGGACCTATTCAGATTTTTGCCCATTTTTCTACTAAGTTCTTTTTTCCTTATTGATCTTAGAACTCCTTATGTCTTAGGGATACAACTTCCACTCCTTCATCTGGGATTTTCTGAGTCTGTGTTCCCTTTTTACTCTTAATGGAGTCTTTTAATGACTTAAAACTCTTTAATTTTAATGGATGTCCAATATGTGTGAGGTATTCATTTTTTTTTAATTATTAGTGCTTTTTGTGTCTTGAGATATGNTCCTCACCAGCCCTTGATATTTAGCATCTTTTTCATTTAAGCCTTCTAGGGGGTGTATGGTGGTAGCACTTTGTGTTTGTAATCGTACTTCCCTAATAAGGAATGAGGTTGAACACCTTTTCTGAAGGCCACTTGGCTCTGCTCTTTTATGAAGGACCTATTCAGATTTTTGCCCATTTTTCTACTAAGTTCTTTTTTCCTTATTGATCTTAGAACTCCTTATGTCTTAGGGATACAACTTCCATTCCTTCATCTGGGATTTTCTGAGTCTGTGTTCCCTTTTTACTCTTAATGGAGTCTTTTAATGACTTAAAACTCTTTAATTTTAATGGATGTCCAATATGTGTGAGGTATTCATTTTTTTTTTAATTATTAGTGCTTTTTGTATCTTGAGATATTTTTGTGTACTCTAAGGTCATAAAGACATTTTCCTCTAAAAGCCTTTTTCTTTTAGATCTGCAGCTCATCAGGAATTGATGGCGGGGGAGGGGGGGTGCATATGAGTTAAGGGTCATTTTTTCCATATAGATTTCTAATTAGCTATTTATTAAACAGGCCATCGTTTCCTCTGCTGCAGTGTTGCTTTCCATAAATCAGCTGTTATCTGTATACCTGTAGTTGTTTTGGAAGTTTGTATTCGGAGGATAGAGGATCCAAAGTGAGCTCTGTGCTGACAGCAGCAAGCCTTATGTGGGGCTCGAACTCACAAACTGTGAGATCATGACCTGAGCTGAAGTTGGAGGCTTAACTGAGCCAATGAGGGGCTCCAAGGAAGTTTGTATTCTGTTCTGCTGGTTGAATTGTGCTCTTTTGCCAGTACCATACCAGTCTTCATTATTTTATTAACTTTATAAAAATTTTTGGTATCTGTCAGAACTCCTCCAGCTTTGTTATTCTTCACTATCCGTTGGCCCTTTGCAATTCCTTCTATTCCTTAATATCAGCTTGTCAGTTTGCATCAGAAAAACAGTAACAACACCTCCTGGGGTTCTGGCTGGGATTGCACACGTCTGTCCATTTATTTTGGCTTTTCCTACTCTCAGTAATGTTTTGTAGTCGGCACATAAAGATCTTGCGCATCTGTCATTGTATTTTTATCCTTGGGTATTTGATATTTATTGATGCTATTTTCAATTATATTGGCTTTGCAGGGTGTATTTTGTTTATTGGCTACTGATATTTAGACATTTGATTTTTTTTGGTAAATTGATTTTATTAAGTTGTATTCAAATCACTTATCAGGTCTGATCATTATAAATTCTTTTGAATAGTCTACCTATACAACAGTCATGTCTTTTACAAATAATGACCACTATTTTCTTCCTTTCCAATCCTTTTGCTTTTTACTACTTTATCTTACCTTAATGCCCTGCTAGGACTTCCAGTGCTAACAGAAATGGGGATGGTAGGCATCCTTTTTTTGTTTATTTATTTTGAGAGAGCTTGAGTGGGGGAGGGGCAGAGAGCGAGGGAGAGAGAGAACCTCAAGCAGGCTCTGCACCATCTTTTTCCCATCCTCCGAGGGAAATGCATTGGTATTTTTGAAGATATGCTTTATCAGACTAAGGAAGCTCTTGTCTATTCCTAGTTTGTGTGTGTGTTCATGAATTAGCACTAAATTTTCTTCCGAGTGTTCCAAATGCTTTTTTCATTGGTTTTTGTTTGCTTTAATAATTACATCGATAAACATCCAAATTTGTTTCTTGTCTCATCTGAATCCTCACCTATGATGCTTGTTTCCTTCTATTTTGGTGATCTTGGTTCATCACAAACTAAAATATCCTGGTATCTAAGTTAAGGATAATTTGGAGAATTTGACAGGGCAGAGGTGCTGTAATAACAGACCCCTTCCAGATACCCTGGCTCAATTCGGGTCATCACAGGGTGAGCTCTCCACCTGGCCCCTTGTCCAGTGTCCCAGTCACTGTGCTGCACTGGGCATGTGCTCCCAGGAGCCCTCATGGTCCTGTGCCTGCTCTGGCTGCTTTTGTCTTCATTTTTTTTAAGTTTATTTATTAATTTGTTTTGAAAGAGAGAAGCAGAGAGAGAGTCCCAAGTAGGCTCTGCACTTCGACGGGGCTCAAACCCACAAGGTCATGACCTGAACCGAAGTCAGATCCTTAACCAACTGAGCCCCACAGGCGCCCCTTCATTCTTGTGTTTTCTTTTCAGTCGGGGGCTTCCCAGGGCACCTACAGCCCCTGACTCGCCAAAGCACGAGGCTCCTGTGTACACTTGGTCCACTCAAAAGTGGACTTCCACCCCCTCCAGTCTATGAAATAGTCCTCAGGATCTCCATGGATAGCAGCCTTGGCACTGCTGGCCATCCTTCCGCCCCATGGCAGGTCCTTCTGAATTCCGTGACCCTGTCTGCTTATGGTTTCCTTCTCACGTCTCCACCAGTTCCTTGTTACGCTCCTTCGCTGGACCCTCCTCTTCTTGCCAGCCACTAAATGTGTGTGCCCCTGAGATCCTTGAACCTTTTCTCTCCCTGCCCTCACTGCCAAGGTGACCTTACTCTGTCTCATGTCTCCCAACTTGTAAATGCAGTTGCCGACATTGCATCTGTCAGTAGATGCCTAACCGGCAGCTCAGCTCTGCCTGTGCAGGATCAAACTCTGGACTCCCTACTTCCCCCAGGCCTGCCCCTCTGAGACAAGAGGAACAGCATCAACCCCGCTACCCTCCCTAGTGCCCCTCTTTCCCTTGCCCACCACATCCAGGCCCTCAGTAGCCACAAGTCCTGTTGTTCATTCTCAAAACCTCTGTCTGGTTCTTGGGCTGGCCCAGTGCCCACAGTGTGCACACGCGCTGCAGACGGTAGTAGGGGTGGTGGGGCGGGGCGCTGAACTGGAATGGCCCGCTGCGCGCCGGTGCCATGACCAGGCGTGTTCTCTCCTCTCCTCCTGGCTTCCCCTCCCCGTCGGCACACCTGTCCGCCTCTGCATGGCAGAAGTCCTCCAGCTCTGCATCCTCGGAGGCCTCGGAGACCTGCCAGTCTGTTAGCGAGTGCAGCTCGCCCACCTCGGTCAGTGTTTCCCGCCTGCAGTGGGAGGCAGGGAGGGTCTGGGGTCTCCTAGAGGAAGCTGTGCTCAGTGCCTGCTCCCTGCAGGAAAAACTGTCTGGGCATACCTGCAGCCACTCCCAACACACCTCTTTCCCTCCTGGGTATGACATCCTCCCCGTAGGCCCTGCGGGACGGAGGGGTCATGGCGCCCTCCACGGTCTTGATCATGACCATGATCTTGAGCCTGAGACCCCATATGGGCCTGAAAACCCTGTATCTCCACTATAGCGAGAGGACCCTCAGCCGTGGATGGCAGGGCCAAGGGTCCCCTGACCCATCTGCCACATCCTGCAGGACTGGGCCAAAGCAGGCCCCCATGAGCAGGCCTCAGGCACCAGCCTGCAGAGGAGGAAAGACCGAGTGGACCACCCCCGGGACACAGAGCCAGGCCTGGCCAGCGGGGGCACCCTGGGCCCCAGTGGAGAGGAGGCACCAAGACCCCGCATGTCCCCTGCCACGATCGCAGCCAAGGTAGGCACCAGCTCTCCTGGCAGCCTAGCCAGGGTCCCAGTTCACTCCCAGGTCAGTGCCAGGAGGCCCAGCAGCTGGTCTCAGGGCCAGCTCCGTCCACCTGGCTGGAGCCACCCGGAGTCCGACCCAAGGGGGGGCAGTGGGGATCCAGGCCTCAGCCTGCAGTCTTACCACCCCCAGCACGGTGAGGAGGTTTCCCCTGCGGCCAGTGACCTGGCCATGGTACTGACCCGCGGCCTGAGCCTGGAGCATCAGAAGAGCAGCCGGGACTCGCTGCAGTATTCCAGTGGCTACAGCACGCAGACCACCACACCGTCCTGCTCTGAGGATACCATCCCCTCCCAAGGTAGGCCCCAGGGCTGGGGCTGGGGCTGGGACACCGGGCCTTCCCAGTCCCAGGCCCCAGCCCACGGCATCCCGTGCCCCCAGGCTCCGACTACGACTGCTACTCGGTGAACGGAGACGCGGATGGCGAGGGCCCGGCCGAGTTCGACAAGTCATCCACCATCCCCCGCAACAGCAACATCGCCCAGAACTACCGCCGCCTGATCCAGACCAAGCGCCCGGCCTCCACNGCCGCGCGCTCTCCAGCGCCGGCCCCATCCCCATCCGGCCGCCCATCGTCCCTGTGAAGACGCCCACGGTGCCCGACTCCCCCGGCTACGCGGGGCCCACGCGGGCAGGCAGCGAGGAGTGCGTCTTCTACAGCGACGAGGCTGCCTCACCCCTGGCGCCGGACCTGGCCAAAGCCTCCCCGAAGAGGTTGAGCCTGCCCAACACCGCCTGGGCCAGCCCAGCCCCCGAGGCAGCCAGCTACCCCGGGCTGGCGGACGACGACGAGCAGCAGCAGCTGGCCGCCAACCGTCACAGCCTGGTGGAGAAGCTCGGGGAGCTGGTGGCAGGCGCCCATGCGCTGGGCGAGGGCCAGTTCCCCTTCCCAACGGCCCTGACCGCCACCCCTGCTGAGGAGACGCCCAGCCCGCCCCCAGCCACCTCCGGCGACCCCCCAGCCGAAGACATGCTGGTGGCCATCCGGCGGGGGGTGCGGCTCCGCAGGACCGTCACCAACGACAGGTCGGCGCCCCGCATCTTGTGATGGTCACAGCCCCCCCCGCCCTCTGGCCCCCCGAGAGGCAGGTGGCCCCGCTGGTGAACAGCAGCTGCTCAGAGCAAAGGCAACAGTGGGGGAAGAGCAGAGCCAGGCAAGCTTTTGGTTTTTCGTTTTTTTAAGTCATGCGAGGAAAAGCCACTTGATGGAAAGAGAAACTCATGTTGGATTTCCACATTTAAACAGGAAGTGACTTCTTTAACAGAGCTCGCCAGCTCCAAGCCTGCAGGCCTTGAACTGGATGCGGAGCCTGTTTTATACGTTTCTCACCCGCTCTGCCCCTCCTCTTCCTCTTCCACAGGCCCTGCCTTTTCCACATCTCCGAGAGCCGTGGCCTGGGCTGCAGTGCCACAGCTTAGCCGACCTGACCCCGCTTCTCCCCTCGGTCGGCGGTGCCTGGGGCCTCTCCTGAATGCTGGCCCGCACTGCCCTCGCCCAGGCCCCTCTCCTTCCTTCTCCCTTCTCTGCACCTGCCCCAGGCTCCTCTCAATCAGGGAGGCGGGCTGGCTGTGGAGGGGCCAGGTGCCCAGTCGGCTCTGGTGTTAGATTTGACTGAAAAGCTCCAGAGAGCGGCAGTGGGGGGGGCACACTGAAGTTGGGAAGCCCAGCCTGCGGGGGAGGAGGGAGCCCCAGGGGCCCAGGGCCCCAAGTTGAGTCTTGGGGACCTGCCCGGAGGACGCTGTGGGCCCTGAGGTGACTTACTGTCCTAGCTTGCCCTCCTCTGGGCAGTGCGGCCAGGGTAGAGGGCCAGGGCAGCAGGGAAGGCGTCCCACGGCCTGAGGGTCAGATGTGTGGTCCTCATCTGGACACGTTGAGACTTTTAAGTCTGGTGGCACTTTGGTCATGGTTTCGGCCACCTTTGGGGGTAGGGGCTGGAGCTACACAGGGTGTGGGGGGTTATTTTATGAATATAATAAAATAGAGCTGACTGGACAAGGACTGTGTGTGGGGACAGGGTGGACGGTACAGGGTGTCCGAGAGTGCCTGAGGGACAGGGGTCCTCGCAGTGGCCTGGCAGGCCCATGGCAGAAGGAGGGCCCAAGTAGCTTCCCCAACGTCAGGGGGCAGCTGTTTTTTCCTCCAGATTTTGGAGCAAAGCCAAAATAAGGTTGGAGAGGGCCCGGGTGGGGCCTCCAGCACATCTGCTTGGATGGGGGCAGGGGCGGTCCGGGGACATTGGCTTTGACTCTCTGTTCCCAGAGGAGATGCCATCCCGGTGCAGTGCCCCTCCCTTCCACCCGGAGTCCAGCCCGTGCTGGTGGTGGGTGCGGGGTGGGAGTGCCCTCCCCTGCACGTACCGAGGTGCGCCAAATCTAAGCAGGTAGAAGCAGGTGCGTCTGGGGCGAGCGGAGGGCTTCCTGTTGTCTCGCAGGCCAGCAGAGAGCGCGACCAGGCTCAGAGCGCAGTGGGACCACAGGGCAGGGGCCTCCCACGGTCAGGAGAGCAGGCTTTTCCTGGTCGGGGTGGGATGGGGTTGGTGGGGTCTGAGTCTCAGCGCCAGGCTCGAGCTCCTGGCAGTTCTTTTGCAGGGAACTGGGGTCCAAGCAAGGCGGCTGGGCAGCTCTGGGGAACCAAGGATGCCCCTGAGTGGATGGAGCTCCCCAGGTTCCCCAAAGGGAGACAGAGAATGGTATCTGTAAGTCGCTAGGTCTGAGAACAGCCTCGCTGAATGCTCAGGCCAACCCGAGAGCCCAGGTGTGGGCACCTGGAGAGAGAGTCCAGGCAAGGGAGAGCCTGAAGAGGCCGGGAGAGCAGGTGGCCAGTTTGGGAAGCCCCAGGGAGGGGTTTACCCAAGTGGGCTGAGGGAGTAAGATGCAGGATGTGTGATGTGAGCAGGGTAAGGAGTGGTGGGGTGGGGAGGGTGGCTTGGGAGGCCCAAGGAGGGGGTGGGCATAGCACAGCCACCTTCCCAGACCCTGCCCCCTCTCCTCCAAGCCACCCCAGGGCTGTACATAACTCCTCCATCCCCTTGACCACCTCTTTCCCATTTAGTGACCACCTCTTAGGCCCACCCCCTTGGGATCCGAGCCAACCATCCCGTATCACAAACTTTGGTTTGGAGGACTTCTTTACGTTTGTTTTTTTCGTTTGTTTTTGGTTTTTTTTTTTTTTTTCCATTTTGTACAGAGAAATATTCTTTTCAAAAGCGTCTTTTGACTGAAGTAACTTTTCTGGTGCTGTTGTTAACTTGTTCCTTTTTTTAATTTATTTCCCCACCCAAGTCTCCCTTCCTGGTTCCTACTCACCCTTTCTTTCCTCCACCCCCACCCCCACTCCCCATCTGAACCATTTTGTTTCTTTTCTTTCTGTCCGTTCTGGATAAATTATCCTCCTCTCCCTGCCCCCTCCCCACCGACCCTCCCCTTGATTTAAATAGTCACTGCTACAAGTAACAAATGCACTGTGAAGATTCCAGTATTAATAAAGTTGTACTGTAATTAACACCCCTGCCTCCGCCTGGCTTCCTCCACCCTGTTCACCTGCCCCTGTGTAGCCCTGGCACCCCCACCCTTTCCCAGCCCAGATCCCAGTGCAGGGGCAGGGGCGGGAGGGGCCAGGTCCTGGATCAGGACCTGTGCCTTTGAATACCTCCACTCTGTTCCTGCGGGCAGCTACCTTGGGACAGCCTGATGGAGCCTGGGAGGGTGGCCGGGAGGCACTGAGAAGGATGAGCCTGACATCCTCTGCCACATCCATCTCGCTGAGATTTCGGCAGGTCTGGAAGAAACTCACTCCCTCAAACGCCATTTCCAGGCCCCCAGGCTAAGGCTTCATCCATTCCAAATCCAAATCTTCAGACCCAGGTCCCAGGGCTGGACTAGCTCCCCTCTCTCCTGCCTCCAGCACTTGGGGTTTACCTTTGCAGATGCAAACTGAACCACAAACCGAAACAAAACAAGCAAGTGTTTAATAGAAAATATAAGGGACTGGAAGAGCATCCACTGTGGCAAGATGTGGTGTCTGGCTCGGCCCCTTCCCCATGCTCACCCACCCCCCACACCTGGCCCAAGTCTTGCCTCTTCAGGCCTCAGGAGACGCCAGGCACCACCTTCAGGCAGGCGAGGCAGCCCAGGTGGTGCAGGGAGGGGACAAGCTCTGTCCACTGTCAGGGGCTGCTGGGCCCCCGCCGCTCCAGGTGAGACCATGAGGTACAGAATGCAGGAAGCTGAGCCCTTCTCAGGCACAGAATCTCCCCTCAAAGGAAAAACCTGGGGGGGTCCCCCCATGGCCCCCCAGACAAGTCTCAGGCTCCACCAAACTCCTGCAAGAGCACCTCCAGCTGCCCCACACAGGTCACCACACAGGCCACTCGGGGCAGGAGGCCTCTACCCTGTGCCCTCAGCAGCCTCACTGAGCCGGGGGTCCAGTGTTGGGTCCTGGGGAGCGGGGCAGGGAGATGGGGGGCTGCTGGGGCAGAGGGTACAGCTGGGCAGCTACACACTGCGATGAGGGCTCCGGGCTGTGGGACTGAGGGCTCGGCACCTCACAGTCCTGCCAATTTAGGACGGAACTTTGTTTACCTGCAGGGAACAGTGGGGGTGGGGGGGAAAAGCGCAGGAGTGGTCAACACCTACCTCGGCTCCAGACCAAGCCTCACTGTTCTTGGCCCCGGGGCCCATCCTGGCTTTCAGAAACGTCCTACAGCCCTGGGGAGTGGAGGGCGTGCCCGAGAGGGTCCCGGCTCGGCTCAGAGACCTGGGCTCAGAAGCCCGGCGTCCTGCCCCCAGCCCCTTCCACTCGGAGCTCCTTACAGCAAGAGCAGTACAGCAGTTCCATGACCCGAAAGCAGTTGTCCAGCAGGGCTTTGGGTCGCACCAGCTTCCGGCTCAGCCTGGGGGCGCTCAGGAGCGACACCACCGCTTCCACCTTGGGGCTGACCTCCGAGTCCTGGAAGGCGGGAGACCCGTGGAGACAGTCAGGACCACAGGCACCACCAACCCCCAACACTAGTGAAGACGCAGGGCCACGTCCAGGAGAACCCTGGAGGTTGCCCCACCGGGAGCTGCACGAACCTCAGAGAAAGGGACTTCCTGTTGACAGGAGGCTAATGGGGAATTTCTCTCCCTCTTCCTGCAGGTGCCAGGTTTCCTGGGAGGGTCCCCCTCGACGCCTCTCACCCAAGCCAGACACAGAGGTTCCTGTTTTCCATCTTTGGGAAAATGATTGCGGGGGTGCATCCTCGCCGTGCTTGCCCAGCCCCGGCCAACACCACACAACCTGGGCTGGGAAGACTGTCCTCGGGATTCAGAGACCTACTCTGCCCTCAATGAAGGAGACAAAGGACCCTCATGAAGGTCGTATCATGAGGATGCCTGGGTGCAAGGCACACGGGCTGGGCAGGTCTCCGGCTCCAAGCTCAGGTGCCTCTCTGACAGTATTTAACAACAGCCAGCGTGGTGTGGGGGGCAGGAGGGCACAGTGGGGGGACCAAGCCGGGGGCCAGGGCTGTTGCAGAAGACATTGAGTAGAAAGGAAATGTGGGGCCTGAGCTGGAGGAGGGCCTTCCTAAAGGTGGTGTATTGAGTCGAATTGTACTGGGTTGTGACCGGCCAATCCCCACCCCCCCAAAAAAAGCCATGTCCAATTCCTAACCCCTGGTACCTGTGAATGTGACCCTATTTGTAAAGAGGATCTTTGCAGATGGAATTAAGGATCTCCAGGTGAGATCATTTTGAATTTAGGGTGGGCCCTAATGACTGGCATCCCTGTGAGAGAAAGGACACACAGCACAGAGGGAAAGGCCATGTGAGGGCCAAGGCAGAGGTTGGAGTCATGTGACCACAAGCCAACAGCAGTAGCAGCCAGCAGCAGCTGGAGGAGGCAGGAAGGTCCTATTTCCCTAGAACCTTCGGAGAGAGCATGGCCGTGCAGGTACCCTGAGTGCAGAGCTCCTGTCTGCAAGCCTGTGGCAGAAGAACTTCTGTAGTTTCACACCACCAGCTAGTGGTCATTTGCCACAGAAACCCTAAAAAGCTAATCTACAAGGACTTGGAAAGAGAAGCAAGGGTGACAGGAGGGAGAAGGGACCTTTCCCCACAGCCCAGCAGGGATAGCCCACTGCCTACCAGATGCTGGGCACATTTGGAATGGGTCATAAACAGTTAACTCTGTGATAAAGAAGAGGCTGGTTAAATCAGGGGCCCCTGGGTGACTCGGTCAGTTGAGTGTCTGACTCTTGATTTTGGCTCAGGTCATGATCCCAGGGACATGGGCTTGTCCCCCACATGGGCTCACAACACTCAGCACAGGGCCTGCTTGGGTTTCTCTCTCTCCCTCCCTCTCTCTCTCTCTCTTTCCTACTCTCCCTCTCTCTCCCCCTCTCTCAAATTAAAAAAAAAAAAAAAGCCAGCTAGGGGCATTTGGGTGGCTCAGTCAGTTAAGCGTCCAACTTCAGCTCAGGTCATGATCTCAGTTCATGGGTTCAAGCCCCACATCAGGCCCCCTGCTGTCAGTGCAAAGCCTGCTTCAGATTCTCTGCCCCTCCCATGTTCTCTCTCTCTCTCTCTCTCCAAAATAAACATTAAAACAAATTTTCTTTAAAGCTGGGTAACTTTGAACTCTGAACAACCTGGGTGGAGAGGTCTCAGCCCACCCAAGCCTCCTCTGCAGCTCCCAAGAGCTCAGAGTCAGGCTCTCTCGAGAAAAATCAAGGATGCAAAACTCTCTCTTCAGGTCAGCTTCCACTCATGCTGCCCACAAAAATGAAAGAGCCACCAAGGAGAAGGCTGGGCCTCCAATCCTCTGCCAAAACCAGAGCCTCACCAGAACTCCCAGCAGCTGCGGGCTTCTAAGCCTAGGTGTCACCTAGCTCACAGCTCCGGCTGGGCAGCAAGTGGAGATCCCCAGGGCAGGGGTCCCCAAGACAAGTGTGCCCCTGGCCTCTGAAGACACCTGGCACTAGGGAGGAGGGCAGAATGATGTGGGGAGGGGCTCCCACAGCACAGACGTGGCCTGTATGGACTCACACTGACCCCGTGACCTTACTCTGCAGGCTTTTTAGAGGATGCATTCCTGAGGCCTCAGCTCACCCCTGCTGAACAGGCAAGTTATCAGAAACCTTATCATTATTATTATTATTACCTGGAAGTCCATACTTTATACTAGGGTTCACTCTCTGTGTTGTACGTGCTGCGGACTTGGACAAAGGCATGATGTCATCTGTCCATCATTACAGTGTCATACAGAAGAGCTGCATAGACCTAAAAACCTCCTCTTTTCATCACTCCACCCACTCATGCTTCCTCCCCTGTTTCCCCGCAAAAGGAGCCTCCAGAAACAAAGCCAGAGGGTTCAATGATTTGCCCATGATCACAGAGCAAGACAGACAGAGCCTAAACATCTCCTGGCCTCTAGCCCAGGCCACCCACTGGGCACTGCTGGCCTTCTCTTCCTCTCTCCCATACATTTCAGGACATGCTGGAACTTTCCATGTGTTTCCATTCTCCCTCAACATTCCTTAGCCAACACGCGCGTGCACACACACACACACACACACACACACANGCTTCCACTCATGCTGCCCACAAAAATGAAAGAGCCACCAAGGAGAAGGCTGGGCCTCCAATCCTCTGCCAAAACCAGAGCCTCACCAGAACTCCCAGCAGCTGCGGGCTTCTAAGCCTAGGTGTCACCTAGCTCACAGCTCCGGCTGGGCAGCAAGTGGAGATCCCCAGGGCAGGGGTCCCCAAGACAAGTGTGCCCCTGGCCTCTGAAGACACCTGGCACTAGGGAGGAGGGCAGAATGATGTGGGGAGGGGCTCCCACAGCACAGACGTGGCCTGTATGGACTCACACTGACCCCGTGACCTTACTCTGCAGGCTTTTTAGAGGATGCATTCCTGAGGCCTCAGCTCACCCCTGCTGAACAGGCAAGTTATCAGAAACCTTATCATTATTATTATTATTACCTGGAAGTCCATACTTTATACTAGGGTTCACTCTCTGTGTTGTACGTGCTGCGGACTTGGACAAAGGCATGATGTCATCTGTCCATCATTACAGTGTCATACAGAAGAGCTGCATAGACCTAAAAACCTCCTCTTTTCATCACTCCACCCACTCATGCTTCCTCCCCTGTTTCCCCACAAAAGGAGCCTCCAGAAACAAAGCCAGAGGGTTCAATGATTTGCCCATGATCACAGAGCAAGACAGACAGAGCCTAAACATCTCCTGGCCTCTAGCCCAGGCCACCCACTGGGCACTGCTGGCCTTCTCTTCCTCTCTCCCATACATTTCAGGACATGCTGGAACTTTCCATGTGTTTCCATCCTCCCTCAACATTCCTTAGCCAACACGCGCGTGCACGCGCGCACACACACACACACACACACACACACACACACACCCTCTGCACAGCTCACCATGAGGCCTTGCTGGACATCCAGCAGCAGCGTATGTACCTCCTCCAGGAACTTCCAGGATGGGTGGCCCTCTAGCAACACTTCCTGCACCGACTCAGTAGCACTGAGGCTCACCCAGACCCACAGATACCGCAGCTCCTGCTGGCTGACCCGAGCCCTCTGCTGTGGGGACAGGAGAAAACGTTGAAGCCCTTAGACTCGGGCCTCTGGACCCTCCCCACCACTGCTCTGACCACCCGCCACCCAACTTGTGCCCACAAAGAGAGCAGACCACGGGCATCCACTGTGGATGGGAGCAACCGTGGGCCTGAGCCAAGGGCAGGCTTGCTTGTGGGGCTGGAAAGGGCCCCAGGCAACACGACCTGCCAAGACCAATGTGCCTCTCAGGCTGGGCCCACGGCGTGTCCCTTGAGGCAAGGGTCTCCCAGCCCAGGAGGGGTTTCTCACCAGCCTGGTGATGTTGGCCATTCTGAGCACCCCCTCATAAGGCACGCTGACCCTGTAGTTGATGGGGAAGTAGTGTTTCTGGGGAAGTACAAGAACAAACCATGAGGTCAGAGTCACAAAAGGCTCAAACAGCCTCCCCCAGCTCCCAGACAATTTGGTGCAGGAGGAGAGGACCAAGGACCAGGCCTTTGATAGCAAAGGTAGCCTTCTATGAAGAATATGCACTTGGGGGGTGCCTGGTTGGCTCAGCTGGTTGGGTGTCCGACTTTGGCTCAGGTCATGATCTCACGGTTCGTGAGTCTGAGCCCTGCATTGGGCACTGTGCTGACAGCCCAGAGCCTGGAGCCTGCCTCATATTCTCTGTCTCCCTCTCTCTCTGGCCCTCCCCTGCTCACATTCTGTGATTCTCTCTCAAAAAAAAACAAACATTTAAAAAAATGTTTTTAATGTTTTATTTATTTCTGAGAGAGAGAGCACCCAGCTTTTGTTCAGGTCATGATCTTGTGGTTCATGAGTTCGAGCCCTCCATTGGGCTCTGTGCTGACAGGACCTTTCCTCAGATTCTGTGTTTCCCTCTCTCTCTGCCTCTCCCCTGCTCATGCTCTGTCTCTCTCTCAGAAATAAACATTTTTTAAAAAGAAATTGCTCTAAACTTACTATGGTGCTGCTTGCACTGTTCTGGCAATATACTAAAACCACTGACCATACGCTTACACAGGTGAATAGCATGGCATGTGAGTTATAGCTCAGGAAAGCTGTCAGAGGGGAAAAAAAAAAAAAAAGCCTTTCAGAGCCACTGTGCCACGTGGGCTTCTCTGCCCTACACAGAGCCGCGCATTCCAACCTCTAGGTCCTTATGTGCCCTGCGAATATCCAGTGCCTGGAGTTCCCCCAAGGCCTCCTGGAACCCATTTCCTGAGTGACAGGGTGAGTGTCACCTGGAGATGGGATCAAAGGTGAGATCAAGTAGCAGAAGCAGGAGGTCCCCAGGGACAGCTGGCAGGAGAGGGGACAGTAAGTGTGGACCAGGTACCCTGATGTGTGTGGGGGAGAAAGCTGGAGAAAGGGGCCACGGTCAGCTCAGGGCTAAGGCCCCAGACGTCCTACACCCTGTGGGGCCAGGAGTTTGGGAAGGGGAACACAGTGGGGGGGCGGGGGGGGGATTCACAGTTACCATGTACTGAAGGCGGTTCCTGTACTGCAGCTTGTCCCGAAGAAAGCCGGTGACTGCGCACTCGTCACTCTGGGTCAAGGGCCACATCTCCAAACCCTCGTTCCCCAAGGCCATGCCAAGGAGGATCCCGAGATCTGTGGACCGTGCACAACAGGAACATGGGAGTACCCTGCCCTGCCCGTGCAAAGCTGTGCACATCTGCCCTCCCTCTTCCCCGTCACAGGAGGGACAGGGGCACAGAGCCCCGAGGAGGCCTTCCCACCACCGGGGATGTTTCCCCTGGGGCCCAGGCTCAGACAGCAAGGCCAAGCAAGCATGAGCAGTCTGGCCGGTACACCCCTACCCTTAGCCAGCAGAGCCCCCCACCTTCCACACCCTGAGGTTGGTGTCCAGTCTCCTCCCCACTCCTGCCCCTTGGGAAACCACCCCCTACACCATTTAGGGCTGATGTGTCCTCAAAGTCTACGTCCACATTTCCATCTGGGAATTCAGGAGATGTGGACTTTCTAGCTCCAGCTCCACAAATGACTCTTGGGTGACCAGAACCATTTTCCTCTCTGCTCTAACTGACCTCGGCATCCCTCTCAGAGGTACAAATAACTACAGCCCTTCCAGTTTGCCCATTCTGAAAAGCAAGCAAATCAGGCGGTTTCTTTTCCCTGCCAGCAAACAAGCTGCTGTCTCATGAACATTACCAGCCTTTACCACTAGGTGACACTGTGACTTCAAAAACAGCTTTTCTGATCCCCAGAATTGAATACGCTTACAAAAAATAGCTGAGAGGGACATCTGGGTGGCTCAGTCAGTTGAACTTCCGACTCTTGGTTCCTGCTCTGGTCATGACCTCATGGTTTGTGAGTATGAGACCGGCATTGGGCTCCACACTGATGGTGCAGGGTCAGCTTGGGATTCTCACTCCCTCTCTTCGCCCCCCCCCCACCCCCCTACACACTTAATCAACAAAAAAATCTGAGAATTTGCAAAAAATATGAACAACAGTCATACTGATCAGAGCAGAAAGGAAACACAGAGGAGCAGGAGATGTATCCAAAACATCAAACTCATCAAAAAAGGTAAAGAAATACATACTAAAACAATCAGGTGCCATGTTTCACCTATCAAAATGGAAAGTGGGTTTTTTAAATTTCATTTTAATAAAACTTGGTGCTGGCAAAGCAGTGAGGTAGGTCTCTTATCCTGGAAAGCAATTTGGCAATTTTATTATTAGTGAACTTAATAATGTCCACACCCTTTGACCCATTAAACTCATTTCTAGGGATAAAGGTGAAGAAAACAAAAAAAAAGACCCATCACCAAAAGATTTGTGGACAAAGCCTCCCATTGCCGTACTCTGTTATAATAGTGAAAATCTGTGAATGGCCCAGATGTTCATTAATGAATGGAGCAAATAAAAACCACATTGTCAGGGCACCTGGGTGGCTCAGTCAGTTGAGCCTCTGACTCTTGGCTTCGGCTCAGATCATGATCCCAGTGTCATGGGATCAAGCCCCTAGTCAGGCTCTGGGCTCAGCCAGCAGCCTGCTTGGGATTCTCTCTCTCTCCCTCTGCTCCTCTCCCTCATGCACACATACTCTCTCTCTTCTCTTTCTCTAAAATAAGTAAGATCAAAAAAACCACACTGTCAAAGAATGTTTATGATATGCTTATGTGATAAAAATATATATACTCATGATATGCTTAGTAAAATCTTAAAGCATGACTAAAGGCACCTCCTCTGGGTGTCACAGCATGTGAATTACGTTAATTACATACACATGTGCGTACAGAGGAACTGCAGTGGATGTGTAGTGGAAGGCAATGTATCAAATCTCTGGAAGATTTTTATCTTCTTTATATTTTGTAGGACATATTTTATATTCTACAATCAATACATTATTGTTATAGTCAAAAGCAATAATTTTTTTCTTTTTTCCCTCCAAAATAGCCAGGTTTGACACACCGCTGGTCACAGGTAGGAATTACTGATTGGACCTTCCCTACTCACCTCCCTGGAACTTAGGGAGACTTTTTTTTTTTTAAGTTATTTATTGAGAGAGAGAGAGAGTGAGGGAGAGAGAGACAGCACAGGGGAGGGACAGGGAGAGAGAAAATCCCAAGCAAGCGCCACACTGTCAGCAAGGAGCCAGATGTGAGGCTCCAAATCACAAACTGTGAGATCAATGACCTGAGCAGAAATTACTGGACCCTTAACGGACTGAGCCACCCAGGTGCCCCAGGGAGACTTTTGTTCTTGATCCCTCACTGGCCAAGGCCTGCTTCTTGTCACTTACTCTCCTCAGTCCTGCTGCAAATGCCTGTGCTCCAGCTGGGCCCTCACCAGGAGCACCCTGGGTGGACTCAAGCCCCATGCCCAAGATGGGCTACAGCGCACCAGCGCCTCCTCTCACGGCAATCTGCCAACCACATTTTCTCAAGGTGGCAAATTTGCAACACACCTTGCATTTGCTATCTCTGCCTCTTCCCAAGTGCTTGACCCGATATTTGGATGAAGGAACAGATCAACACACTCTGAATGGGTGCGTCTGTGCGCATGCTGTCTTACCTCTAAACCATGAAGCCCCTCAGCTGAGGACCCCTGCACATCAAGATCATTCCTGGTTCCCAGATTTTGCTCACACTTTGCCCCTGCCCTGGGTACCCTCTCACATGGCAGACCTCATTCAAGGTCTCACCATGATGCCATCCTCTCCCAGCTCTCCCCTGCCTGCACCAGCCCCCGCAATCTCTGTGTCTAGCACCATCTGTCTGACTCACTCGCTGTCTTGACCAGACAGCTTGGCCCCTAGTATGTGAACACCACAACATGATCTCATTTACTGAGCACTTTGGGGGTTCACCTTGAGCAAGGAATCAGGAACATACACCTGCATTTTCTGGAAAGCTAGCTAAGCTCCAGAGTGTCTGATTCAGCAGGTCTGGGGTGGGCCCATTGAATTTGTATTTCTAACAAGTTCCAAGATGCTGTTGCTGTCGGTCTGGGGACTGCACTTTGAGGACCACTGACCTCCAGGGACGGTTGCAAACTGGTGTCCCAACGGCCACATCTGGTTCACAGAGTTTTCACCTAAAAATCTGATTTTGTATCTTGTCTTTAAAAATCAGTATCTTTCCACACCTGGTCCTCTTTCTCGTGTGGCAGTCACCCATGACTGCTCACTCTACGCTGGAAATCCTACCCTAGCAGCCCTTAACTGTGTCCTGGTCTGGGGTCTCTGGGGCCTGCCACCTGTGGGCTCCAAGGAGGGACTGAGTCCTAGAAAAGCACTGTGCCACCCTGGCACGCATGGGCGGCACCAGAAACCCTGTCCTTGGATAATCTGCCTTCCCCCAGACTCAGACTTCCTTTAGCTCTGCAGATTGACCACCATTTCCAAATTTAAGCCTCTTTTCTGCAGCTTCCACCCTGAGAAACAGGCCAGCAAACCGGGACAGCATGGCCGTAGACTCGCCACTGCTCTGCATCCCCAAGGGCCCCAAAGCCAACGCAACCCTGTCCCTGCAAGGGTGTCATTCTTGCCCCCACAAGACAGAAGAGGAGGCTGAAGAAAGAGCAAGTGAGGAAGGAGCTCCCTTCCTGGGTCCCTGGCTGGGAGGGGGAGGGGCTACACTTCTCCTGAGGACAGTCCCTTGTGCAGGGACAAATGAGGACCATCCACCACCACCACCCCCAAAAACAAAATGGGAACCTGTGGAGGGAGTTGAATAGTACTCCCCCCCCAAAGTTCTTGTTCACTTAGAACTTCAGATGTGACCTTATTTGGAAATGGGGTCATTACAGATAAAAGGCCCACCTTGAATGCAATGGCTGGTGTCCTTCTAAGAGGAGAGAACGGAGACATGTAGAGGGAAAGGCCATGAGAAGACAGACACAGACTAGGGTGATACAACCACAAAAGGCGGCATGCCAGGAGCCACCAGAAGCAGGAAGAGGCGGAAAGGAGCTTTGGAAGAGGCGTGGCCCCGCCCACACCTTAATTTTAGACTTCTGGCCTCCAGACCGGGGACAGAATCAGTTTCTGTTTTAAGTCACTAAGCTACAACAGCCCATCTTTCTCCAACACCCTCCAGCATCCTTCTATCTACAAGCCCTGATCTGCACCCCTCCCTCCCTCCCACCCCACAGCTAATCCCTGCCAAGGCCATGCCTTCCATTCCTACGCCATCTCACAAACAAGACCATCATCACTTCCTGCCCAGAAGGTTGCCACAGCAGACACAGACTGATCTTCCGAAAGCAGAGTAACTCCCAGTCACAATCCCACCCCCAGATTTTAAACCTTCCAAGGCCCCCTGCTGTCTGATTTTCAAGGCCTCCGTCATCTGAGCCCAAACTGGCTTTCCAGCCCAGCCTCTCACAGTCCCACCTGCTGAACCTTTGCTCACACTGTTCCCTCTACCTGGGACCCTGTCCTCACCTTCCCACCTCTACCTGTGTGAACACTGTCCATTTCTGAAACCATTTCAAGTGGCACCTCACCCATACTGCTCCTCTTGCTCCTCACGACCTGGAAAGTTCCAGAACACTGGGTCTAAGTCTTGCTCCCTGTTCTGAATGCCCTGAACTTTTGCAGTATCCTGCAAGGGCCAGGCTGGATCCCTTGCAGGATCAAATCCCAGACCTCATCTGGGAGTTCCTAGCACCTAACTCCATGCCAGGCATTGGAGAGAGGGGCGCAAGCCAGCCTGGGTCCTTGTTGCCATGACAGTAACTCTCCAAGGGGCATGTGGGAGGCACCAGAAAAATGTGTTGAATTTCAGTCAATTCAATTCAGTCTTGGAGTCTGAAGGGATCTTGGTCTGGCCTCCCACCAGTAGGCTTGAGAGGCTTTCTAGACGCTTTCTGTCCTCATTTCAACTTATTTTTTCTTTTTACCTACAACACTGTTCTCTGTCTTTTAATTTTATTCTATTATGGAGGGAGAGGCAGAGGAAACAGGCTGCCTTCTCAAGCACCTGGCGCCACTTCTCCCACGTGTTTTGTTGCCCAGACACTTTCACAAGCTTCCACCCCCGGCTGGCCACACCCAGGGAGGCCAGAAACCCTCTCTGCCACTGCTGTGCCCACCCCCCATACACAGCAGCACCAATGAACCTAAGAAGGTAACGCTGCCACTTGCCCCCATTGCCTCCCCCTTTCCCTTGACCACCCACTGATGGTGCCCACCCAGCCTTGGACTTGTACCCACCGTGTGGGTCTGAGCTGGGGTCAGCTAGAGGAAGGGCAGAGGGCGGCCACGGGAGTCCCAAGGCTGTTCATCTGGGAAGCATCGCAACTTCTCAGCAGCAAGAATGGCCCCGTTGCCATAGTTACAGCAGAGCCAGGCTCTGGGCCAAGGCCTCCCGGGGCAGTCTCCAAGGACTCCCCCCGCCCCCCGCCCCCAGTACTCACAGTGCAGCCAGGCGAATCCCCGGGGCATGGTGGTGCGCTGTGTCCCCCAGAGAGCAGAGGCGGTATCCCCAGCAGTGTGTCTATCCACAAAGGCCCAAGTGGGGCCTACATGGCCTCAGGTCAGCAAAGGTGGCCCAAAGCTGGGGAAGGGTTGACCACAGAAGAGCAGCCCGGCAGGGGGCGGCAGGTACTCCTGGGGCAGCGCCTGTCCTTATCTGCCTGGCAGTGTGGAGAGCAGCCGGGGGGCGGCAGCTGCAAGTCCCATGGCAGCCAGGACCTGGCCTGAGACAGTGGCCCCGGGGTCTTTCCCTCTAGAGCAGGAGGAGAGAGTCCCCAGCAGGCCCCTTGGAATCTGGGGCTGGGTTGTGCTTTCTCTGATTTCTCCGTCTGCAGCTGCTCAATGTGAAATCTGGCTCTGGAAAGAGAAAGGAGGAGAGAAACTGATTATGTAAGAGCAGTGCTGCCACTCAGCCATCAGCCGCAGGCACCAGGAGTCTATGTGTGTGCTGTACCCACCGCCTGGCAGGGACCCCCGGGAATGACTGGAGGCGCACAGCCCAGCCCTGGAGACTGGCTACTCTGGGAAACAGGCTCACACACAAGAAATGACTTCAGAACATCCCAAGGGCAGCACCGGCCAGGGAGTGAGTTCCTGAGTTACGATGACACCAGTTGGCAGCCATGGGCCTGAACAAAAGCAGGACCAGGGAATGAAAGGTCAAGTGGTTAAATCAAGGGAGCTTCCTGAAGGAGGTGATGCTGCATTCAAGTAAAGTACCTCAGGCTACTCAGGCGACCAGGAGGTTAAAACAACAGAGCATTAATCCCTCTTTTTACATTCAGGTTTAGTCCCAATCTCCTCTTCCCCAAATCCTTGCCTCCCTCTTAATAGGGTTGCTAGATGAAACACCAGGTAGCCAGTTAAACTTGAATTTGACACAACAGCACATATTTTTCTTAGGATAATTATGCCACAAATACTTTTTAGTGTAAGTATGTCCCAAATATTGCATGGTACACACTTATATTTTAAAAAATCATTGTTATTTAATGATTCAATGTCATTTAATTAAACAATGAATTATTTAATTCCAAATTAAGCAAAAGTCCTGTATTTTTTTCCAGTTTATTTATTTTGAGAGAAAGTGTTCCCATGTGTGTGCAAGTGGGGGATGGGCAGAGAGAGAGGGAGAGAGAGAATCCCAAGGAGGCTCCGTGCTGTCAGTGCAGAGCCTAATGCAGGTCTCGATCCCATGACCCTGAGATCATGATCTGAGATGAAATCAAGACTCAGATGTTTAACTGACTGAGCCACCCAGAAGTCCTGTATTCTCATTTGCTAAATTTAGCAACCCTGTGATAATCACAGGATTGTGCTACCTGAGTGCTTGCCGTGAGCTAGGCCCATGGCTTGGGTTTTTATATTCACTGAATCCTCACAATAATCTTGCCAGGCTATAAAAATCTCATTTTTATCAATGAAGAAATCAAGGTACAGAAAGGTTAGGACACTTGTACAAGGTCACACAGCTTGTAAGCAGTGGACAGGAATTCAAACCCAGCCCACTGGTGGCCACTCCCACCAGCTGACATCCACACAACCACTCGCTCAGACACCCTTACACCCTTACCGGCTGAGCCTGGGGCTCTTGCACAGTCAT
Organism: Crocuta crocuta; assembly: GCF_008692635.1. Classification (NCBI taxonomy): domain Eukaryota; kingdom Metazoa; phylum Chordata; class Mammalia; order Carnivora; family Hyaenidae; genus Crocuta; species Crocuta crocuta. The sequence continues at coordinate 348,524 of NW_027528867.1, read as the reverse complement.
CTCTATCACTCACTGGACTCTGAGATACAGGCTCTCGTCCCCATTTTGCAGATGAGTAAATAGGTTCTGAGAAACTGAGCTGGACAGTGACAGAGCCAGCTCTGAAATTCAGAGAAATTCTTAAATTCTCTGACTCTGTTCTGTTCCAAACCCTTGCCCTCCCTGTTCGGTCTGGAGAAACAGTCACAGGTTAATGGCAGGAGGAAAAAGCAGTATGATGTGGTCTTCTCCATAGTGGCATCCATCTCCACAGAACGTACCAGAAGTGCTGGCCCTTATCCTCAGAGGCTCCCCACAGACAGGCAAGGCCTCATACAAAGAATACGCGTGTTCCCCCCTCCATGAACACTAACCTAAGTGAAACCTTTTGGTGTCGTTGTTTTTGTTTTTAAGGTTGTGGAGATATAATGTATATACAGTACAATTCACTTTTTCAGTGTACAATTTTATGAGTTTTGACATATTCAGAGTTACCTAACTGCTACAATAATCAAGACGTAAAACATTTCCAGCTATGCAGAAAATTCCTTCCGGCTACTCCGTAGTCAGCCCTTCCTCCCACCCCCAGCCCCATGGAACAGCTCATCCGTGTTGCTGCAGTTCTGCCTTTTCCAGAATGCCAGATAGACACCATGTGCCCTTTTGTGCCGAGCTCCTTTCACCCAGCCTACTGCATCTGGGGTTCAGCCAGGTTGTCGGGCATGGTAGTGGGCTGCTCCTTCTCCTTGCAGAGTAGTATTCCATTGTACGGACACTAGTCAAAAGGCATCTAAGTTGTTTCCAGGTTTGGATGATAACAAAGCTATTACCAGCCTCTGCATACAGGTGGTTTTGTTTTTTAAGTTTATTTATCAGAGAGAGAGCAGGACAGGGGCAGAGAGAGAAGGAGAGAGAGAATCCCAAGTAGGCTCTGCATGGGGCTTGAACCCATGAGCCATGAGATCATGACCTGAGCTGAAGTCTGATCAGCTCAACTGACTGAACCACCCTGGCACCCCATACAGATTTTGGTGTGGACGGAAGTTTCCACTTGTCCTGGGCCTGTCTGTCTGGGCTTGTGCTGCACAGCGGTTTCCTGTTCCCGCCAGCTGGGCCCTTCCCTCGGCCCAGCACTCCCTCACATGCATACACCCCAGAATCAGGCTCTGTCCACGCACTGCCACAGTCTCTAGGCAGCTTCCTCACTCAAAAATCTCCCAGAAAAGCCTTCAGAACTGAACCCCACCACACATCTAAGACCCCCAGACCCTGACAGAGAACCCAAGAAAGAAAGAAACGGGATCCTGGTCACCTTCATACCACACCACAGAGTCCTAACCCTGGGCACCTTCTGTGACCTCACTCTTTGAGCCCCACTGAAATAGAGGAATTGAGTGAAAACCAAAGAGGACACACAGCGGAGTTACCTGATGACATACAGGAGCTAGAGTGGGGATGGTGTCCCAGAGGGACCACCCACAGAGACCTGGGAACAGGGCAAAGAGGCCAGGCCAGTGGCCTGACAGCAGTCTGCCCAAGAATGGCCTTCCCCACACCTGAGAGGGCCCAGGGCGCCTCTCTCTCCCTGTCCCTCTCTCATGGGGGAAGGTGAACAGTTTGAGAATGTGCCTCTTCCAAGCCACTCCCAGTCGACCCCACGGCTTTCAGCAGTCATTACAAAGCTCACAAGGGCAAGTTATGCAAGAAAGTAAAACTGGGGTATTCTACATAGTTCAGTTGTGATTTTTTTTTTTTAAATATAGGGGCGCCTGGGTGGCTTAGTCGGTTAAGCGTCCAACTTTCGCTTAGGTCATGATCTCGCGGTTCGTGGGTTCGAGCCCCGCGTCGGGCTCTGTGCGGACTGCCAGCTCAGAGCCTGGAGCCTATTTCAGAGTCTGTATCTCCCTCTCTCTCTGACCCTCCCCTGCTCACGCTCTCTCTCTCTCTCCTAGAAACAAATAAAATAAAAAATAATAATCACATTATCATTATTGCACATTCCCTAATCAATAATTCCTTATATCATCTAATATAGAACCCATGTCCAACTTGCCCTGGTTGTTTTTAAAATGTCTTTTTTTAAGTTGCTTTGTTTGAATCGAGAGCCTAACAAGGTCCATTGATTGATGTGTCTCTACACTTTTTTTCCTTTTTTTTTTTCTTTAGTATTAAGATATAATCCACATGCCCTAAAATTTGCTATTTTAAAGTGTATAATTCAGTGGGATTCTTTTTTTAGTAGATTTACAAAGTTGTGCAACAATCGCCCACAATCTAATTCCAGAACATTTTCATCACCCCAAAAATAAACTGTATTCATTAGCAGTTACTGTGTATTTCCTGCCCCGCTTCCCCCCTGCCCAGTCCCTGGGAACCACTAATCTGCTTTTAGTCTCCATGGATTTGCCTCCTCTGGACATTTCCTATCAATGGAGTCATATAGTATGTGGTCCTTTATGACTGGCTTCTTTCACTTAATGCAATGTTTTATGGGTTCATTCATCTTGTACCATGTGATACACTGAATGTTGTCCCCCTAAATTCATATGTTGAAGCCCTAGTCCCGTATGTGAGGGTATATGAGATGGGACTTGTGGGAGGTAATTAAGGTAATTGGGAGGTAGATCAGGGTTAGACGAGGTCATGAGGTGGGATCTCACGATGGGATTTGTGTCTTTTTAAGAAGAGATACCAGGAACATCCATCTGACTTCGGCTCAGGTCATGACCTCACGGTTCATCAGTTCGGGCCCTGCATCCAGCTCTCTGCTGTCAGCAAGGAGCCTGCTTCAGATCCTCTGTGCCCCTCTTTTTCTGTCCCTCCCCCACTCATTCTGTCTTTCTTCCTCTCTCTCCCAAAATAAACAAACTTTAAACAGTAAGAAGAAGAGACACCAAAGAAGTTTTCTCATAGTCTGTGTGTGCCCCCAGAGGAAGATGTGTGAGTACACAAGAAGGCAACCACCTGCCCCATTCTTGGGGCGCCTGGGTAGCTCAGTCGGTCAAGTGTCCAACTTCGTGTCAGGTCACGATCTTATGGTTCAAGCCCCGCGTTGGGCTCTGTGCTGACAGCGCTGAGTCTTGCGCCTGCTTCGGATTCTGTGTATCGCGCTCTCTCTCTACCCATCCCCTGCTCACGCTCCGTTTCTCCCTCTCAAAAATAAGCAAACATTAAAAAAAATTTTTTTTAAGAAACCAACCATTCTGACACCCTGATCTCAGACTTCAGCCTCCAGAAGCATGAGCAGTACATTTCTGTTCTTTAAGCCACCCAATCTATGGCATTTTATTATAGCAGCCCAAGCAGGCTAAGACATGGCATTTATCAGTACTTCATTCCTTCAAAAATTTTTTAAGGTTTTATTTTTAAGTAATCTCTACACTCAACCTGGGGCTCAAACTTACAACCCCAAGATCATCACAAGTTCCACCAACTGGACCAGCGAGGCGCCCCTCCCTTTTATTTTTTTTTTAAGGGTCAAAACAGTTTAATCTCTTGTTTTTCCTTTTTAAAGAGGATTTTATTTTTTATTATATTTTTTTAATGTTTATTTACTTTAAGAGAGAGAGAGAGACCAAATACAAGTGGGGGAAGGGCAGAGAGAGGGTGAGGGAGAGAAAGAATCCCAAGCAGGCTCCATGCTCGATCTTATGAACCGTGAGATCATGACCCGAGCCAAAATCCAGAGTCAATTGTTTAACCAATTGAGCCATCAAGGTGCCCCAAGAGGATTTTATTATATAATTTTTTCAAGTAGGCTCAACACCCAGTGTGGGGCTTGAACTCACGATCCTGAGATCAAGAGTAGCACTCTCTATTGACTGAGCCAGCCATGTGCCACCCCCACTTTTTTTTTTTTTTTGCCTTTTTAAACCAAGTTAAACAGTCAAACAAAAATTCACAAGCTACTTTCCTGTCCACCCTCCCACACGCTTTCCTTCACCTCACTCACACAAACACCCAGGGTATCAAACTGAGGAAAAGAAGCTGTTGCAAGTACAAGGAGAAATGAAGAGAGGAGGTGAATTGTGTCCACATTCAAGGTCATGCTGAGATGGTTTCCTCTTGTGAGTCAAATTGAAAAAGGAAATTCCCTGGACCAGATGTTTCAAAGCTGAAGGTCCAGCACCACCCAAGAATGCCAGAGAAAATACAGTTTGCATCAAAGTCGCCCATATTCATGCCTTCCTCATCTGGGTCCTGCCCACTGTCAGAGTATGTCATCTTCGTGGGACCAGTGAGGACAGTAAAAGCTTCTCTGACTTCCTTGAACTTTTTCTCCTCCTTCTAAACTTCAGCACTGGTTCTCCTGTGCCCATCTGGACGGTGCTTCAAAGCTCATTTTTGGTAAGTTTTCTTGATCTAGTCCTCAGAGGCAATCGTGTCCACTCCCAGAATCTTGTAGTCATCTTTCCTTGCTTTTCTTCGCTCCAGCTGTGCGTTTTTTAGGAGCTGTGTATGTTCTTCTGTTTTCTCCATTGTCTATCCTGTTCCACAGTTGTGCACTGCCTCTTCACATGGTTCTGTGTCCATGTTACACTAAGCTTTTCCTGAGGAGACTTTTAAGTGAGTGGCATCAAGCTTCAATGCATTTGTGCAATCTTGTATTGCACCATCTCCTTTCCTAAGCTTGGAGTGATCTGTACCCCAACTATAGTGGAATTCAGCATTTGTTTTTATATTGTTGAGGTCTGTCCCCAAGGCTTCTGGGTACAGTTCACATGCCAGCTTATAGTTTCCTTCTTTAAATGTTTTATTCCCATCTTCTTTCTTTGCTTTAAGTGCTTTGGCATTTCTGCAAGCCAGACAGTCATTTTGGTGATCAGGAGCCATCTTGGGAGCCCGTACGAAGAAACCAAAGTGACTTCTCAATACAGTCTTCATAATAAAGGCAAAGACCTCATTCCCCCAGAGTCATGCACATGGGTGGAATGTCACTGGCCACAGACTGTGGTTCTGGATAATGACCCAGCATTGCTAAATAGTCTGCTTTGGTGATTTTGAAGCAATGGCAGGTAGGGCACACTCTATGCAGAAAACCACTTTCCAAAAATCCTGCTTCTCAAAATCTGTTTCTGTTATTTTCTCATGTTCTATTACCATTCCTGAACTCCTATTGTGACTGAAAATTTTTTGACCCAGTTCTAGGGCTCTCTGGAAACTGTGACATGCTACCATGGCATTCCCTAGAGATAGGGGACATTTGCCTTCCCATAGATGTCCCCAGGCGAAACCGTCATTCAACTTCGCTGCTGGCGATCTCCAAGAACTTCCTTGAACATTCTAAGCATCCTTAAAGTGGCTGCTCGATTCTCACTACAGCTCGTATTTTTAGGACACATATCTTTGTCCTTTGTATAACAGTTACAGGCTTCATTGTAATCTTTCCTGGTTCCCTCTTTACTTCATCGTGGAGCAGCTCTGGTTCTGTCATTGCCAATACCACATGGCAATACTCACGACAAAACCATCTTACCACTGAGACCAGTACCTCATTCCTTTTTATTGTCAAATAATATTCCATTGTATGGATACACATTTTCTCTAGTCCTTCATCAGCTGATAGACATTTGAGTTGTTCTCACTAGGGGGCTATTATGAGTAATGCTGCTATGAACATTGTATGGACATATGTTTTCTCTTGGGTATATTCCCAGGAACATGGTTGCCAGGTCATATGGTCACTCTGTGTTTCACTTTTTGAGGGAACCATTCAGTCTGTTTTCCAAAACAGTTTCCAAAGTGTATATCCCATCAGCAGTGAATGAGGTTCTGATTTCTCCACATCCTTATCAACATTTGGTATTCGGTGTCTTTTTTATTATACCCATCAGTAGGTGTGAAATGCTATCTCATGTATTTTGTACTTGTGTTTTCCTGATGACTACAGATGTTGAACATCTTTTCATGTGCTTATTGGCTATTTGCTTATCTTCTTTAGTGAAATGTCTATTCAAGCCCTTTGCCTGTTTTTAAATTAGCTTATCTTTTTATTTTTTATTTTTTAAGACTTCATTTTTAAGTAATCTCCACACCTAACATGGGGCTTGAACTCAAAATGCCAAGATCAAGAGTCGCATGCTCCACTAGTTGGGTCAGCCAGGCATCCCTATCGTTTTGAGTTGTGAGAGTTCTTTATACATCCTGGGTGCTGGATTCTTAACAGATATATGATTTGTAACTATGTTCTCCCATTTTGTGGGCTGTCTTTTCACTTTCTTGCTCGTGTCCCAGCAAGCACAAAAGTTTTTAAGTTTCATGAAGTCCAATTTATCTTTTTTCCTTTTTTCTTTTTTGGTTGTCTTTGCTTGATTTGCTTGTCTTTTTTGTTTTTAGGGTCCCACCTAGGAAACTGTTGCCTAATCCAAGGTCACAAAGATTTACATATGTTTTATTCTAAGAGTTCTATAGTTTTAGCTTTTTTTTTTTTTAATGTTTTTAATTTATTTCTAGGAGAGAGAGAGAGAGACAGCGTGAGCAGGGGTGCGTCAGAGAGAGAGAGTCACAGACTGAAACAGGCTCCAGGCTCTGAGCTGGCAGTCAGCACAGAGCCCGACGCGGGGCTCGAACCCACAAACCGTGAGATCATGACCTAAGCGAAAGTCGGACGCTTAACCGACTAAGCCACCCAGGCACCCCTGTAGTTTTAGCTCTTATATTTAAGTCTGTGATGGATTTGGAGTTAATGTTTATATATGGTATGAGGTAAGGGCCCAATTTCATTCTTTTGCATGTGGCCAGTTGTCTCAGCACCACTTTTTTTTAAATGACCATTTCCCCTCCATTGGATGGTGTTGGCACCCTCGGCAAAACTCAGCTGACCATAGATCTGGATGTCTACGTTGATGTCAGTACCAGATCATCTGGATTTCTGTAGATCTGTAGTAAGTTCTCAACTCTTAAGACTTTTTATTCTATAAAACTTTACTTTCCCTTTTTGTTGTTGGTGAAAAAACAAGTTCATTGGTCCTATAGACTTACCACATTCTGGATTTGGCTGATTGCATCCTTGGAATGTCATTCAATGTATTTATCTCTGCATACTTCAATACTCAAAAAGTTTCATTGGGCTGGAGTGTAACTTTCCTGCTTCCTTACAGCAGGAGGCACAACATGTTTTTTCATCCCACTTAGTGAGCTAATGCCATGTTCTTTCTCGGTGATTCATCTATTACAAAGTTCTCCATCAGCCTTTCATCAAACATTGATGATTCTAGCCATCATCAGTATTCCATTAGTCAATCCAGGTGGTGACTTTCTGCTTCTATCTTTCCTTCTACATTTATTAATGTGATCCTCCTAGAATAGTTTCCCTCCCCATCTGTTTTCTTATCTCAAAGTCTGGTTTGTATATAAAAAGCAGGATAAAAGTTTGATTCTTTCCCTTGACTTACCTACCAGTTTTCAAAATGAGTTCTTTCCTAGAATCCTCCAAAGGTAACTAATGATGATTTTTCAGTATCATTTTACATTTATTAATCTTTTAATTTATAGATTTCAACCCATTAAAGTTACTTTTAAGTCAGATTTATTGAGGTATAATTGATATACACTAAAGCTCACCCTCTTTAAGTGTGCAGTTTGAGGAGTTTTAACAAATATATACACCAACACTATTCTGAGATCTGGAAATATTTCTATGACCCCAAAAACTTTCCTTGGATCCCTTTGCAGCCAATCCCCTTCCCCACCCTACACCTCAGGCGATCATTTATCTAATTGCTGTTCCTAGTAGGATTTCTCCTTAAAAAATATTATATAAACAGAATCATATAGTATGGTGCCATTTCTGTTGTGTCTTCTTTCATTTAGTGAATGTGTTGGGGATTCATGTTACTGAGTGTAGCAGCGGTCTGTTCCTTTTATTACTGAGTAGTAATCCATCACAGTTTATCCATTTCTCAGTTGATAGACATTTGTGTTCTTCTAGGTTTTTGCAAGCATGAATAAAGCTGTATACATTGGCATCCAGATGGTCTTCAGTGGACATTTGTGGACATGTATTTTTGTTTTTATTAGGGAAATACCTAGGAGTGAGTCACTAGGTCACATGATAGCTGGGGCTTTACCAGTAAGAAATTGCCAAGTTGTTTTCCAAAGTGGCAGTTTATTATTCTTCTCGATGTTCAAAATTATTTCATCATTAGGCTAGTGGGAGCTCCTTACAGTAAAGTCCTGTTCTACTGACAGGACTCCAGGACTCTTCAATAACTTCCTTGCTTTCAAGCATGACTGGACATTTCTGCCTCATCTTGGACATTTCTGCCTCAGACTAGAAATCAGCTACTTTTCCAAGGAGCTCTTTAAGTGGGGACTGGTACTTAGAAACCACAGTCTGAACAACAGGGGTGCTTATGACTACCTGGTTCAGTGTCTATAAGCTTTTCAGGTAGACAGACCTACTAGGAAATTAATGTTTTTAAGAAACAGAAAAATAATTAATTTGTAGATAAATCATTATAATTATAAAGGTTTTTTTTAAACTTCTTTGGGTTATTTGCATTTCTTTTGTCTTGTGCTGAAAATCTTGTTTCTTAATGACACTTAAGATGATTATTTGTTTTATCCTTCTATACGGAGAGTAGTTTCAAAATGGTAACACTGATATTATAACTTTTTTAATATTTATTTTTGTTTTTTAATTTTTTTAATGTTTATTTTTGAGAGAGAGCAAGAGAGAGAGAAAGAATACAAGCAGCGGAGGGGCAGAGAGAGAGGAGGACACAGAATCTGAAGCAGGCTCCAGGTTCTAAGCTGTCAGCACAGAGCCCAACACAGGACTTGAACTCACAAGCTGTGATATCATGACCTGAGTTGAAGTCAGATGCTTAACTGACTGAGCCACCCAAGTGCCCCCTAAAGTTTGTTTATTTTTGAAAGAGACAGACAGAATGCAAGCAGGGGAGGGGCAGAGAGAGAGGGAGACACAGAATCTGAAGCAAGCGTCAGGCTCTGAGCTGTCAAGCACAGAGCCTGATGCAGGGCTCAAACCCACGAATCGTGAGATCATGACCTGAGCCGAAGTCAGACACTTAACGGACAAAGCGACCCAGATGGCTTAAGTCCATGCAGTTTAAGATTTCTTTGTGTTTTTTTCTATCTTCAGTTATCTCCCTACTGGAACTGTTAGTCAAAAAACCATGCATTTTCCATCTGTTATTTTGGGGAATTTAAATTTTTTTTAATTTTAATTATATAAAATGCATAATTCCTAAATAAAAACTATGAAAAAGTAGGTTCAGAAGCTCCTAGCTTCCAGTCCCTATCTCTCTCCCACATTATTTCCCTCTCCCTCAAGATAAAACATTTTTATTAGCTTTATCTTTGAACTTTTTATATTTTAAAAGGGAAACATGTTTTTCATACTTTGTCTTTTTGCCTATGAAAGGTTGCATATTATTTTTTAAAGTATATTGCTTTTTAAAAACTTTTTATCTTAAAATAAAACAGAGATAGGGTTGCCTGGCTGGCTCAATTGCTACAGTATGTGACTCTTGATCTCGGGGTTGTAAGTTCGAGCCCCATGCCAGGTGTAGAGATTACTTTTAAAAAATAATAATATAAAGTAAAATATTAAAATATTAAATATTTAAAATGAAACACAGCTATAGATAGCATAAAGCAAATGTACAGAAAACTATGCCTTATAATAACCACCCAATCAAGAAATAGAAAGGTTGGCCTGGCACCCAAAAAGCCCCTCCATGAGAACTATTCTAATCATAGCTCTTCCCAAAAAATTTAACCACCACTCCATGACAGCATTCACCTTGTTGTATTTTTTATGGCTTTATCAACCACACTTTTTATCAAGTTTGCATCCCTCGACACTACAGTTCTCAAGCTTTGTCCTTTTTTAAAATTTCACATATCTTTAAGGCCTCTCTTAATCTATGGGGTTTCTCCTCCATCCCATTCTTTCCCTTATAATTCATCTGTTGAAGAACCCAGGATATTTGCTCTCTAGAGTGTCTCCAATCCAGACATTGTTGACTGCACACTCACAGTATAATTCAATATGTTCCTTTGTCCTCTGTTTCTGCACATTGGCAGCTGGCTCAGACTCCAGCTCAAACTCTTTGTCCCCACTACAAGTGGAATTGGGATCTTTCAACAGGAGGTGTGTAATGTCTCTGATATTCATTCTTTTTTGATGTTGACAGCCACGGATGCTTAATGTCTAGAACCATTAATTCATCAAGGGTTGCTAAGTGTGATATTCTCACTTACTTTGCTATCTGATCAAGCCTTTTCCCACAAAGCAAGCAGAGGCAATAACAGATCAGCAGTTTTGCCAAGATGTCTGATATGAATGAAGTATTTGCTTTCCTCCCACATTTGACCTCTCTATGAAATCATCAAGGGCTTCAGGCCTGTGTGATCTGTTTTCGAATGCTTGTTTCCAGACAAAACCGGGTAGGATTCAGATAGGCACTGCCTTAACCCTTGTGATCCAAAGTCACCTGGAAGATTTTATCAAGAAGATCCACTCCTGAGTCCACAGACCAAATGCTTGCAGCGAGCTGTACATTTCTGGCAGGTGCTGCATGTATGTGATCATCATACACAGCCATCTGGGAGGATTGGCACTCATACAGGATCCCCAGGGCATCACCCAAGCTGGCATATTGTCCTGGGTGAAACAAAACATGAACACCTGCCCACTGCTACAGATGACCGAATCACTAAAACAGGAAGACGCGTTACACAGCCTCTTCTAGGAGCCAGGTGTCTAGCACACTATTTGGGCCGTATTTACATATATTGACATATATTCCTCTAGATCCACTAGGCTTTTCATTTAAATTAACTTGTAAAGAAAACTTTATAACACTCATCAAGAGAAAAAGAGTTCTCTCTTGCCAAAATGAAAAAGGGACATCAAGGAAAGCAAAACAATGTAATTAAATCCTGGTGAGAAAGCTTTGCCTGCTGAAGGCTCTGAGCTAGGGATCTGCTCCCTCCTTTTGGAAAAGAGAGATTAAGATTAGCAAGGGTTATAGAAGTCTCTAAAATATACTGGCACAGACTGAGTCTTTTCCCCAGAGTAGTTCTCAACCAGGAGCTGGACTCTGTCCCCCAGGTGACATTTGGCAATGATAAAGAGGTATTTTTGGCTATCACAGCTAAGGGTGGGGGTGCTACTGGCATCTAGTGTACATAGGCCAGAGATGCTGCAAATGCCCTACAACGTACAGGCCCCTTGACAACAAAGAATTTTCCAGCCCCAAATGTCAATAGTGCTGAGGCTGAGAAACCCTTCCTAGAGAAGAAGGGCTGAAAAAGAACAGAAAAGTAATTTCCTCGGTCTGGGATCCAACATTACTTAATACAGAATCCAGGTGCCCTGTAACACCATACAACATTAACCAGCGCTACAATGCCCTCACTTAGAGTAAACCTTAAATGAGATGTCATGGAAGCAAGGTGACACCAGCCACCAGTGCCAGAAGGATGCTGTCATCAGATGGCTCACCTCAAAGGAGTCCACACATCAAGCAGCAGTACTAGATGCCATTCTGATAGTCACCATTATACTAAGAGTCCACTATGCACAGCCGCTGTGCTGGAAACTGGTGAGCTGTGGTGTCAGTAAGAACCACACAAGGGGCACCTGGGTGGCTCAGTCAGTTAAGCATCCGACTTTGGCTCAGGTCATGATCTCACAGTTCCTGGGTTCAAGCCCCACATCGGGCTCTGTGCTGACAGCCAGCTCAGAGCCTGGAGCCTGTTTCAGATTCTGTGTCTCCCTCTCTCTCTGATCCTCCCCTGCTCACGCTGTCTCTCTCTATCTCAGAAAAAAAAAAAAAAAAGACACACAGGGCAGTGGGGGAGGCAACAGGTAAATGAGTAGAAAACAGTATCATAGAAAGTGTGTGCAGCTAAAGGGAAGATGAGGAACACTAACCAGGGGACCCCAGGGTGAGTGGGGGGTCAGGAGGCTGAAAAGGTTTCCAAAGAAAGGCAATGATTCCACTTTCTTAACTGTCCCAAGAAGTGCCCTCTGGTTGGAAGCAGAGCTAAGTGAAAAGCAATGCATGGCTTCCAGAGCCCAGGGCTCCCAACATTTTTAGTGCTAATTTGTAGTATGGATAAAGATCCATAAATATACCCTAAAATAATTTTAAAGAAGGATGAAAGCTGTATGCCTGGAATATCTATTGTATTGCTGTTTACATTTGCAGAAAGAAAACTGGAAACTTTAATGCCAAACTGCTGGAAAGCCATTGGCATAATCTTAGAACTAACTGCTATTTTTTGAGTGCTGACCATGGGCCAATGGGTTTACCTCTGGTGTAGCAAACTGATTATACCTTTTACTCCTTGTGGCATCTCTGTGAATTAACCCTCCCATTTACTGAGAAAAGAAAGACTCAGAGAAAACAGGACAAAGGAGTCCTTTCAACCAGTTCTGCAGAAACTATTGAACATCCCTAGACAACTTAATTAATTAATTGTAACTCTTACCCCATGCCTTGCGTAAAAATAGTCTGAAATGGATCATAAGGTTAATTGCAAAACCTAAAACTACAAAAATTCTAGAAGAAAATCTAGGAGAAAATTGTTATGACTTTGAAGTGGACAAAATTTTCTTAAATATGAAACCAAAAGCACAAACCATTTTTAAAGAATGGGGATGAAGGAGGAGAAACAGGAACAAGTTAGAGTTATGCTATGTTATCAGAGTATTCATTGTTGCGGCCATCCATTTATGGCAGGTGATATTTTAAAAATATGCACTGTTTCCAAAATGTGAATGACCCTAAGGAAAAAACGTGCAGGTAAGATAGAGACTCTGAAGCTACAAATGCCTGAGTTCAAATTCTAGGAGAGGTGAGGATTCTCTTTTTGCCTCAGGCTCCTCATCTATAAAATGGGCTTGATATGAAATTCCAACCTCAAAGGGTTATGTGAGGATTTGCAGAGTTTTCTATGTATGGAAAGTTTAGAACATGAGCTGGTGTAGAGTGCACAGTAGCTCAGTATATACTATTATCATTATTCACTATTATAAATAGCAGTAAAAATGAGTTTTGGAAAACTTTTATGCCTCCTCTTTTATTTTTCAATGGTTTCCTTTATTGCTGTTGCTTTTGCACCATCAATAGAGATCTGTGAGGAAAACACTTCACTGGATTGTGAAAGAAGAAAGAAACTCAGTGTGGAGCTGCTCACGTGGGACCCCTAAATGCTCTGAACAGCTTCTGCTTTAAGAAACCTGCTGCTGTCCCTCTGAAGAACTCTGACCTCTGACCTCCAACCCTTAACCTCAACCTCTGACCTCTGACAAGCAAGGAGACTCAAGAGTGGAAGAACAGAGTGTAGAGGCTCCACACTAGCTTTGCTCTTGGAAGAAAGGGATAGTGGATAAAGGGACTCCAGCAAACCTTAGTGCCTGAAAACTTCCTTGGAACAGAATAAAAGAAAACACATCAAAGCAAACAGGAATGAGGCAGAAGCCAGTAGCTGGAGGGTCTTCAGCCTGACAGTGCCATGGATGGTCACCTCCGCAGAGGGTCATCCTCTCTGTGCAGCAAAGAAAATAACTATCACCAAGAAAATACCCCAGTTCACGAGGACACAGAACAGCTGTAACTCTCACACATCACCCTTGGGAATGTAAACCAGTACAATCATTTCAGAAGACTGTTTGGCAATTCTAATGAAGTTAAACACACACCTGGCCTACGGTGTAGCAACTCCACTCTGAGGGAGCCTCAGAATTAAAGACTACAGAAAAACCTGCTCAGGGCCAAGAGCGTTGGGCCAGCTCTTCTTCATTAACTCTACAAATTCCTTATCTGAAATATCAACCTGAAGGAATATTTCATTCCTTTGGTGTCTGTAGCCCAGACACTGACAAATGGAGATTTTTTTTCTTCATATTTTGCCTCATTGTAGATGCCCCTCCTCTTGAGAACTTGCTGGTCATTTGCCTAAGCACACCCTGAAGATATCTGCATGATGACTGAGGGCAGCGAAGGTCAGGGGGGTCACTGGGTAGGGGAGACCACCTGGTTCAATCCCCACTGGATGCTTTAAACCCCACTCAGGCTCTTCTACATGTTTTTAAATGTTTATTTAGTTATCTTTGAGAGAGAGACAGAGAGTGAGCATGGGAAGGTCAGAGAGAGAATCCCAAGCAGGCTTCACGCTGTCAGCGTGGAGCCCCACATGGGGTTCAAACTCACGAACAGCAAGATCATGACCTGAGCTGAAACCAAGAGTTGGACACTCAACCAGTTGAACCACCCAGGCACTGCTCTCCCTCATTTATTGCCAAGGAACTTGCCATGTACTAAACTCATTGACTCCTCATGACAAGGCTAGAAGTAGGAACTTTTGTCATCCTCATTTTTTGATGAGAAAACTGAGGACCAGAGAGGTAAAGTAACTTGTCTGAGATCACGTAAGTAGTAGGAAATCAAAGAGTCAGGATTTAAGCCAAGACAAACTGGCCTAGAAGCTACTGTCTTAACCACTGGGCTACATTACCAAGTAGATGCCTCTTCTGTGCATTGAGCACTATATTCCTCCAGTGACCAAGACCCAGACTTTTTTAACTTTTTCCTCCTTCTTGAAAAAAATTAGTACAGTGAGTCCCAAGTTTGTATTTATAATAATTCAGAGAGTCTAAACACCATTGCAACATCCTCTGAAGTATTACATAAACAAAACTGAGTATAATAAAGATTGTTTAGTTATGTTTTGGAGAGTTTTGATATGTTTTGTTTTGTTTTGAAATTAATCAAAACAACAATGGAGCTAAACTGAAAAAGGCTAAAATCATGCAGTTTTTCCTAAATTGCTAAACTCGTGGAAAATCCCAGTTTCTTTTCTTTTTTTTTAAAGTAATCTTAAACTCCCCAATGTGAAGCTTCAACTCATGACCCAAAGATCAAGAGCCACATACTCTACTGAGCCAGCCAGGCGCCCCAACCTGAGTTTCTATTGCCATTACACCAGGAAAGAATTTGGAGCTGGGTTTCCTGGAAGAAAACCAAACCAATGTTTCCTTACTTTAGGAAAGGCCCTATCAGCCTATATGTAATGACTCTGTAACATCCACAGACTCTCTCCAGAGGAGTTCACAGTGGCAATTGGCTCAGTCAACAAAGCCTCTCCAGTAGGGTGGCATAGCACATTAAAAGACCACAGAGAATTTATTCTAAGAGTGCAAGGGTGGTTCAATATTAGTAAAACTATTTTTTTTTGTAAATCCTATTTTTTAAATGTTTTTTAAAATATTTATTTTAGGGGAACCTAGGTGGCTCAGTCGGTTAAGCAACCAACTTCGGCTCAGGTCATGATCTCACAGTTCGCAGGTTCGAGTCCCACATCGAGTTCTGTGCTGACAGCTAGCTCAGAGCCTGGAGCCTATTTCAGATTCTGTATCTCCCTCTCTCTCTGACCCTTCCCTGCTCACACTGTCTCTCTCTCTCTCTCAGAAATAAAACATTAAAAAATTTTAAAAAATTTATTTGAAAGAGAGAGAGAGCATGTGTGCACACACAAGAGTGGGGAAGGGGCAGAGAGAGAGGGACAAGGAGAGAATCCCAAGCAGGCTCCACCCTGCCAGCACAGAGCCCCACATGGGTCTCAAACTCACCACAAACCATGAGATCATGACCTGAGCTGAATCAAGAGTGGAATGCTTAATCAACTGAGCCACTCAGGCACCCCAATATTAGGAAACTTCTTAATACAATATAATAATAGATCCTAGGAGATCCATAAATGTAATAAACATTTGACAAAATTCAACACCATTTTCTGATTTTAAAAAATCCTCATTCAAGTAGGAAATGATAAATAATTCCTTAACACTATAAAATATAAAACTCAGATAAAAGCCAGTATTTTGCTTAACTGGAAGACACCAGAAGCATTCTCACTAAAGTCAGAGCACAGGCACATGTGCCCACTACCATTATACAGAAGTTTCTAGTCAATGCAATTAAATAAACTAAAAAAAAAATCAGAGATATAAGAATTCGATATGAGGTAAAATTGTTTCCATTTATATATGATATGATTATAAGCTTAGAACATCCAAGAAATTGACTAAGAAACCAAACAAGGGACAGAAAAGACCCCATAAAAAAGAAAAAATGTCTAGGAATAAACTTACCAAAAAATATGCAAGGTATTTACTAAAAACCTGTAAACAATACTGATGGACATAGAAAGATTTTTTTTTTTTAATGGCATGACAATGTTCTTGATAGGAAGATTCAACATCATAATATATATGTCCTTTCTCTGAAGTTAATGTGCAAATTCAAAGCAATCTTAATACATTTCACAAAAGAGGGTATTTAAATGGCCAATACATAGATTTTTTTAAAGTATTAAAACTGGGGGCGGCTGGGTGACTCAATTGGTTGAGGGTCAGACTTGGGCTCAGTCATGATCTCATGGTTTGTGGGTTCGAGCCCCATGTAGGGCTCTGTGCTGACAGCTCATAGCCTGGACCCTGCTTTGGATTCTGTGTCTCTCTCTCTCTGCCCCTCCCCTGCTCATGTTCATGTACTCTCTCTTTCTCTCTTGCTCTCTCTCAAAAATAATAAACATCAAAAAAATTTAAGGTGCTCAAACTCATCAGTCATTACAGAAGTGAAAATTAAAACCACAATCAATTACCAAAGACACACTAGAATGAATGGAATTTAAAAGACCAACAAAACCAAGTATTGCAGGGACGGACATAACTGGAATCCTCAGATACCACTGGAAGGAGAGTAAATTGCTACACATGTGTTCACAAAACTGGGCTCCTGATATTTTCTGAAATTGAACACATACATATCCCATGGCCCAGACATTCCTCCTATAAGTAAATATCCAAAAGGAATGTGTATATGTGGACACCAAAACCCTAGTGTTATACCAAAAGCTGTCCATGGCCACAGCCATGTTATTCATGACAGTCAAAATCTAGAAACAACTTAAACATCCATCAACAGGAGAAAAGATAAATAAACCTCACAGATACACTGTTAATCAAAGAAGCCATCCTTATACAAAAGAGTACATGTATATACAGGTTTTGTTTTTTAAATAACAAAGCCAGCTATGACATAAGAAACAAGGATGATGACTACTTTTCAGATGAGGCTGAGGTCTAGAGGGGTCTTCTGCACATTGCTAATGTTCTAGTTTTAGATTTGAGTAGCACTTTACTATGTGTTTGCTTTGTGATACTCATCAGGCTGTATACTTAAAACTTTTTCACTTTTAAGTATGTGTGTTATATACTTCAGTTTTTATTAAAGCAATTCCAATAAAAACACCAACACATGTGTGTATAATTAGATATGAAACTTTTTTCTTTATTTTTAGATGAAATTTTAAAGTTCAAATAGAAAAACAAATAAGAATAGCCCAAAAGAGAAATAAAAATAAAGGGAGCAGCCCTTCCATATATTAATATATACTTTTAAATATTATAAACCTTAGCAAGCAAAACAGTGGGAACATGAATGAACATGAATCAACAGAGCCAACACAAAAAACCAGCAAATTATGAAAGAGACTCCCATACCGTGAGAAAAGAGCTTATGATAAAGTAGCTTCTCATTTTACAAGGAAAACATAGCCAATGGGGCAGGGGATTGGATCTATACCTCAAATTTATCTTAATGTAGGAGAGACTTTTGTACCCATCAGTCAATATTCAGAAGCCATAAAAGAAATGACTGATAAATTTGACTGCATAAATGTTTAAAAAATTATGCATACAAAACAAAAAAAACATCCACATGGGGCACCTGGGTGGCTCAGTGGGGTAAGCATCTGACTTCAGCTCAGGTCATGATCTTGCAGTTTGTGGGTTCGAGCCCTGCGTTGGGCTCTGTGCTGACAGCTAGCTCAGAGCCTGGAGCCTGTCTTCGAATTCTGTGTCTCCCTCTCTCTCTGACCCTCCTCTGCTCATGCTGTCTGTCTCTCTCTGTCTCAAAATTAATAAAACATTTGAAAAATTTAAAAAACAAAAACAAAATCCACAAATTGAAAAAAATGCTAAACTGGACACAACTTGTATCAAAGGCAAAAGGCTAATCTCCCTAATACATAATTGCCTCTTAGAAATAAAAAAAGAAAAAGGCAACTACCTAATTTTGAAAATAAAGATTGAACAAAGAACAAAAGAGACAAAACAAAAAACAAACAAACAAAAAAAAAACCAGACTCTTAACTGAGGTGCCTGATGGCTCAGTCCAGTCAATTAAGCATCAGATTCTTGATTTTGGCTCAGATCATGATCTCACAATTAGTGAGTTGGAGCCCCATGTCAGGCTCTGTGTTGACAGCATGAAGCCTGTTCAGGATTCTCTGTCTCTCGCTTTCTCGCTTTCTCTTTCAAAAACAAATAAATAAACTTAAAAAAAAAAAACTTAACTGGAAGTCCTAGCATCAGCTATCAGACAACAAAAGGAAATAAAGGCATCAGAATTGGCAAAGAAGAAGTCAAACTTTCACTCTTCGCAGATGACATGATACTCTACATCGAAAACCCGACAGACTCCATCAGAAGCCTACTAGAACTGATCCAAGAATTCAGCAAAGTTGCAGGGTACAAAATCAATGTACAGAAATCGGTTGCATTTTTATATACCAACAATGAAGCAACAGAAAGAGAAATCAAGAAACTGATCCCATTCACAATTGCACACACACACACAAAAAAACCCCATAAAATACCTGGGAATAAACTTAACCAAGGATATAAAAGATCTGTATGATGAAAACTACAGAAAACTTATGAAGGAAATTGAAGAAGACACAAAGAAATGGAAAAACATTCCATGCTCATGGATTGGAAGAATAAATATAGTTAAAATGCCATTACTACCCAAAGCAATCTATACCTTCAATGCAATCCCAATCAAAATTGCACCAGCATCTTTCTCAAAACTAGAACAAACTATCCTAAAATTCGTATGGAACCACAAAAGACCCTGAATAGCCAAAGTAATATTGAAGAAAACCAAAACAGAAGGCATCACCATCCCAGACTTTAGCCTCTACTACAAAGCTGTCATCATCAAGACAGCATGGTATTGGCACAAAAACAGACACATAGACCAATGGAATAGAACTGAGAACTCAGAATTGGATCCAAAAGTGTACAGCCAACAAATCTTTGACAAAGCAGGAAAGAGTATCCAATGGAAAAAAGACAGCCTCTTTAACAGATGGTGCTGGGAGAACTGGACAGCAACATGCAGAAGAATAAAACTAGATCTTTTTCTCACACCGTACACAAAAATAAACTTAAAAATAAAGGACCTGAATGTCAGACAGGAAACCATCAAAACCCTAGAGGAGAAAGCAGGAAACAACCTCCTTGACCTCAACCACAGCAATTTCTTACTTGACACATTCCCAAAGGCAAGGGAATCAAGAGCAAAAATGAACTACTGGGACCTCATCAAGATTAAAAGCTTCTGCACGGCAAAGGAAACAATCCATAAAACTAATAGGCAACCGACAGAATGGGAAAAGATAGTTGCAAATGACATATCAGATAAAGGGCTAGTATCCAAAATCTATAAGGAACTCACCAAACTCCACACCCAAAAAACAAACAATCCAGTGAAGAAATGGGCAACAGGATATGAATAGACATTTCTCCAAAGAGGACATCCAGGTGGCCCACAGACACATGAAACAATGCTCAACATCCCTCCTCATCAGGGAAATACAAATCAAAACCACACTGAGATACCACTTCACGCCAGTCAGAGTGGCTANTGCATAGGGGCACATGTACCCCAATGTTCATCACAGCACTCTCAACAACAGCCAAAACATGGAAAGAACCTAGGTGTCTATCAACGGATGAATGGATCAAGAAGATGTGGTTCGGCGCGCCTGGGTGGCTTAGTCGGTTAAGCCTCTGACTTTCGCTTAGGTCATGATCTCGCGGTTCGTGGG
>NW_027528867.1:323541-328426 GCF_008692635.1 Crocuta crocuta | reverse complement strand
AAGAAGGAGGGAAATGGTGGGGGAGAGGGAGAGAGGCAAACCATGAGAGACTCTTGAATGCTGAGAAACAAACTGAGGACTGATGGAGGTGGGGGGAAGGGGGGAGATGGGCATGGAGGAGGGCACTTGTGGGGATGAGCACTGGGTGTTATATGGAAACCAACTTGACAATAAACTATTTTAAAAAAACTTAACTATAGAGAATTGATGGTTACCAGAGGAGAGGTAGGTAGGAGGTGGGTGAAATAGGTGATGGGAATAAAGAGTACACTTATCTTTATGACACTAAGTGGTGTATAGAAGTGTTGAATCACTATATTGTAAACCTGGAACTAATATAACACTGTATATTAATTACACTGGAATTAAAATTTAAAAAACAAATAAAAAATACATTTATTGTGGTAGTCATTTCACAATATATGTAAGCCAAACCATTAGACTGTACACCTTAAATTTATATGATGTAGGGGCACCTGGGTGGCTCAGTTGGTTAAGCAACTGACTTCGGTTCAGGTCATGATCTCACGGTTCAAGCCCTACATTGGGCTCTATGCTGACAGATCAGAGCCTGGAACCTGCTTCAGATTCTGTGTGTGTCTCTCTCTGCCCCTCCCCTGCTATGCTCTGTCTCTCTCGGTCTCTCAAAAATAAATAAAACCAGGGGCACTTGGGTGGCTCAGTCAGTTAAACGTCCAACTTCAGCTCAGGTAATGATCTTNGCTCTGTGCTGACTGCCAGCTCAGAGCCTGGAGCCTGTTTCCGAGTCTGTGTCTCCTTCTCTCCCTGACCCTCCCCTCTTCACGCTCTCTTTCCTAGAAATAAATAAAAATATTTAAAAAAAATAAAAAAATAAAATAAAAAAATAAAAACATTAAAAACTTTTTTCAAATAAATTTGTACAATGTATGTTAATTGTATCTCAATAAAACTAAAAAATTTTTATTTTAAAAACAAAAGCAAATAAAGAATATGAGTAAATCAACCATAGAAAAAGAAATAGAAGTGGTCCTTAAAGATACCTATCATGAGTTTAAAAATTTCCATAACAAATTTAAATTAAGACTCTGTTGGGGCTCTTTTTCACCTATGGGCTCTTTTTCACCTATCAGATTGGTAAAAATCCAGGGATGTGACGATTTATTGTGTTGGCAAAGATGTGGGAAACCAGTAACTTCTCACCCAAAGCTGGGAGAGGTGCATATGGGTACTAACCTTATGATGAAGGACAAGTTGGCAATAGCTTCTGAAATTACAAATGCAGATACCTAGAATCCCATTTCTTGGAACTATCCTGCATATATAATATACACCTGCAAAATGCCACATGTACAAGCAGTGTCTGTGGTAGCAGACTGGATACAACCTGAGTGTTCACCACACAGTAGAACAGTATGATATATTCAGTGACACAGCAAGTCATGAAAGTGTGTGTTCTATTTTGTAAACTGTGTTCAGCAGAGGTAGCAAAGTATTTTTATACATACACGTGTGTGTGTGTATATATATATAAAAGCTTCTTCATCCAAATACAAGCATATACAAGTATATATAATATATAGAAATATATACACTAGCACATACTTTATGCATATTTTTGCATAAAGAAACTCTATTAGAATAATTCATGCTAAAGTATGAATGATTGGCATTTCAGAACCTCCCAGAAATAGTGCATCGTTTAAAGAAGATGCTTGTTCATAAATAAATAAATACATCTGTAATTTGATGGACTTGTCAGAGTGATAAAGTGAACTGGGAAAATTCACATACAGCAAGTCCAGAGATTTTGGGAGTTATGAGGGCAGCTATGTAACAGAAGATTCCTCAGCTCTCCCGAGGATCAGCTTGTTAGATTAGACCCAATAAACTAAATGGGAGAGGAGCGTGCTGGGTGGTTATGGAACAGGAATAAAAGAAAAACTTTCACTATAGCCCCTTTTTACAAGATGTTTAAAATATGAATGTATTATCTAATCAAAACAGCAAGTGGTAAATGAGCTGCAGTTCATGAGCTCTTAAGCCTTGATCAAGATCCACAAGATCAACCCCAGCAGCTGTCACTTACAATCAGGTAATTGTTAAATATTTATGAGGCGTTTTATGACCCTGTAACAGCTCACTGACTTTGCCAGAAACATCAATATTACAAAACACTGAGCAACTTGCTTCACCTCCCTTAAGTTTCAGTTTCCTCTTTAACACAGCAAAGATAAGAAAAAACAACATTACAAAATTGCTGTGAAGTGCTGGTGTGTGAGCATTTCAGGAAAGCAGCACAGAACAAGCTTTGCCTACAACAGACACTGCACAGCCACACTGTGGTGAGAATCTTAGACCTGAACGTCAGTCCTTCTCAAAGGTCAGTGAGCTTAAGAGTCACCAAGACAGGTTGTGAAAACACAGACTCCTGGTCCCCACCCTCAGAGATGTGATTCGGTAAGTCCAGGGCCCATGAACTTGTATTTCTTACAAGCTTCTACTCTGGGGTGATATGGAGGCTGTTTGAGGACACATCTGAGTAATCTGGTCCCGGGGCAGAGCATCTCAAACTGTGATGTGTGTATGGATCCCCAGGAATCTTGTTAAAATATAGATTCTGATTCAGAAGGTCTGGAGTGGGGCCTGAGACTGCAATTCTAAATAAGCTCCTAGGTGTTGTAGGTGATACTGGTCTGCAGAACACCCCACTGAGTGCCAAGGTTCATGGAATAACCAACTCCATTCATTTTACAGGGAGAAAACTGTGTCTGGGAAAAAGTAAATGATTTGCCCAAGGTCCCCTGGATAAGGACAGAGACCAGATGGGATCGGGTCCAGGGTAGCCCCCCACTCCTTAGGATTGCCTCCTTGAGGTGTCCCCAGACCTACCCTGCAAAATTACAGGAACCAGGGGCACCTGGGAGGGTCAGTCAGTTAAGCGTTCTACTTCTGCTCAGGTCATGATCTCCCATTCATGGGTTCGAGCCCTGCATCAGCTCTGTGCTGACAGCTCAGAGCCTGGAGCCTACTTCAGATTCTGTGTCTCCCTTTCTCTCAGCTCCCCCACCGCTCGCTCTCTGTGTGTCTCTCTCTCTCAAAAATAAACACTTTAAAAGACTAAATAAAAAATTGTACGAACCAGTTAGTGACGCTGACCCTTTAGTAGATGGAGTAGAAATTTACTAAATCCTGGAAAGTCCTCCACTCTTCTGAGAAATAAGCCACATGTAAGGGGGCCTACTTAGCTCAAATCACATCTGTTCTTTTTTAATATACAGCCAAGCATTCTTTTTTTTTTTAATGTTTTATTTATTTCTGAGAGAGAAAAAGACAGCGTGAGCAGGGGAGAGGCAGAAAGAGAGGGAGACACAGAATCTGAAGTAGGCTCCAGGCTCTGAGCTAGCTGATAGCACAGAGCCTGATGCGGGGCTCGAACCCAAGAACCGTGTGATCATGACCTAAGCGAAAGTCGGACGCTTAACCGACTGAGCCACCCAGGTGCCCCACGTCTGTTCTTTTTTTAAGACGCACTTTTAGCAAACTCATTTTTTCAGCTTTAGTACCTTCTCTTCCAGTGACACACACTTTCGAAAGGGGCTGCTGTAGGTAACCTGAGGAAGACACTAAGCATTTCTCAGCATGTGTGGTCTGATTATGGGGAGAGAAGGGTGAAGAGAAGCAGATCCCTGGGGAAGCTAAATGATCTCCTGATATAGGTCTCCCCTGTGACCTCAAAACCTATACACTTGTGCTCTTCTGCATTTTTCCAATTCATGTTATCACCCTGAAAAAAAGCCCATAAAATTAGAGATTTATTTGGGGGCACATGGATGGCTCAGTCAGATAAGCACGAGACTTCAGCTCAGGTCATGATCTCACAGTTCATCAGTTTAAGCCCCATGTCGGGCTCTCTGCTGTCAGCATAGTGCCTGTTTTCGATCCCTCTCTCTCTCTGTCCCTCCCCCATTCGTGTTCTCTCTCTCTCTCAAAAACAAACATGGTTTTAAATTACAGATTTATTTGGATTAACAAGCATCTTCTTTTCAGGATGCATGGTCTCTGAGCTGCCAATCTCTCTCACTTTGGAGTGAATCATGCTAAAAGAAAGGGAAAGAGGTGGAATTCAGGACACTAAGGTTCCTGGACTAATGAAGGCAGACGGAGACTTACCTGAGATGAAGCTTGATCTGGGAGCACAGCTGCCGGTAAAACAGAGCTGTGGACTTGGCCTCTGCGCCACATTCACCAACAGGCCCCACCCAACCCTGGTGCCTCCAAGACTGTGCTTGGTTTGTGGACTAGCTCTGCCACTAACTTGCTGTGTGACTCAGTAAATCACACTGTTTTAGAGGCTTTCAGAGCTGGAAGGAACAATGATCCCCTGGTCCTGTGATCCCAGAACCCCAATTTCTAAACCAAAAAATATGTGGCTCCCAGTGGCCTGCCTGAGGTTAGCTTTCCCAGAAGCAGAGCCTGAGACAGGGGTTCAGCGTCCCATGAGTCACTGAGGGCTTGCTCTCAGGAGCAACCTATGAGGAAGTGTTGGGAGCAGGATAGCGAAGGACAGCCCCGGAGGCTCTGAAGCATTTTTAATAGCACCAGAGTCCCCCCTCCTGCTGAGGTAAGGAAGCTGGGCCCTAACTCAGTCAGTAGCCCTCCTGGGTTGTGGAGGGGTGTAACCTCCCAAGTATCTCTGGCAAGGTGGCTTGGAGAATGAGGTAGGCGGGCTGTTGTTATAGTCCTTCCCACCCCACAGCAGCTGCCAAATTGGTTACAGCCATGGGTGAAGGGGAATCTGGTGGGCGCTAACCATTGCCTCCTGTTTAGAGAGCACCTCAGATGTGTTTCTAAAAGAGGCCCCAAAAATCACAAAACAGAGAAAGTGAAGGAAGAATACAAACTT
>NW_027528867.1:114225-323489 GCF_008692635.1 Crocuta crocuta | reverse complement strand
GCTCCCCCCCACCCCACCCCCCCGCCCATTTCCAGAAGAATCTTGGAATCTGCACTTAGAGTAAATCTTAACTGCTCTCCCAATTTCCCGGCAGGCTACAAAGTGACACTTCCCTCAGCTCCACCCACTGTCCCTTCACTAACGCCCAGCCACATGTCAGACTAACTTCTGAAGGACTCTGCCCTTTCCCTCTGCCTAAATGTTCCAGTCCAGATTTTTTTGCCCAGCTGGCTCCTTCTTGTCAACTCAAACATCACCTGTGTAGAGAGACCCTCTCTGACCACCTCAGGTCAATCCCTGTCCCACACCCCTGTGGTACTTCTGCATAGCACCAGCCACTCTGTCATTATCTTTTTTTTTTTTAAGTTTTTTTTTAATTTATTATTTCTAGGAGAAAGAGAGAGAGAGACAGCGTGAGCAGGGGAGGGTCAGAGAGAGAGGGAGTCACAGACTGAAACAGGCTCCAGGCTCTGAGCTGGCAGTCAGCACAGAGCCTGACGCGGGGCTCGAACCCACGAACCGCGAGATCATGACCCAAGCGAAAGTCGGACGCTTAACCGACTAAGCCACCCAGGCGCCCCCACTCTGTCATTATCTTAACTGCGTTCACTTGTGGGTTATCTGTCTTTCCTCAAGGAGCCGCCTTGTTCTGATCTCACCACTATGTCCACAGAGCCTGATGCCAGCTTTGCACATATGAGACCATAAGATCTGCTGAAAAACATCTCAGTGAATGAATTGGACATTTGGACCAAATGCTGAAATGCCATCAGAGAAGACCTAGGTCAGCTAAATACTCCACACCCCAGAAGCAGGAGGAAAACCATGCAGAATGAGGAAGGAGAGAATCTGTCAAGAATTTCCTTGGCTATCTGGTTCCTTTCTCCTCCCCCAGCTCCCTCTCTCAGATCATCCTCTCAATTTGCAATCTTAGTGCTAGCACTGAGCTGCCCTTTCCCCACCTGTACCTGAGTGGGGCACAATGGTCATGCCACTCCGGCAGGGATGCTGAGAGTGCCGGCCTTGGAGCACAAGGCTCAAATGTGCCCCACAGCAAGCTTAAGCCAGGGCAGGATAAATTCCTGTCCACTTGCAAGACCCCATTCCCTCCCTTGGCCGCCTCTGTGGTACCTCAAGCTCCAGGACAGTCTCTCCCACAGTACCACAGCAACACAGCCACAATGGCTCTGCTCACCTGTGAGATTACCTAGCATTTTCTACGTGTGGGGCACCACTGCTTAATGCACACTTGCTCATCTGCATGACGCCAAATTATCATGGGTACCCCCCATATCTCACAGTATCAGTATCTCTGTTTTACAAACGAGGAGACTAAAGCTGAGAGAGTCAGCCACTGGCCAAAGGATACACAGCTAGTGAGCAGGGGCATCAGGGTTCAAATCCCAGCCTTGGACGCTTTAGTCTCATTCAAGCGGTCACTATGAGTTCAGTGAATACAGCAGCCCAGAAAAGAAAGATCATTACCTTCACTTCACAGAGAAGGGAACTGCCTACACATCCCTGGCCTGGTGGGCCATCGCCCACTGTGCCAGGGAACACCCTCACAAGGTGCACAGACTGGCCAAAACCTCAGCCGGCCACTATCAGCTCAGCTTGGCAGCAGATGCAGAGTCTGGGGCTCCAGGAAGCTCCAGGGCAACACACGATGCTTAGGCCAAGTCCCTGGTGTCTTACCAGTTAAAAGAGAGGAGAGCAGATGTCGCCTCGTCCCACCTGCACATGCTGTGGGGTAGAGCCTCCTGCACCCCCAGTTAGCCAGAGGCCCCACTGAAGCTGTTCACCTGAGGCTGCTCGCCTGGGCAGGCCAACACTGCGGTGTCTGGCAGTTCTCTCTCTCCCCAGCCTTGCCCACTGCCCTCTCCCTCCCTCCCTCCATCCTCTTTGGGGATGACTGTGCCCAATGGTGGGTCTCACTGGGGGGACGAGAGCCATGATCTCCACGTTCTAACCTCCTAGCCTCATGCAGAACCAGGAATGAAAGAATAGTTCATCATTTAAAAATCAATCATTGTAAATTCCCCATGATAGCAAACTAAAAAAGAAAACCAGATGACCCTCTTCAGTACATGCCAGTAGATATTGGCCTCTTTGACAAAATCCAACATCCATGCCTAATAGAAATTGTCAGAAAATTATGAATGAATAGAAGACAATTTCCTCAACCTGAAATAGGGCATGTATGAGAAACTTTCAGCTAAATGGTGAAAACCTCAATGTTTATCCCCTGAAATTGGGAATAAGGTGACCAAGAAATGAGTTCAACAAGGCTTCGGGACATACAAGATCAACATACAAAAACTAAATGTATCTCAATTTACTAATACCAAAAGCTAGAAACAACCTAAATGTACATCAGCGGGTGAATGGATTAAAAAAAATTATGACAGGGGCACCTGGGTGGGCTCAGTCAATTAAGTGTCTGACTTTGGCTCAGGTCATCATTTTGCGGTTCGTGAGTTCAAGTCCTGCATCAGGCTCTGTGCTGAAAGCTCAGAGCCTGGTGCCTACTTCAGATTCTTTGTCTCCCTGTCTCTCTGCCCCTCACTCACTCATGCTCTCTCTCTCCCTCAAAAATAAGCATTTAAAAAAATATTTTAACCAAGAGCAAACTTTACACACTATATGTTAGCCAATTTGACAGTAAATTATATTATACATCTTAAAAATTATGATAGATCTATACAACAGAAGACTACTCAGCGATGGAAAGAATGAACTACTGATACACACATCATGAATGAAGCTCAAATTAGTTATGCTGAAAGAAACCAGACATCTCCCAAAGAAAGTAATACTGTATAATTCCATTTATTTAAAACTTAAGAAAATCCAAACTCAGCTATAGGGACAGAAAGCAGACTAATGGCTATTTGGGGAGGTGGAATGGGGAGAGAGATGTTCAAAGGTTGAAGGAAACTTCTGGCCGTGACTGATACAGTCATTATCTGGGTTCCGGTATAAATATCGCAAATTAGCAAATTGTGCACTTTTTATAGTTTCTTATATGCATAAATTTCACCTCAATACGCTATTCTTTAAACACTACATATAAATTGAGGTGTCTACAACAGGCAAACTCATAGAGTCAGAAAGAATGGTGGTTGCCAGGGGCTGGGGAGAGCGGAGAAGGGAGTTACAGTTAAATGGATGTGGAGTTTCTGCTTGTGACAGATAGTGGTGATGGTCACACAACATTGTGAGTGGACTTAATGTTACTGAATTGTTTACGTTTTAATAATGCTTACATTGTTAATTTGTTATGTATATTTACAACAGTTTTTTTAAAGTAAAAAAAACCCTCAAAAATATTGCATATAAACAGACACTTGCATTTGAGGGGAAAGAAGAGGACTCTGCTATTCTCAACCTATTAAAGAGTGTCTGTCCTCAAAGAGGTTTCAAACAGCCCTCCTCCCATAGGACAGACAGCCTTCCCCTCTCTCAGAACAAGACCTTCATGATGCTTTGCTCCACAGACCCGGGATCGCCAGGGGATCAGGGCCCCACCTCTGCAGCAAGCACCCTCCATTAGACTGGGCTCAATCCCTTTGAACTTGCTGTTCCCTGAGCAGAATGCCCTTCCCTCTTTACATGCAAGCCCTCCCACCTTCCTCCCCCATGCCCACACCTCCACCCCAGATTCTCACATGTCACCCTTCACCCACAAAAGACTGCCAGCCTCCTGCTCTAGCTATCCCCTCTCCAAGGGAGCTGTCCCTCTGTGCTCCCAGACCCCTGGTGCCCCTTGTCCTTTGGCCTGATCACAGTGTCCTGTGCATCTGGTCTGCCTCATCTCTGAGCTGGGAGCTCTTTAAAGTCTGGGACTTTGACCCTGCACAGCCCATCAACTGCCAGAATGTGGGCTGAACCCGTCCCTTTTTTTACTAATTCAGGAATGTCCCTAGTGGTGAACAATAAGGGAAAATGGAATTCTTGGTGAACAGAGCAGCTTTGTTCCTAAGTTTTTGGCTCACTCAGAGCAGACTTTGGGGACTTGTGCAGACTTATGCAGAGTGCCAGGAAAACTAGCCTTGGCTTCTCCTTATTGACTCCCCTTCCTGACTTGGGACCCACAGAACAAATCACTTCCTTTCTGTAGGCCTCACTCTCCTCATCCAGAAATGGAGCTGGGGGAATGCGTCCTCAACGTGGGTGTGGAGGGCGGACTGATGGAGCGACACAAGGGTGTCTGC
This sequence comes from Crocuta crocuta, assembly GCF_008692635.1. NCBI lineage: Eukaryota > Metazoa > Chordata > Mammalia > Carnivora > Hyaenidae > Crocuta > Crocuta crocuta. The sequence goes on along the minus strand of NW_027528867.1, from coordinate 319,275 downwards.
AGAGGTTCCCACTCTGGGGAGCATCTTGGTCACTCAAGGCCCATGTTCCTGCAGAGCTTTGGCCTCACACTTGAGTTTGGGTTCAAGTGCGGTTCTTCCACAGGTGCTGGTGGGGATGTCCCTGCCCTTCACAGGCCCTGGTGCACAGATGGCGGGTTCTGGCTCATGGTCAGATTTGTTTTGTTACCCTTCCACAAGCAATGTGGATCCATGCTTTGTAACAACCCTTGCACCTGTGACTAAACAATCCTTCACTGTAGCTTCCTATCTCTCTTCCCTGCTGGAACATAAGCCCCCTTGAATCCCCAACTATGCCTATCATCAGGAGACCCAGGGAAGCGTGCAGTGAAGGGCTGGGGTCTCTTTTCTGCTAACATGCATCACTATCACAGTTAAAGAATGAGATGTGCAGCCCCTGTTCCCGAGTCACTTAGAAAGGGAAGGTCGGGGGCCAGGGTGGAGGAGCCAGCCTCTTGGCCAGGCCACATCTCCTCCTCCCTGCTCACACATGCCCAGTCTGACACAGGACTGGTTCCACCATGAGCCCATTCATGTCCATGTTTCCTTGTATAAGAACATGAAACTTGGAGAGCCTGAGTGGTTCAATTGCTTAAGCATCTGATTCTTGACTGTGGCTCAGGTCAGACAGAACCCCCGTTTGTGGGACCGAGCCCCACATGGGACCGACCGAGCTCCATGCTATCACTTTCTCTCAAAATAAATAAGTTAACATTTAAAAAATGTTAAAAAATTTTTTTGAAAGACATGAAACTTTTAAAACAGATTATCAAGTCTCCACATGAGGGTTAAATTCTGTTCTACGTGCATTTATAATGGAGCCTCTCCCATGAGCCCAGGGCTTCACACACCCAGGCGAGCCCCAGACTGGAGCAGCTAACACTGAGGGGGAGGCCCAGTCACAGAGCAGGCTGGTGAGAGGGAGCAGCAGGTGCCTCAGCAAGGCTAGGGAGGGACTGGCAGGCTTCTTGGAGCAGGAACCCGACAAGGCTTTCACCACACTTCTAACAAATGAAGAGAAACAAAACCATGTCCCTCATGAGGGGACCTTGCCTAGGCAAGGAGGATTGTTCCAGAACTTTAAGAACTTTGTTGTTACCAGAATCAGGACCCCAGAGGCTGGCATTCAGGTCCATTTGTCCTCAACAGGAAGGCACAGGGGACAAGCCATCTTGGGTTCTACCAGCACCCCCAGCTTCCTTCCTCCTCATCCCAACCCCCCAGCCTTTCCCACAGTGGGCCTTAAGGACAAACACAGGCTGAAGGAGTTCCAACTGAAAGCCTCTTCCCTCCCTTTCCTGTCACGGTCCTACTTCTGGACTTCATGCTTTCTTCCAAAGACACCTCAGGGGTACACTTTCCACAGCCTCAGCCTCCCCCTACCATTCCGGAGTGCCCAACATCTCTCTCTCTCATTTTTTTAATCCAATAGTAGTACCCCCACAAGTGCTTAAAGTGTGTTAAAGAGTGGTCCCTACCAAAGGTCCTGTCCTCCTGGAACCTCAGAATGTAACCTTACTTGGAAATAGGGTCCTCACAGATGTAATTAGTTAAGATGAGTTCATGCTGGATTGAGTGGGGCCCTAAATCCAGTGAGGAAGTTCCTTCTAAGAGGAGAGAGATACACACACAGACAAGAAGACAGGGGCAGGACCAGAGTCATGCATCCACAAGCCAAAGAAAGCCAAGGACTTCGGGAGCCACTATTATCTACGAAGAGGCCAGGAAGGACTCCCCCTTCCCATGGCTTCAGATGGACGACTTGATCTCACACTTCTAGCCTCCTAAAAGGGTGAGAGGGAACATGCCTGTTTTCAGCGTCTCCTTGCAGACCCAGCAAATTAACAGAATGCTGTTCTGTACCTTGCTCTTCTCAATCAGCCTCACTCACAGTGACACTGTCTCCCTTTTTTTCCTGTAAGCTAAGTATTCCAGTGTGTCTAGACTGTGACTGATTTAATCTGTCTCCTGTTAACATTTAGGCCATTTCCTTTTTAAAAACTTTTTTTAATATTTTATTTATTTCTGACAGAGAGACAGCGTGAGCAGGGGAGGGTCAGAGAAAGAGGGAGACACAGAATCTGAAGCAGGCTCCAGGCTGAGCTGTCAGCACAGAGCCCAATGCAGGGCTCGAACCGTGAGGTCATGACTTGAGCCAAAGTCTGACGCTTAATGGACTGAGTCACCCAGGCGCCCCATAAGCCATTTACAATCATTAACTTCCACAGCTAATGCTGCAATGACTGTCTTTGTACAGACAGCTGGGTGCCTCCTGACCCCCACCCTGGGGGACGTGCATAGGTAACAGCAGAATTGCTGGGTTGAGGAAAAGGTACCTTTTACATTCTTGAAAGCTGTTGCAAAAGGGCCCTCCCAAGAGAACGGACACTTGACATTCTTAAAAGCAAGCTGTGAAAGTTTTTCATTGGCTGCCTCATTTGTTTGTTTTTAATTGTTCTTATTTGTTGTCATATACCAAATCAATGTAAGTTTGTTGCCACGAATAAAATACAAAGATGTCTGTATTTGTTGCTTTGTGTCTCTCTTTTATAGCTGTGGAAGTTAATGATTGGAAATGGCCTATGGGGCGCCTGGGTGACTCAGGCCTATTGTGAAGCAGGAAAAATAGTTATGTGGATCTGGTTATTTGATTTTATTAGGACAGACGAGCAAACTTCCTCTCTATGTGTATGTATGTCCACATATTTAGTGTGAACAAGGAGAAAGATATGGAGGACATGCGTTGACACCAGTAATACCATAAAGGAGAAGAGGGGAAGGAAGTGCAAGAGGAAGATGTCAGACCTGGTGTCCTTATAAAAGAGACACAAAGTCAGTATTATGTATATATTTTATCCTCCAGATACAAACACACCCATTCAGGGATCATCCTTCATCAGTGGGATTTTTAGCAGGCATGCTGAAGGCTGAGTGTTGTACATATTTTCAGGACAGTCTTGAACTTTTTTCCGCCTCTTCTTCCTTCTCCCATCTCCTTTCCTTTGCCTGGAGCTCTAACAAGCAGTCCTGATGGGCAGCCTTCGCTCCCTTTTGCATACTCACATATATGTAGAGAAATACACACATATATACAAGTGTGAGCAAGTCATGTTTTGCTTTCTATGGGGTTGCTTTGCAAATAATGAGATAATACAAGTACATTTCTTATTTTTCTCATTCAATAGTCAAACCCCTCAGGCAAAGCCTTTTCAATCTTTTAATAGCGACACAAATTTCCTGCCTGAGGGGTCTGCTTTGTTTCCAGTAGTGGTCATTGTGGTGGGTTTTGTTTTGGTTTTGGCTTTTTTTGACATTATGAGTAATTCCACAGTAACATTCTGGGGACATTGATCTTCTAGCTCTCTTTTTCATTCTTGCCGACTCCCTCTTAGTTGCTGGTTTCCTAAGTGCATTTTGTAATTTGGGCTTTTTTGCTCAAGTTCAACAAGCATCCTAAAGGCAGCCTGAGCGGGCTGGGTTGAAGTTCTATTCCTCAGAAGAGGTTCTGCTTTTGCTTCTGCAAGGTATCCCTAAAAGTTACCAGTCCAAAATTGCTTTTTATTGTAACAAAATACACATAATATAAAACTTACCATCTTAATAACTTTTTTTTTTTTTTACCATCTTAACCATGTGTAAGCACACAGTTCTACAGTGTTTACTTTCACAATGTTGTGCCACCAACCTCCAGGACTCCATCTTGTGAAGCAAAAACCCTATGCTCTTTAAACAACTCTCTATTTCCCCCTCCCCTCATCCCCAGCTAACCATCATTCTACTTTCTGTCTCTATGAATTTTCCAGCAAGGAATAGATTTTATGTTCATTTCCTGGCCTAGAGACTCCAGGATCACATGAGTAGTGTAAACTGGATCCCAAATTCAAAAGAGGGCAGGAGTGTGGTTGTAAATTTCTCAGAAGAGGCCTTCTCCAACCAGATCCAGGCCAAGTTAGAAGAGTTCCTGCTCCCAGCCTTTGAAGGTGAGTGTATTTTTTCTGGCCTAACTTTCATTGGAAGTTTAAACTCTGGAGTGTCCCCGATGTATGTGGGAGTCACATTTCTACCTCTCTGCTTCATATAGGACCAAAACTTTGTCTCTTGTTCCTATGACTATTCAGATCCAAGTTCCTGGCTTATCCAGACCAGCAAAAGATGCTCAGGGCAGGCAAAATGTCTCACTTTTCTCCCCAGACAGGCTATCAACTTCTTTTTATGTCTCTTGTCCAAGGGCTATCCTATTTCCACGCAGCTATGCATAAAAAGCATGTTGATTGTTTTCTATCCTAAGTTTCCAGATGTTTTATAGAGTTTTTCTCCACAAAGTATCAAATCCCCCATCTTACTGAAAAGCAATCTCCCTTTTATTTCTTTTTCCTTGTATGGGTTATTTTAGCCTTGAACTTTTCATGGCTCCTGCCTTATTTCTCCAATGGAATTAGAGCTCTGATATTCACCAGGCACGGCCCCCAGTGGACACACAAGAAATGCTTAGTGATACCCAACAGAATGCTTAGTGACACCCAGCAGAAAAACAGCCAGAAAACTCTGTGTCAGGGTTGGGGGAGGGCCAGGGAGATGGTGCTGCTTCTGCTTCAGGGATGTGTGGGGCCCATATAATTTGCACTGATAATGTTGGACGAGGTCCATAGGAAGATGGGACTGCCTTTAGGGGAATAAAGGACTAATGGGACAATGATGATGATAATAATAGTGGCTAATGTTACTTTTTGTCACTTAATCCCCACACACACACACACACACACACACACACACACACACACCACCCCCCACCTCTACTCCCCCACCAGAGTTAGAATTCTCACCCTTATTTTAAATATGAGGAAACCACAGTGATTACCAGGGGAGGTGGGGGTGGGGGGAGGAATACATGAAGGGGATTAAGAGTACACTTATTGTGATGAGCACTGAGTGATGTATAGAATTGTTGAATCACTCTATTATATACCTGAAACTAGTATTAACACTGTGTGTTGACTATACTGGACTAAGAAAAAAAAAAAATCACACATTAGAAAAAAAAAGGATATGCTTTCACATTTAAGTTCCCTTCACTATTATTAAAATCGCCACCTATCCAACAACAACAAAAAAGGAGGAAACCAAATCTCAGAAAGGTTGGCAACTTGCCCAAGGTCACACGGTAGCAAGTGGGAGAGAATGTATTAAATCTAAGTATGTCTGGCCCCAAAGCCTTGCTGCTAACTCTGCATTAGGGGACAGTGTGCAGGCAAAATGAAAAGACCACACTCCCCTGTCCCCCTCCACGCTTGGCAGCTTTATGCTGCTAGAAGAACCTGCCTGTGGGGTCAAGAGAGGCCCGCTTCAGGAGACGGAGCCCACAAAGATCTGTAGGGTGACCTGAGCACCCTGCAACTGCAGACTCAGAACCCAGAGGCTGCATGCATGACTTGAGCTGGTCAAGGCAGGCCACTCTGGCCAGAGCTCAGAGCCACTGGGCCTAGAAAGGAGCCATTTGTCGTCACCATGGATGGGTTGGCCCTCTCTGCTTCCTTAGAGGCTGTGTCCCCTGCCCTTTAGTCTCCCCTTCTCTCCCAGTCTGCATTTACACAGAGCTGGGTGCTCAGCTTTCTTCCCTTCACAGCTGAGCAGCCAGCTGGTCAGAGACACCCTTGGTTCTGCCAAGCCCATGAGAAGGCTCCTCACTGGAAAGGGAAGACAGCCTCTCAGCCCACTGTCACCACCCCACCAGGGCTGATGCTGCTGAGATTCCAATTAGCAAGTAATCAGTCTCTGAAGCAGCATATACAGAGGACAGGTGAACAGAGGAGAGGAAGAGCTGAATCAATTCAGATTCAGGAAGCTTCTGGGCCCAGTAGGGTACCTTCCCCTTCCTTCCTAGCACATCCCACTACTCCCAGCATCCCTCATCTCTCCCAGAATTCCCCACTTCTCTCAGCATCCCTCATCTCTCCCAGAACCCTTCACTTTTCCCATCATCCCTCATCTCTCCCGTAATCCCCAACTTCTCCTGGCATCCTTCATTCCCCCAGCTTCCCTCATCTCTCCCAGAACCCCCTCCTCTCCCAGTGTCCCTTCATCTTTCCCAACATTCCCTCACTTCTCCCAAATGCTTTCTCCCAGGTCCAATCCAGAAACAGCTATAAACAGATTCTCACATCAACCAGGAAGTAACCATCAAGTAAGTGCTTTTCCTCAAGTCTAATGCACAAGTGACTGCAAAATGCACCAATATTTTATATTCCACCAAGAAACAAAAGGGGAGTTGAACTATCAATTACATCATGATATGCCATTGATCCTGATTTCAGAGATAACTAAAATGTGGGAAGAGAGGAAAAGGTGTATTTTACAATCTGTGGAATATGGTAACACTAAGAGCCCTGTTGTTCATTTGCTTTTTTGCCTGAGGGTTACAGAATATTTCCATGTGCATCGCCTCACTGCTAATGGCTAGTATGCAGGCACTATATATGCTCCTCCTAGACTCTGGGGGATTCAATTCTCTGCTCTTATAGAAATCACCGTCTAGGAGTGATCTTGGAAGCAGGCCCCAAGAACTTGTGCAGAATAGTTGAAAGTCACTCTCTATGAAGCAAACCATGAGAGACTCTTGAATGCTGAGAAGAAACTGAGGACTGATGGGTGTGGGGGGGGGGGAGATGGGCATCGAGGAGGGCCCTTGTGGGGATGAGCAATGGGTGTTATATGGAAACCAACTTGACAATAAACTATTTGTAAAAAAAAAAAAAAATTAAAATTAAAAAAAAAAAGTCACTCTCTATGGTGTGAACGATCAACATCATAGGTGTTTGGAGAAAGGACGGACTGGAGGTGGCCTGCTGGTCAAAGCAAGTTTCATACAAGGGTGGAGAATGGGGAATAAAAAGGACACTGAGGAGGGAGAAGTGGGGATAAAGTGAACAAGGCATGGAGATGAGGCTCACGTAGCAGATAATCTGGACAGCAAAGGGAAGGTTATTTATCTGGAGCAAAGAAGCTGTATTGGGGTGTCATGGGAATCTACAGTCAACAGGCAGGACAAGGCCAGACTACAGATGGTCTTGAAAGCCAAGGAGTTATTGATGGGACATGCAGCAGGGACCCAGTGCAGATTCTTGAGCAGGGGAGTGACCTGATGAGCACATTAATTTAGGGAGCACTTATGTGCAAGATGAGCTGGAGGCAGAAGCTGGAGGCAAGAATACCAACCATCCCCCCAAGCCCTGTGATAAAGGAAGATAACCTGTAAGGAGTGTCTAATGGAGGCTCATGTGCTTGGAGGGGGCTGAGAGGCAGTTCTCCCAGGCAGTTTGAACCATGCCTAGATGGAAAAGTCCTAGATCCTTTTAAGAACGGTCTCTTCCAGACACTGGCCTCCCAGGCATTTCCTTGGTGTATGTATCCCAGGGAATATAAATGTATAAAGAACCATCATCTAGTCAGTAAAACTGGTGCCATTCAATAGAAGCAGGGACTGAAGGACACATTGTATACATTTGTATAGAATGTAATCATCATGTAAGTGAATCCTTTCTGCCTTCGGGAATTAAAGAGCTGCATTTGGTAAGAAGTACATATATCTGATACATGTTCATCGATAAAATATTCCAATTTTTCTGCATTGGCCCTACCTGACAATTTGTAATAAAAACCATACAATCAGTTGAACCTTGTGAAGGAGTAACTCCTCTTTACAAGGTGGGCCCTAAGAATATAACCAAGTCAGAAATGGCCCAAAGCAGCACAATTTGGAGAGCCAAGAACCAGAGAGCTACCCCAGAGCCAAACAGAGTGGAAGGGTCTCAGCTCAGCCAGAGGGTAAGCATCTGCGCTGCTTAAGCGAGGCACGTACAAATATATCAAGTTGGAGAACGACTCCTATTGAGTGTGCCTCTACCCGGGGTGCTACAGAGGGTGCTCTGTGACACTACAGAGGCAATGTAGTGTTACGGCAGGAGTACAGATTTCGCTTCAGAGCCCATTTCCTCATGTGTAAAACAGGAATGAAATTTCAGTCACTGGCCCTTGTCCTCATCCGTGATGAGCTATTCTTACTACATGTATCACACACACACAATAACCAGATGCAAAAATATTTAGCAGGGCTGGGGGATGGATGAAGGGCAGCATTCATATGGCTGTAGGGCATCCATTGGTTCTAGTGTTTGAGGCACAGGTGGAAAGTGGGATGCCAGAGACACCAGTGCCGTGTCTAGAATATTACCTCCAATCGGGCAGGGAGACCCAGGTGGGGAAACCAACTTGGCCCAGACCTGCCACTCAGATACTTAGTCCTCAACCTGCCACTGCCTCTCTGGCTCTTCATCACAGGCCTGTCCTGACCTTCTGTGCCTCTGGGGACACCCTGACCACTTCTGTGGCAGTGTTGCTCTCAAAATGGATAAATTCCTTTTCTCTTAAGGTCAGCCAAACAAGGTTAGGCTGGTCCCCAGAATAATGTGTCTGAGAAGCTAGAGAGGAAACAAGATTAAGAAATTAATTAGGGGCACCTAGGTGGCTGTTGGTTAAGTGCCTGACTTCAGCTCAGGTCAATGATCTCAAGGTCTGTGAGTTCCAGCCCCACATCGGGCTCTGTGCTGACAGCTCAGAGCCTGGAGCCTGCTTCAGATTCTGTGTTTCCCTCTCTCTCTATCCCTCGCCCGTTCACACTCCACCTCTCAAAAATAAATCAACATTAAATTTTTTTCTTTTTAATGCAGCCACCTGGAAATAGGATTTCCAAGTCCTTGTTCTGATATTACTCTGGCCCCAGACTGGGCTAACTGCCTCCTTAAGCTTCCTCCTCATCTGTACCTATCTGCCTTGGCAAGAAGCCCTCCCTTCCAGAACCTGCTTCCTCTGGCCTTGAGCAGCATCAGCCCTGCCCCTAGCTCTTGGTAGGACCAGCCTCTCTCCTTCAGCTCTTGGAAACAGAGTCCTCATTTGGCCCTCAGTCCTCCCACAGGGATAAAAATACCTGCCAGGCAGAGTTCTTATAGTTGGTGGTACCCACTATAACTAATATAAGCTCCATGAGAGCAGGACTTCCTTTTGTTCTCTGCCCCAGCTCCTGTGCTTGGCCCATAGCAAATCCTCATGAATCTTTGTTGAATTGATAATATTCATATGAGCTTGAGTATGTACATACAATTTCTAGAAAGACACACAAGAACCTAGCATCAGTGAGTGTCTTCGGATAGTTGAAAATGGAGACCTAAGGAATAGGATACAGAGAGGAAGCTACTTTTCACTGTAAACCAGTCTGTATCTCTTGAATTTGTTTTTCCTGTGCACATATATTACCTATTTGAAATTAAAAACACAGTACCACTTATGTTAGGACCAAAACAGTGAAATAGTTTGGTATAAATCTATCAAAATATGTGGAAGATGTATATAACGAAAACTATGAAACTGTGATGAAAGAAACCAACGAACACCTAAGTAAAAGAAGAGCTATTCTATGTCAGGGACAGAAGGACACTACATATCTATTGTTTTTAAGAGTTTTTTTTTTTTTTAACATTTATTCATTTTTGAGAGACAGAACACGAGCAGGGGAACGGGCAGAGAGAGAGGGAGACAGAATCCAAAGCGAGCTCTACTCTCTGAGCTATCAGCACAGAGCCCAATGAGGGGCTTGAACCCATGGACCATGAGATCATGACCTGAGCCACCCAGATGCCTCAATTTTTAAGTTTATTTATCATTTTGAGAGAGGGAGCAGGGGAAGAGCAGTGAGAAAAGGAGACAGAGAGAATCCCAAGCAGGGATTGGAGCCGGACATGAGCCTTGAACCCATGAACTGCGAGATCATGACCTAAGGTGAAATTAAGAGTCAGACGCTCAACCAACTGAGCCACCCAGGCACTCCAGGGAGAACAAACATCTTAAGAATATTGTGGGGGCATTTTTTAATGTAATTTTTTAAAATGTAACCTATGTCCAACAAGAGGCTTGAACTCACAAACCTGAGATCCAGAGTCACATATTCCACAGACTGAGCCAGCCAGGTGACCCCTGTAAGTACCTATTTTTAAGTGAAAGAAACCAATATAGAAAGGCTACATACTGTATGTTTCCAACTACATGACAGTTTGGAAAAGGAAAAACTATAGACATGGAAAAGGGGAGGAGTGGCCTTCCTTGGTCAGGAGGGAAACCAGGACAGTGAGGACCAGGAGGCACCCTCTGCAGAAGTGTCATTCAAGAAAGGTTTCCCAACTGTGGAAAGACACTGGAAAGTACCTGGCCCCATCCCAGCCTCCACCGGGCCAGCTAGTGTGCTGGCCTCTGTGAATCACAGCTTCACTGGGGCCGGGGACAGCTCCTCCAAGGAGGCTTGCAGGAGGGCCACACAGATTGCAATCCAGTGCAGTGGAGGTGACAAGGTGCCTGTAGTGCAAGGGAGGCCGAAAGGCCCACCACCCATCCCAGGTGTGCCCCTTCCCCTGTGGTTCCCTGGGAAGTCCCTAATCACCTGCTTCATCTATAACATAGCACTTCCAAGGCCCACTCCCAGGGCAGCTGTGGGAGAGAAAGCTTAAATGTAGTTATTCTACCAAGCAGTGAGTGCAACTAATGCTGCTGTCAGATCAACAACTGACACAGAGCCTCAAGGGAGTAGCAGGGAGAGGGAAAAATCTGAGCTTCTGAACACACGATTTAACCTCTCTGATCCTCAGTCTCTCCTCATCTCTGATATGGGAATAACACAGTCCTTTATCTCTCAGGTTCCATATGAATTCAGTGAGAACATAGCAGTGTGCCTGGTACAGAGATGTCCTTAAATGATAGCTCCCTGTGCCTCCATAAGGTATGAATGCCACTTCAGCCAAGTGGGTCATTCTGGGTAAATCACCATTCCTGCCAAGACTTCCTCTGTAATCCTGCTTAGCTATGAGGACAGAGGAAGACACCATATTGCCACCATTAGGGATAGAATTTATTGCCTTGCGGGTACTAGACTGGGAACTTGGACAAACTGAATCATGTGGATAAGGTCTTGGCATCAAGAGAGCTAAGTTGGAAAAAAACGCTGCTGCAAAAAAGCAAAATGTACTCAACAGCCATGGGAAAGACTTTAAGCTTTGGAACAGAGTTTTTAAGGTGGGTCTCATTTAATGGAAGAAGGGGGGCATTAAGCAACAGTGAGGCTGGCTCCCAATCAAGGCCAATGTTGTCTGCACAATGTTATCCTTGGACCCTGGGGACCCAAGCAAGCTCGGCCTAGCTCCACAAAGAAGCCAGTCAGAGGGAAGGGACAGTGCAGATTCACCTGGCTAGAGGAGGTGCCAGCTCATGAATCCATACCTGTGAGAGTGTCAGGTCCCAGGAACTGTCAGCCAGGCGCAGACGGGTAGGGAGTGGCCAACCTGTGGTAGGTGGGTTTTATAGATTTCCACCCAGCATAGAGGGCTGGAGCCAGAGTATCTAGGTTTAAATCCCAGCTCTATCATCTACTGGCAACCTTGATCAGGTGACTTAAACCTTGGGCCTCAGTTCCCATCTGTAAAACAGGGATATAGGAGCACCCAATGCACAGGGTTGGGGTGAGAATTTGAGATCAAGCCTGTTGAGCATTTAACACAGTGCTTGCACAGAGTAAAGGGCAGCAATTAATACTGTCATTTAGAGGAGAACTGGAAGCAAGTCTTCCCACCTGCCTGTTCCCTCCCTCCCTCCCTCCCTCCCTCTGATTTGGGTCTCACCTTCACATAGGCCTGTTATATTTAACTGGACTGGACTGGATCACATCAGAGAGGCACAGAGCCTAGGAGAGCCTTTACCTCCACCACTGCCTCATGCAGGAGTCTCCTCTGCAACTTGCCAACTCTCTTCTTACATGCCTCCACTAATGGGGAGTGCTCCACATTTGGATGGCTCTGCTCACAAGTCCTCTATGTGGGGCTGAAATTGCCTCCCTACAAACTGCCCTTCAGTGGAAGTGATTTTTCTGCCAGGGACTTTCCAATGTCTGGAATCCACCCATCCCACAAACTCTAGGATCACTCTGAGCAGGGCCCTCAGGCAGTCCTCCAGGGAGTGTCCCCAGAACCGCACACTGAGCATCTCGTACAGAATGGCATTCCTCACAAGAACACACACATGTATCCCCAACACCTGGGTCCATAAGGCAGAAAGTCTTGGAAGTCCCCAGACCTGACACTAATAATAGTTTGCATACAGTGCCTCACATAACCCCTGTGAGGCATGTACTAGTTTTTCTCCCAGTTTTAAAAATTGTGGGGGCGCCTGGGTGACTCAGTCAGTTAAGCATCCAACTTTGGCTCAGGTCATGATCTCGCAGTTTGTGAGTTTGAGCCCTGCATCAGGCTCTGTACTCAAGAGCCTGAAGCCTGCTTTGGATTCTGTGTCTCCATCTCTCTCTGCCCTTCCCCTGCCCACACTCTCTTGCTTTCTCTAAAAAATGAACATTAAAAAAATTTTTTAATTGTGGCAAAATGCACATAAAATAGCAAAATCTCCATTTCTAAGTGTACAGTGCCCTGGTATTAAGTACATTCACATGGTTATGCATCCATCCCTACCTCCTTCTCCAGAACTTTCCATCTTGCAAAACTGAAACTCTATACCCATGAAATAGTAACTCCATTCCTCTCTCCAGTTCCTGGCAACCAGCACTCTACTTTGTTTCCATAATTTCGACAACACTAAGTGCCTCATATAAGTGGAATCATACAGTATTTGTCTTTCTTGTCTGGCTCATTTCACCTAGCATAACCTCTTCAAGGTTCATCCATGTTGAAGCATGTGTCAAGAATTTCCTTCCACTTTAAGGCTGAGTAATATTCCATGTGTGTACACACACACACACACACACACGTATATATTTAGTTTATCCATTCTTCTGCTGATGGACACCTGAGTTACTTCTACCTTTTGGCTATTGCTAACAATGCTGCTATAAACACGGGTGTACTAGCTCTTCGAAACCCAGCTTTCAATTCTTCTGGGTATATACCCAGGAGTGGGATTGCTGGATCATAGAATAGTTATTTTTTTAGTTTTTTGAGGAACTGCCAAACTGTTTTCCATAGTATCTGTACCATTTTACAATCCCACTAACAGCACAAGCATTCTAATTTTTCTGCATTCTTCCTCACACTTGTTATTGGTGTTTTGTTTTGTTTTTTTTAATGGTAGCCATCCTAAAGCTTATGAGACCTATAGGGAGAGCCTATTTTTATCCCTACTTTACTGTTGAGGAATGTGGGCTTGGAGAGGCGCTGTGACTTGCCCAAGGTCCCACAGACAGCACATGGCAGAGCTGGGATTCAAGTTCAGGGCTGTCTGCAACTGTATGATACTCTCAATAGTCCCCATCCTGGTAAATCCTTACTGTACCACTGGTCAGTGACCACCCTGGGGCTTCCAATGTCCTCACAGAGTTCTGTTCAGGGCCTGGCTAGGGAGGAGACAGTGATCTGGAATACACCCCCAGGCCCACCACCCCAGCCCCCTTGATCTCCCAGGCCCAGGAGACTCTGAAATTAGCGTCTAACAAAGGCCTTATCCTGCCTACCCTGCACGGCCCACAGAGCCTTTGGCAAAGAGGTCTCTTCAGGGGGGGCTCCCTCTCAAGCTGATCTGGCTGCAGCAGAGTGAGGTTCAGGGCCCACTTCACAGGATGGGAGTGCAGGAAGAGAGGGGTTACGGGCCTGGAAAGGAGCCCAGGCAGCTCTCTTAATATTCTCCAATGCAGTGGGACTGGGACCACAGTGGCTAGAAGGGCGGGGTAGGGCTGCCAGTACAGGCCAGGATGGGCCTGAGAAGTCACCCAAGCAACTAGCATTCAGACACAGAGCCTGGTGCATCCCGGGCGGTGCTGCCACATCCCACCTATATGACCATGGGCAAGCAAGTATTCCCTTATGCCTGAGTTTCTTAGTTGGGAAGACTAAGTCAAAGCTTGCAGGGAGCTGTGGGTACTAAATGATTGCTAGATACACAATTCCAGGCTGAAGACTGGTGCCGATTGTGCTAGCACCACTGCCTCCTCTCATGCCCCTGCCTGTCCCACCTCTATGCTACACCTATCCCGCCCCTCTCCTACACTGCTCTGCCCTCCACCAATGGGGGACTGGCAGAGCCTTCAGCTTAAGAATCCAGCCTCCCACATGACTCCTTTAAGGAGCAGCACATTTGAATGCATTAGTTCTGGTCTGCTTCTCAGAAAAACAAATAAATAAGGGGCACCTGGCTGGCTCAGTCAGAAGAGCATGCAACTCTTTATCTTGAGGTTGTGAGTTGGAGCCCACTCTGGGTGTAGAGATTATTTATATAAAACAAAAAACAAAGTAACTATAATTTCTTCAGATAAACCAAGACATGGTCACGATCACAAAGATGTTTGCTACTAGTTTTTAACAATGATAATTTCATAGCACCCTGAATTTTATCCATAGGGACTAGTTGAATTAGCATCCTACCACAAAATGGAAGAATATATAGGGCAACTATAAATTATAATGGAGCTCTGGATTTATCAGCATTTCCACAGCAATAAAGGTGGAGTGGCGGGAAAAACACAGGTTATAAGAAAGTCATGTGTAGGTGATCCCATAGGACATAGAGTTGTGTGTGTGTATACACACTAAAGATGCTCCAGGTATGGTTTCCTGATCAGTAGCAACAGCATTACCCAAAAGCTTGTTAGAAATATAGAACCTTGGGCCCACCTCGGGCTTTCAGGAATCAGAATTTAACATAATCCCCAGGTGGTTTATGTGCAAGGTAAAGTTGGAAAGCAATAAAGGCACCGTCTGTAGAGTTGCCCAGTAAAATATTAGGGAATGGTTGTGGGGNGGGGGGGGGGGGGGGGGGGGGGGGGGGGGGGGGCTGGGATTGGGATTTTCTTTTCTTCCTGTGCTTTTTTGAATTATTAGTATTTTTCCTAATAAACATGTTATGAAAACAATAAAGCCATTAAAATGCTTGTAAAGATAAAGATCCAAAACTATAAAACTCATAGAAGAAAATACAGGTAAAAAGCTTTGTGACACTGGACTTAGCAATTATTTCTTAGATATGGGACCAAAAGCTCAGGCAGCAAAAGCAAAAATAGATAAATGGGACTATATCAAAATTGAAAACTTCTGTGCAAAGGACATGATCAACAGTGAAAAGACAACCTAGAGAATGAAAGAAAATATATACAAATGTAATAAAGAATTAATATCCAAAATATATAAAAACTCCAATTCAACAAAAAATCAAATAACCTGACTGGAAAAAAAAAATGGACAAAGGGTATCAACAAATATTTCTCCAAAGAAGATATACAAATGAGCAGCAGGTATATGAAAAGATACTCAGCATCACTAATCACCAGGGAAATACATATCAAAACCACAATGAAATATCATCCCACGCCCATTAAGATGGTAACTATCAGTGCAGAAAAAAACATGTTGGTGAGGATGTGGAAAAATTGGAAGTTCTTCAGGTGCGGCCATTGGCCCCTCCTGGCCAGGATGCACAGATAAAACTCTCCTCTAACATGTCCTGAGACTCTCCTATGTCCTGAGAAGCTCAGGACATAAGTTCCCAGGCTAAATGCAGCTCAGTTCCCAGAGGACACCATCTCCTAATCATGGGACACTGCCCTCATACATAAGTGTGTAAGATAGCCAGAGCCCAGAACTCCCCTGGGATTGTTGCAGGCCCGGAGGCCACAGTTCTCAGACTTCCGAGGAGTCTCCTGGATTAAAAGAGCCGTATTACCCATTTCAAACAAAATGCCTTTACCAAGGCTGGGACAGGGACAGCCACCAGACAGTACTGCCTGGGAGGGGCGCGGGGAACGGGAAGACAGGTAACTTCAGCTTCCAAAGGCATTTTGCAGACCCCCAGAACGAAAGAGCTATAGGAAGCCTAACTGCCCTGAGCCCTCAACTGAGGCAGAAGAGGAGATCCACCCACTCTGGGATAAGAACCCCAGAACCCAGCTCCCCAACTTTCAGGCCAGGCTCCCCCACAATGAGTCAATCCTAAGAATTCCACTCTGTGCATTTATTTATTTGGGGTACCATTAAGCCTTTGAGATGGGAAGGAAGGCTGGGTCCATTTCAGGCCTCCAACACCATCCCCTAAAGCTGCCAGAACAGGCATCCCCAACCCTGCTTAAATCTCCACATCCATAAAATAAAGACCATATTCTCACTTGACCTTCAAAATTTAGTCCCCACGGACTCTTCTCACCTCCTATCCCATTCTCCCAGTTCTGCAGCCTCCTGAACTCCCTCCCCCACCCCCCCAAATTCAGCTTTCTCCCATTTCCACCTAATAGACTATTCTTCCTTCTTAAGCAGGGAGCTGTCCTGGAGCACCCAGGCTGCCTTGGTCACAGTATCCTCTGCTCCCATGAGATGGGCTGTATGCCTTTGTCAAGAGCATGAAACTTATGCATCTTGCCCCAGTTTCCAGCACCATGGCCAGCTAGCCCAATAAAAAGGAAAAAAACAAAAAAAAACCCAAAAAACTGCTGACCAAGAAAATAAGCACAAGAGTCTTCTGCCCATCTTTTATGGCTAATTCTGGTATCTTCCCAAAAGCTCTGGAGCATGGCTTTGATCTTCCATAGTAACAGATTGCTATGTGACAAACACTTTACCTATGTTATCTCATGTAATTCCATGGCAAAGGCATTAACATTTCGATTTTACAGATGAAGACACTGAAGCTCAGAGAAGTCCAATGACTGTCCACAACCATGACTGGAACCCAGCCTGACCACCCTGTGCTTATTCCACTGAGCCTCATAGGTGGCCTCCCCATAACCTATTAGACTGAGGAACACAAAGCGTACCCTTAGACTTCTGGGGAATTCTCTGCTCTGTCCAGGGATCCTGTAAACCTGTGCTTTGATAAAGGCGGCTGGGAGATGGAAGGGTGACATCTCGATCAGGTGGCAGGAGGAGACCAAGAGTCTGGGGATCCTTCAGAAAGAGGTTCACCTGACCTGCTGTCCTCTGACACCCAGCCCTCCAGTCTTAGTACAGACAGGGGCCTAAGCCAAAAAAAAAAAAAAAAAAAAAAAAAGTCCTGTAGCAGGGGAGAAGACTTTCACTCCAGTTATAGTGGGGCTGGGTAAGAATCAGGGAGTCAAGAAGATGCCCTTGAAAGGACTTTCTCAATTCTGCCCAACTGGTATGACCCAGGGAAAGTTCCAGGCTTTAAAAGCCTTCCAAGGGGGTACTTAATAAGTGCCAGACATTGTGTACAAATCCTGTATCACCAAGAAGTTATATAATCTCTATTTTGCAAGTGAACTAATTGAGGCACAATTATTAGGTGAGAGTTCAAGGTCAGGCAGCTATACATACACACCCAGGCTTGCCTGCCTTCAAAGGTCAAGTCTTAACCACTATGCAGACTGCCTCCTTCCTGAAAATTCCTCAGAGAAAACAAGTTTCTCACCCACCCCCTCAGACCATCTTGGTTCTGGAAATTAGGAATTAGTCATATAATTCTTGCGTGAGTTGACCTGCATGTGTAACATGAACTGAGCTACAAAAATGTTATTGCCCATTGCCCCAAGTATTCATTTTTTGATGGAGAACAAACTCCAAGAAGAGGAGAGAAAAATATCTAAAAAACTAGAAAAGGTTATTTTCACAGGACTATCCATAGAAATCAAATTACTAATTGCAAAACACCTGGAAGCAACCAGCTTTACAAATAAGAGGCAAAGGCTGCACATGCTGGGATGGGTTTGTTAATGACAGATACCACATAAACCTTTAAAATGACAAGCAGTTAGTTGGTTTTTGTGCATTTGAAATAAATGCAAAATGTAAAAGTAGAACTCATTTTCATTTCAGAATACCATCCAAATGAGGAAGGCTCACACATGCCATTTCCCTCCTTTCTTTCAAAGAACTTTAAATCAATTAATTTTTGATAAGGTAATTCACACACATAATTCATGCATACTACATAAAAATCTAAAGACCTAAAGCAATATGCATTGGAGCAGGCCCCAGTAACCCACAACAACCATTTAAAAATGTGGCTCTGCTGACTTACAAAACTCAGAAGCAAACAGGGAAAGTAGCTTGCTTTTGGTTATTTGGATCTTTTTTCCAGCAAGTCTAAAGAAACACAGAGCAGAGAATTAACAGTTTCAGAGACACAGTTCACAGCTTTATGCCCAGGACTTTTTCGAGTCTTGCTCAAATACCTCTTGCTGTGATCTGTGAAAGCAGCAAAGTTGAGGTGAAGTCAGGAAAAGAAAATGTGAGAAAAAAATGAATGCCTTCTTACCTCTTCACCCACGAGGATGCGGTCTTCTAGGGCTTTGCTGATGTTAAGGGATTCCAGCGTAGGAGCAGGTGCCTAGGAGCAGGACGCAGCGGGTGCCAGATGAGAGGGTGCTGCTTCCCCCAGCCCACAATCGGGTTTCCCAACTAATGGGAAGGGCGGGGAAAGCAGGCCACTGCAGTTCCCCGGCTCCCAATTGAGAAACTGAAGCCAGCAAGGGCGGGGCATGGCCACGTGTCCCCAGCCTGCCTTGGGAGTGCAGACAGGAGGGGGCTATAAACCCAGAGGAACAGTCAGGAACTGTTTCCTGACTGAGGGCGCCTGGCAAATTAATGGCAGAAGTCCCCACAGTCAAGTTTTGGCTCCCAGGCAGGTTGGGCCTGCCCCAGCTCTTCTCCAGAACACATTTACTCTGATAAAAAAATTCTACTTACAAAACTTAATAGGGTGAATGGGTAGTAATTGGAGGGCACGTGTAGGCAGAAGCACTAACAGATGGGAGAAAAGGCCTTTGATAAGCATCACCAGTATTGAGGACTAATCAATTACCTAGTCTACAGATGGGAGACATGAGCCCAGAGAGATAAAGTATCTAACCTAAGATCACACAGCCAAGGCTTCCTGACACAACTGTTCTGATATGATTTGTGGTAGGACACACAGTACAGGGAGTTCCTGAGGACGCAGAAGTGAGGCCCTTTGCTCATCCCATCTCCAACAAAGGCACGAACACTTTACCTGGGTTAGACTGAATGCTGAGAATGGCTCTGCCCAGCAGAGTTCTGTGGGCACCAGCAGGGCAGCTCCATCTCCACCTAGTTTTCACAGCCAGCTCCCTGATTTAGATAGTATTTGGAGTAGTTAGGGGTGGGGCAACCCCCCCAAAGGATCCTTTAGCTCCTCCACCTGTGGACATTACAAGCAGGCATCAGGGGAGAGGAGACAGGACTGTGTTCAAAGCATCAAACTATCCAAGACAATGATTTGCAGTTTCTCTGAACGTGAGCACAGAATCTTTATTAAAGGGCCCCTTATTAAAATCTAGGATTCCACAGCACCTCATTTGAGAAATGCTACCCCAAAAGATGTTAGTATGTCTTATTGTGAATGTCAATGCCTGGCACAAGTTAGTTGTTCAAGAAATGATTTCTCAATTGGGTTGACAAAACTGGATTCCTTTGGTCCTGAACTTCCAGCAGGACAAGGCCCATACTGGAATGCACTTGGCTAATTCCCTACCTTCATCCCCAAGGCTATGGCTACTCTGACCACACCTACTACAAGGCCTTGGCAGAGCTCTGCTAAGTTGATTCATACCAGTCAGGTGGCCTACTGGGAGGGCAGGACAGAGTGGAGATGATGGAGAAACAGCCATGAGAGCTCCCTGAAGCCTCAGCAAAGCCTGAATTAACTCCACTACGCTCCCTCCAAGATTCCTTGGCTTGGAATGGTACCACTTCCTTTGAAAGCATTGCACATAGGACTGCAGTTCAAGATAGAGATGGCTCTAGGCTTCCCAGGCTTCCAGACCCAAGTTCAGTGGCTATACCTCCTCAGATCCCCTGGAAGCTCAGCAAAAGCACTTTGGTATTCCCATGACCCCTGATGGTTGGTTTTATCATACTTTAGACAGGAAACTGAGACCATGCTTACAGACTGGTGAACCCAGGACTATGTTCAGGACTTTCTCTGGTCTTTACTCCTGACTCCTACTTGGGATTTGGCAGGCAGGATCTTGATTCTGCTTTCCATGGTGAAGCAGCCTTTCTCTAGCTGCAGCATCAGCTTCTTAAAGGCAAGAGGTTCCCCAGCCTGCCTTGTGTTTAATAGCACTAGGGCCTGATAACACACAATAAATGCTGACGCTTCTCTAGATCATCACATTATTAAAATTATTAAAAGTGTGAAAACTCTCCCCAAATTAGCTAATTCAAAGCAACTCCCATTCCCTGAGATCTTCTTTGCTGTCAGAGAGGGGAACAAGTTCTAGGCTTGTAAACTGAAAATATGAGGGCCAGGCTCTAGAAGGCAGAGTTAGTGGAAGGACAGAGATGGACCTGCCTCTGGGATTACGACAAAACCCACTGGGTATTAACAGATTCTTGATTTGGGGGGTGAAGGTGGGGTCGGGTGGTGCTGACAAGAGCCTCAAGCTACTTCCAGTTGAGTCTCCCAGCCTTTTGTTCCAAAGGCTTTTCATTTATTTGGTTTCATTTTGAACAAGAAACAATCTTTCCTCATTCCCCATCCAACCTAACAATTTCCATGTCTGATGACCACCAGATTGTGTACAGATGCCCAGATACCAGCAGAGATTATGAGGTTCATGAGTTCAAGCCCCACGTCAGGCTCTGTGCCGACAGCTCAGAGCCTGGAGCCTGCTTCAGATTCTGGGTCACCCTCTCTCTCTTTCCCCCACTCACACTGTCTTTCTCTCAAAAATAAACATTAAAACAAATTTAAGTAATCTGGGGGTAAAATCCAGTGACCTATTCTGACAAACTCAGATGATCCTAATACAGGTTTCCTTCTGTTTCTGTACCCACGTTTGGCTGCCCACCCTCCACCTCCTCCTTTTTCAGAGTTGGGATCTTCTGACTTTTTCTAGAAGTCACAAGGCTATGGCTGTTTTATCTGAGGAGACCAGAGACAGAGACTGAGGCTCTTCAGAAACTTGTCACAAGGCTGTTTGGCAGACTCAAACTGACTGGTTTATAAAAACTCTTCTCCAACTTCTGGGTGCAGAGCAGACCTGTAAAGAGGTGGCACATAGTAGGTGCTTGGTAAATACTGGTGGAATAAATGAATTTATAGCAGCATCTTCAAGTGTGTTGGTTTTATCTTTTTTTTGGTCATGTCTTCTGATGTTCGTTTTAACTTTGTACAGACACAGTTGGCTATGCTGGCACAGCTGCTGAAGGGGACTCTTCTGACTGCTCTGTAGTATGTATCTGTGGATGTCAGTTCACTCAACTTCATATAAGCCCACACATTGGGCTATCAGGTCCCAAAATGTAAATCAGCCACTGCCAACAGATGTTCACTGACTCCCAACCACATACCCAAGAGTAAGCCATCTGGCCCCCACAGTTATTTTTTTTTGGATAAGGTTTGATTTCAGCAGCAGAGATGGTTCTTCTGAGTTCTTGATATAGCCCTTGAATGTATTTTAAAGGTATAATAAACAAAATATTCACACACAATATTCCATATGCAAAGGAGCAAGTGGATGACTCAGGCAAACACATGACATTGCTACTTGGAATAGAAACAGAATTTAGGAATTTTTTTTAAAAAGTGAAAGCCAGGTTGAGCTCATCTGAAGAATGCTCCCAGCATCTCTGGCTTCCCACTGATGAGAAGCTCAAGAGAGACTGCATCACGGGAGCAGCACACATTTTGGTAACCAGCACTCTCCCCATGAGAGAAGTGAACTCCAACAGCCTTTCCCAGCCACAGCAGTCTTGCTAGCAATACATTCAAAAAAAACAAGTAAAGCAACATTCCAGCCATAGTCCAACTTGAACCCCCTCCCCCTGAGGAATGCTATTCTTGGCAAGATATCTTCCAAAGGAAACAACATCTGCAGAACCCCTACCCACGAGGTCAGGGAAAAATGAGGCAGCTGAAAACTTTTCAGTCCTTTATTAGACCCAAGTTGCAGGGACTTAACAGAACAGCAGGATGGGAGTGATGCTAGTAACTAAGGGCAAATGCCTCAGGGTCTTGACATTATCCCTTAGGAGTTCCACAGCAGACTCTGATGTATTTTGCAAGGCTACAACAAAATGAGTTGTTGGGAATGAGTTCTCCATTTACCTGGCTGCTTAGTTAAACCAAAGGAGTTCATTAGCCCTCCCCCCCTACCCAACACCTACACAGATGGGATTTGTAATTTAGCCTCATCCCATCACCAAGTATTTATTAAACACATTTTGTAGGTTCTGGGGCAACAGCTATGAACTAGACAAAATTCCTAAGCTCAACATATTCAAGCCTAATGCCTTGTGCTTGTGCTCCAGAAATTCTACTTGCAGACAACAAGCAAATTTATGGATAGGCAAAGGAAATTCAATGGTGACAATTCCTGGATCTAAAACCTAAAGCACAAGCAATAAAATAAAAAATAAATGAGACTACATCAAACTAAAAAGCTTCTGCACAGAATCAACAATGTGAAAGACAACCAACAGGATGGGAAGAATTACTTGGAAACCATGTATCTAGATAAGGAGTTAGCATCCAAAATATATAAAGAACTCATACAACTCAACAGCAAATAATCCAATTAAAGAATGGGCAAAAAGATATATGCATCCCTATTGTTTACTACAGCATTATTTACAGTAACCAAGATACAGATACAAGCCAAACATCTATCAATAGATGAATGATAAAGATGTGATATATGTATACTATGGAATATTATTCAGCCATAAACAAGAATGAAATCTTGTCATTTGCAACACCATGGATGGACCTAGAGAGTATAATGCTAAGTGAAATACGTCAATCAGAGAAAGGCAAATATTTCATGATTTCATTCATATGTAGAATTTAAGAAACAACAAAGAAATAAAAAGAAACCAAAAAACCCAGACTCTTAAATAGAGAATAACTGGTGGTTGCCAGAGGGGAGGGACATATGAGGAAGGGTGATATCAAGAAGATCAAGAGTACACTTATCTTGATGAGCACTGAATAATGTATAGAATTTCTGAATCATATTGTACACCTGGCACTAATAACACTGTATGTTAATCATACTTCAATTTTTAAAAAGATGGGCAAAGGAGCTTAATAGACATTTCACAACATAGATGGCCAATAGACACATGAAAGGATGCTCAACATCACTAAACGTTAGAGAAATGCCTATCAAAACTACAATGAGGTATCACCCCAAGCCTGTTAGAATGGCCATCATCAAAAAATGGCCATCATCAAAGAGATAACAAATGCCAGAAAGATGTGGAGAAAAGGAAACCCTTGTGTACTATTGGTGGGACTGTAAACTGCTATAGCAACTATGGAAAACAGTATAGAGAATCCTCAAAAAAATTAAAAATAAATCTGCCCTATGATCCAGCAATTCCACTTCTGGGAATATATCCAAAGGAAATGAAAACAGATATCTGTACACATATATTCATAGTAGTGTTATTTACAGTAGTCAAGACATGAAAACAACAATCAATGGATAAATGAATAAGAAGTTGTGGTAGTTCAACAAATGGGTGTTGAAAATTCCCAACAGGACAGCTACATGCAAAAGAATGAAACTGGACCACTTTCTTACAGCATACACAAAAATACACTTAAAATGGATTAAAGATCTAAATGTGAGACCTGAAACCATAAAAATCCTCAAAGAGAGCACAGGCAGTAATATCTATGACACTGGCCATACCAATTTTCATTGAGATATCTCCTGAGGCAAGGGAAATAAAAGCAAATTATTGGGATTGTGTCAAAATAAAAGCTTCTGCACAGCAAAGGAAAAAAATCTACCTAACTAAAAGAGAACTTACTGAATGGGAGAAGATATTTACAAATGACATATTTGATAAGAGATTAGTATCCAAAATAAAGAACTGATACCACTCAACACTCAAAAAACAAATAATCCAATTAAAAACTGGGAAGACATGAACATACATTTCTCCAATGAATACACTCAGATGGCAAACAGATACACAAAAGGATGTTCAACATCAATCATCAGGGAAGTGAGAATCAAAACTAAAATGAGGGGGGCACCTGGGTGGCTGAGATGGTTAAGAGTCTGATTTCAGCTCAGGTCATGATCTCATGGCTGAGTTAGAGCCTCATGTCTGGCTCTGTGCTGACAGTTCAGAGCCCGGAGCCTGCTTCGGATTCTGTGTCTCCCTCTCTCTCTCTCTGCGCCTCCCCCCTTGTGCTCTGTCTCTCAAAAATAAAGAAAAAAAGAATGCAATCTTGCCATTTGCAACGACACAGATGCAAGAGAGTATAATGCTAAGCAAAATTAAGTTAGTGAGAGAAAAACTAATATATGATCTCACTTATCCGTGGAACTTAACAAATGAGTGAAAGAAAAAAAAGAGACAAATCAAGAAACAGATTCGTAACTATAGAGAACTGATGGTTACCAGAGGGAAGGCAGTGGGATGATGGGTGAAAGAGGTGGAAGGATTACAAGTTGTGTACTTATAGTGATGAGAACTGAGTAATGCATACACTTGTGGAATCACTGTATTGGACATTTGAAATTAATGTAACACTGTATGTTAACTATACTAGGAAATAAAAAAAATAAAAAGTTGTGGTGTGTATGTACACAATAGAGTATTATTCAGTCATTAAAATCTTGCCATTTGTGACATGGATGGACCTTAAGGGCAATATTCTAAGTGAAATAAGTCAGACAGAATACTGTATGACCTCACACATGGAGTCTAAAAAAACAGCAAACTCCTAAAAAGAGACAAGATCAGCAACTGAAGTAGAGGAATGGCACTGGCACTGAAGCAAGGTGGTCGAGAGGTATAAACTTCCAGGTGTAAGAGGAAAAACATATTAGAGATGTAATGTAGGACTAGTTAACACTGCTATGTGATATATTACCTTCACGGCTTTTCAGTATCTCAGAGATGATGAATGTGTACTGTACACTTTCAACTTATACAGTGATGTATGTAGATTATACCTCAATAAAACTGGAGGGATTAAAAAAAAGAAAATCTTTCCAGCTGTTAGAATCTTGGTAGAGAAATCAAGTCCAGAGAAGGTGCCTCAGTTATAGAGCTGAAATGTTATCATATAGCCCTCAAAACTCTGTATCATCCAGTGCCCATTTGGCTACAACAGAGAATGTAAGAAAGTCAACAGACACATCAAAAGAAAAGCAGAAGAAGGGGGAAAGAAAACATCAAAGCGTGTATGGGGTGGGGAGGGAAGGAGACTCAGGTCTATCATTAGTCAGTGCCTCCTAAAGGAAAATGGAAGACTTCACTGTCTTCCTGACCTAAGCCCCAAATTTTAAGAGCTCAGGTTTGGCTCAATAAGCACCCACAATATGCTGGGCTGGGTGCTGGGTATTTTAGGTAGATGCTCTCATTTTATTCTCACACCAACCCTGTTTATCTACATGTTACAGGTAAAATGCCAACCTGCCCGAGCAATGTCACAGATGTATCTAATCAGAGAAGCAAAGACTTGACTGAACTCAGGCCTGTGAGTTCATGTCTAGACTTGTCCAGGAATCTATACTGAGTGGCCTAAAAGATGATTTTCGTGATTAAGGACATTTAAAAAAAATTTTTTTTAATGTTTATTTTAATTTGAGATAGAGACAGAGCATGAGCTAGGGAGGGGCAGAGAGAGGGAGACACAGAATCCGAAACAGGCTCCAGGCTCCGAGCTGTCAGCACAGAGTATGACACGGGGCTCGAGCTCACAGACCGCAAGATCATGACCTGAGCTGTCGTCGGTCGCTTAATCGACTGAGCCACCTAGGTGCCCCCATGATTAAGAACATTTAAAAAAATAAAAAATAAAAACAATATCTGTACTCCCAAGAGACACAAAGTCACTTTGACTTTTTTGGTTAAGTGCTAGGATTCTTAGGAACCATCCCTGTCTCAAGTAAGGTTAAGCAACACAGTAAGGGACTTCGATGTAGCTTATATGACATCTCTCCCTTTATTTTGTACAGTCAGAGGAACCAAGGCTCATTAGTTTTTAACCAAGGCTCATTTAAGGGTCACTCAGCTGTTATCTGGCCAAGCCAGATCAGACATGTTGCCTGATTCTAGTTCTCTTTTTACTATAAACACATTTTGACTGATTGCTTCCTTACTAGACTATCAAGTTCAACTAGGCAGGCCCTGTGCATTTCTTACTGTACTTCTTATCAGTACAATGCTCAGAACATTAATAGCTCTTGATTTGCTGTCATCTACCAGTTAACTTTTTGCAAAATGCACCCACATTTCCGTGACAATCCCACTGAGTCTCTATCATCTTCTCTGGACTCTGGGTTACAGAGTAATGGGAAAGGACAGAATTTCATAACATGAAACTTTTGCCTGGCTTACCTGTAGCTCTCTAGTGGGGCAATAATCAGATTGCCACACATTCCCAGCTATGGTTAAAAGATCTAAAATTAAGACTCAGTATTATATACTGTAAAATCAAAAGGGCTTCAAATGGCCCAACAGCAAGATTCCCTCCCAACTCTGCTCTTATGGGTAAGGTTCCCCAGGATAAACAACCCTTTTTATCAAATGAACACAGTTCCTGCCCCTCTCTGGGCAGCAGGTTTCAGTTCACTCCAGTCTATGGATTTACTCAAACAAGCCAATCACATCTTCCCATAGGAACCAAAAGGCACCCCACCTTCTTGATACTACAAAACAAAGCCTGTCTCCCTCCCAAAGCCCCCAACTATTTATGTGGGTGTTAGGTGTGACCCCCATGTGACTCTGTATGGCAGGCAGTGTCCTTCTCCCATTGGCTGTGATTATATAACTGATGAACTCCTGTCTATCCCATTACCCCCAACCCAAGACAATTCCTAATTCTATATACAGAGATCACATTTTCCTCTCTTGCATATAAAAACCCTCTAGGACTATAGACATAAGTACTTCAGAAAAGAAACTGGGAAATAGGGGCTGCTACTCAAACATCTATGCAAAGTTTCCCAGACTACTGCATCTCAATATCATACAATCTGACAGACTGAACGGAATGGCTTTGGGTAGGGGCCACAGGAAAAATGAGCCCTGGAATTAGGCCATAAAAATGTAACTCAAAAGTATTGTCTTCTGTTCTATGAATCAGTGAGATAACGGACAGTGTTATTTAGGGGCTCAATTCCTGGCAAAACCTGGATCTCTACTGAATGCTCTAAAACCTAGTCATACTTAGAGGTACAGTTTGCAGGGAAAGCATTAGGAACTCTCTGCACTGGATTGTGGGCTGCTCAGGGTCGAAGATTTTATCTAATCACCTTGATCTGATTCTAACCCAGTGCTAGCCATTGAGAATCTGTTCATGGAAGTGGCTGAGCACAGGCACATGAAAGAGTGTTTTACTCTGTGAAATACTGAGAACAGCAGTGAGCTTGGGTCTCTCCAAGTTCAATGAAGCTGGAGGACTGCTTAGATGACTAGACCTGGGGTCCTTAGGCGTAGGCTAAAACACTAGGACACCTGCAGTTGACAAGCTACCAGTGCTGCCTCTTCATACTCCAAAGGCCCACCAGAGCTTGCCTAAGATGACTGCTGCAGACAGTATCCACCCCTCCCTTGTCATTATCCATGAGTCTTTAAACAGAGATCACATATACTGACTTTGTTCCCATGGGCAGGTTTAGTATCTGGGTTCTTCTGTACTTACTGATCCTTCCTAGGATTCATATGGCAAACGACCATTTCAGGAGCTGTAGAAGTAAAGGGAGCATCTGTTAAGAGACTACCCAGCTGGAATGTATGCCAAACCCTTCACTCTAAAAATCTCAAAGTAGAAGGAAGCTAAAACAAGGGAGAAGAGGGGCACCTGGGTGGCTCAGTCAGTTAAGTATCTGACTCTTGATTTCAGCTCAGACTGGGATCTCACAGTTTGTGGGATCAAGTCCCACATCAGGCTCTGCACTGATAGTGCTGACATGGCAGAGCCTGCTTAGGATTCTGTCTCTCTCTCTCTCAGCCCTCCCCTACTGTGCACAGGCACCCCTTTACTCTCTCAAAATAAACAACCATTAAAAAAAAATTAAAGCAGAAATCAATCACCCTTCCTCAATATTCAATGGGAAGAGGTGTGGCTGACTATATTATCAAGCCCAGGTTTTATCTGCATAGCAGAACGAACTACAGGAAGCCAAAAACCCACCACGGAGCAAGGAGTGAGGCCACAGGGAGTCAAAAGTACAAGCAGGTAGCTAGAAGGAAGGAGGATACTCCATTCTTCCTGCTCCAACTAAGGATCAAATCTCCAACCTAAATTCTCACCCCCAGAAAAGACACATGGACACCAGCCACCTTAAAAACTAGATTTGTATTTCTGGTTAGATTTCAGAGTGGCAGAACTCAGGAGGTACACTATATTCAACCTGGTCCCCACCTCAGCTTGCCTGCCTCCCCCCTCCCTCCCACAAAGATAACATTGTACAAAACTGTATTTACAGGTAAACCAGTTAAAAACTAAGGGTGTGTACAAAAGTAGACAAGAGAGCCAGAAATATTGATGCAGGGAAAGCTTTGGGGAAGAGCCAACATCTTATTACACACCAGAACCCGGGGGCAATGTATTATGTACTAGGCAAAAAGAAGCATAGCAAATTTCAGTGCCAATTTTAGAGGGAACCAGTCACTCCAAGGGAAGAGTGGATACGAAAGACATACTAGCTTTAATATTACAAAGTCTTATTATATCCAGCCACCCTTCTTCTGCCACATGTGTTCAGAGCCAAGTGGTAGGGGAAACAAAACAGAGAGTCTCTGACACAAGCCCCACAGAAAAAGGGCTCAGAAGGCATAACGGGTCCGGATGTCCTCAAGCTTCTTGGACACCTCAGGTGGGGTTCGGTCCAGTTCTTCAGAGACATTCTTCTGTTTATTGGGCTCCATGGAGTTGAATTGCTCACAGAGGTCTCCATCTATCACATTCTTACATAGAAAAGTAAGGTAAAAAGGTTAGATGCTCACAGAAAGTGACATATGCTGAAGCAGCTGCAAGGAAAGCTTTTATTCTCTCTGATATCTGAACCATTTACGGAGCCAGGAACACTATTCTAAGTTAGTCCTTAGTAGCCCATGTTCAGATTAGCAATAGTGGGTGAAGCCTTTTCTCTGGCTGTGGTCTGCCCTGCGGGAAGAGGTCCCTGAATATCACTAGCCATTCCTTTCCCCCATTACTGCCTCCATCAATCCACTCTTTTCATGCTCCTTCATTTAGGACTGTTTTGATTCCTCTTAAGAGAGGGAAGTCCACAAAAAAGGCATGTTAAATGGGCTAAGGATCCCCCCCTTTTCAGCCCAGATTTCAACAAAGAGCTTACCTTAACAGGGAAGTAATAGGAACGAAAGCTGAGGTGGTCTCGCCCACAGAGAGGGGGATGCTCAGATCGTAGGTGCATTTCCACATGCTGGAAGAAGTCATGGTCCTGGTGGAAGAAACACAGAATCTGTCACTAAAAGAGAAAAGTGATTTCAACTACTAGTCTATGGTTTCCAGAAGAACAATGAACAGACAAGGCACTGATTTCTTTTTACCACAAAGATATTAATTGCTTGCTCACAAATTGCTTAATTTGTTAACAAATTACTCCTGACAATCATAGGCTTTCCTGCTACAAGATAGTGAAAACTTGAAAGAAACCCCACCTGTATTTGTAGAACACAAGAGAACCCTGTATGTAAAGAATGATTTGTGAAGTCAGATTCCTGATCCCAGCTTCTTTAGCTGGAATAACATAAATCCAATTTAGCCAATCCTAGAGTTGACTCAAGGAGATAAATAAACGCACAGTCCACATCATCCATCATTTCTACTCTATGGAGTTTGGTTCTGGGGCTTTGGCCTCTGACTAATGCTATATCCACATCAGAACTGAACCAAACCCAGGGACAGTATGAAACAAATGGCTCTTCGCACAGGGGAGGGAAGGTATCAGGACTCTTACCTTCAAAGACATGTCTGTCACCTTATAAAATTTCCAGAACATGCCAAGTTACAAGTGGTGACATAAGATTTGCCCTCTTAGGCTGATTTAGCACCAAGAAACAACCTTGCTAAAGCAAAGGCCAGAAGAATGTGGGAGATTTTACCTCATGGGATGTGAAGGGGACAAGGATGCCAATTCCTCCTGACAAGGTAGTATAGACAAGTGATTCTGAGCCTCCGGGGATCAGTGTGGTCTTCTGTAATGACAGCACTGTCTCGCCCACATGGTAGTTCATGATCACCTCTGCCTACAAGTCAAAAACAGACTAGTAACTATGTGTACCCTCACGACCTGTTCTAGATTACCAACAGCAATGAGTGCCTCCAAAGGGCATATTTCATCTTCTCTTAAATCCAAAAATTACTAACACTTAAAAATGCTTTAGAGTCACCTGGGTAGCTCAGTTGGTTAAGCATCCAACTTTGGCTCAGTTTATGATCTCATGGTACATGAGTTCAAGCACTGCATCAGGCTCTGTGCTGATAGCTCAGAGCCTAGAGCCTGCTCAGGATTCTGTGTCTCTGTCCCTCCCCTGTTCACATTCTCTCTCTTTCAAAAATTAAAATAAACATTAAAAAAAATTTTTTTTTAAGTTTTAGAATGTTCTTAACATTTACTTGAGATTAAGGTCCTCACAAACATGCTAAAGTTAGATCATTTCTGACAAACAATTAGAGTGAAAAAAAATTTTTGTTAAATTATCAAGTTTACAATTAAAAAAAAACACAGAAAATTACTAAAAAGCAGAAATCATGGGGCACCTGGGTGGCTCAGTCAGTTAAGCGTCCAACTTCGGCTCAGGTCATGATCTCATGGTTTGTGGGTTCGAGCCCCGCGTTGGGCTCTGTGCTGACAGCTAGCTCAGAGCTGTTTCAGATTCTGTATCTCCCTCTCTCTCTGACCCTCCCCTGCTTACTCTCTCTCACTCTCTCAGAAATAAAACAAACAAACAAACAAAAAAAGCAGCAATCGTTAGACTTGGCTTTTAAAATAGATCTATTCTAAAACATCCAGAGATGCTTTACTACAGAAACAGATGCCTACAGGAGAAATACATGCCTACAGGAGAAAAGAACATTTCAGAGAAAAGCTGGTTTCATACCAGGAATGACCCTGTGCATCAATTTTTTCTAAGGAAATCATTATGTTCCACTCACTGCTAAAATGTCTTGGAAAAAAATCCTATTTCTACAGTTATAAAAATGGAATGATGACTTGGTCATTTTACATTAAACCTAGCATCTGTCCATCACAGGCCATGAAAGGACCTCCATATACAGGAGAGAACTCAGCAGAATCATGTGCACTGTGGATAAGTGACTAAAAAATGTTCCCTGAGTGAGAGCCCTGGGGAATGTACTATGCAGGCTGGCTCCTGTCCTTCTGGGCCCCTTCTGTAATCTTACCTTCTGAGAGGCCCCATTGAGCAACCCCCGGTCCCACAGGGCTTTGTTTCCTGTGGGATCCTCGTCCACTTCATCATTGGTGTTAGGTGGGAGCCTTACCTACAAGAAAGTGACACAAGTCAGAGGGCTGGGTCCTACATGTACCCACCTGGATCACCAAGCAATGTTTGCCCCAGATCCTTGAAAGTAAGCCTGGGACACCATCTTTGGCAGAGACCTGAGCCAGTTTCCTGCACCTGATGTTTGAGTGAGAAACTCAAGAGAATCAAGCCATGAGCAAGAACAAACCAGAAGCCAAAGGACATAAATAAGAGAAGTGAGACTGTGCTTAAAAAGATAAGCCAACGGGATGCCTGGGTGACTCAGTCGACTGAATTTCCAAGTTCTGCTCAGGTCATGATCTCACAGTTCATGAGTTCGAGCCTCACACTGGGCACTCTGTTGTCACTGTGTTCCTACTTCGGATCCTCTCTCTCCCTCTCTCTCTCTCTGCCCCTCCTTTGAGCACATGTGCTCGCTCGCTCTCTCAAAAATAAACAAACATTAAAAAAAAAAAAAGAAAAAAGCCAAAGTTCTGATAAAGGTAAAAATAAATATTACTCATTAGCTCAAATGAAACCTATCACTATTAAATTATATTCCAGGGGTACCTGTGTGGCTTAGTTGGTTAATCAACTCTTGATTTTGGCTAGGATCACACAGTTCCTGAATTTGAGCCTCGCAGTGGGTTCTGCATTGACAGTGCACAGCCTGCTTAGATTTCTCTGTCTCCCGTTCTGCCCCTCCCATGCTCATTCGCTCTCTCTCTCAAAAAACCCTCGTTTTTTAAAAAAATATTCCAGTGAGGAGGAGGAGGCACATGGTGGAGGGATGGAGAAGGGGAGGTTCTAAAAGACTGACCAGAATGGGGCGCCTGGCTAGCTCAGTCAGTAGAGTGTACAACTCTTGACCTTGGGATTGTGAGTTCGACCCCCACACTGGGTACAGAACTTAAAAAAAAAAAAAAACTGTAAAAATAAATAAAATTAAAAAATAAAAGACTAATAAGAAGGCTTAAAGAACGCAGTTTCGTTTTTAGAGCTAGCCTGAGTAGGACTGAATTTTATACTCATTTTTACTTTCCATATTAGAAATCACAGTCCTGGGCTCTTGGTTTTACCAGTGAAAACTAAGCCAGCTTTCCCACACATCAATGTAACCCAAATAAACATCAACTCACCACACAAATGTTGCCAAACTTATCTGCCCCAGCCACAGTGTCATAGTCCAGAAGGCTAGCTGTAGTGACCCATCGTGGGTAAGTATCATCAGCGAAAATGATGAGCTGGTTCTCATTACGTTTGTATCGAACCCAAATGAAACTCTCTTGGACGTCAGACACAATTACCCTGTGTCCAATAGTCTGGATCCCAGAGATGTAATTGGCAATATGCTGGGAAAAACAAGGACAGCATCAAGAATAACTCTGAGGCTCAGAACCACAGAAAGTCCAGCTTTTCCTCACTGCAACATATATAGAGCCTATAGAATAGTCAGCAAAAAATTCCTCAGATAGAAAAAAAGCTAACTGGTTTTAATATAGAGAAAATATATGTTCAATTCTCAGAGTTAAATACCTTAGAGAAGCAAGCAGGACAGAAATCTGGTTCTTTATGTGAAGAAATCAAGAAAGCCACCTAACTACTCTCATTCTCAAGGCTCAAAGTTACTGTCCACCATCCCGCCAATGTTTCCTCCTTCCATACTAACTACTTCTGAAGCCCTCTACCAGCATATTTACCTTGTTCTCACACTTTCGGAGTAACTTCTTCTTTCCCAGGTCATAGACTCGCAGAAGCTTCCCCACACCAATCAACACCCTCCCCTGGAATGGGGCAATGGCAGCAGGGACCTCTTCCACTGGAGTCTGTGAGAAGAAAAACAGGTAATGCAGCTATTAGAACACCAGCCATATGCTAGCCCCACCCTCTCAACCAAAAGTATCTTTACAGGTATGTCAGAGTGATCATCTCTTGCTCATCAGAGAAATAAATCACATATACAATAGTCTCTATGAAATAGGTGTTTGGGTAAGTATGTCCCATACACTGCACATCACTCAGCAAATTAATCAATGCCACAGGTGGAAGGAAGCCCTCAGGCCTGACGAATGCTATCTCCCAGCCCATGCTAATTCAAATGGTGCCATTAACTAATAGTGAAGACTCAATACTGGAGAAGTGAATGCTGCTTTTAGTGGGATGGGAATGGAGTATTAGTGACAAGGGAGACATAATGAATTCAGCACAGAGAGAAGTCCATGAAGTAACTATTTCCTAGAGGACACTTCTCTGTGAAGGGCTGGAGGAGATACATAAATGTACTGTCTGTAAGAAAGAACAAGAATTTTCTTCCTTAACTTAAAAACTGTGGCTAAGTCAGATGAACATCCGACTTTGGCTCAAGTCATGATCTCACAGTTCCTGAGTTCAAGCCCCATAGCAGGCGCGGTGCTGACAGCTCAAAGCCTGGAACCTGCTTCGGATTCTGTGTCTCCCTCTCTCTCCCTGCCCCTCCCCAACTTGTATGCACACATTCTCTCTCAAAAATAAACTTAAAAAAAAAAAAAAAGATTGTGATTAAAATACACATAAAACTTACATTTTAACCATTTTTACCATACAGTTCAGTGACATCAAACATATTCACACTGTTGTGCTACCATCACCACCATCAATCCCCAAAACTTCTCTGCATCCGTTAAACAATAACTCTTGAAGAGAATATTAATTCTTTAGAACTGCTGGATTTTGGTCACAAACTGCTGCCTGCTTAGTAAAACCAGCAAACAAACGGCCAATCCAGTGTGCATCTATTTCACAACAGTGGATGGTTAGCACACAGGCTTCTGGTGGGACTCCCAGGCAGTGGAGGTTCACTGGACTGTGAAACCCTGGGCATTTTCTGTGTGCCACCAACAGATGGAACACCATCGATGAGCTGGCTCTCAAAATGGTCACCAGAAGACCTGACCAACAACTTAAGCAAAAGTGGGGGAGGCTAGTACGAGCTAAGATCCAGGCTGGTTCCTACCTTGTGCAAAAACTCCAATTTTTCCCCGTTGTTCACAAGCTTGTAGGTATAGACAAAGCCCCCTGCTACAGATCGAGGGTTGAGTATCAGGTCTTTGGCCACGCCCACCAACACATACCAATCATCACCAGTATTGGAGAACCTACAAACAGCCACACTGCATACAGAGAAAAAAGCAGGAATCAGCATTAGTTATAGGCCAGAAAATTCCCATAACAGCCTCCAAAACCCTGGATGTCCTCAGCTCCTTACCTAAAAGCAGCCTCATTCTGTTCTAGCTGGACAAGGTCTAGTGTGTTCCCTTGAATAGGATTCATGACTCGGATCACAGAAGCCCACTGCCCATTGCCAGCCTTAGGAGCTCCAAAAATGGATTCAGGGAGGTTTTCATTGAGGAACGCTGCTGCCATCTCTGCAGCGAGCTCCCGTTCGTCCTCCCCTGCTGCTTCTACCATTTCCTAAATCAAAAACAAAACAAAAATAATAACAAGGAAAAGTTGGTTGCTGGGTGTGAGAAGTGGTCAAGCAGCAAAAACACCTCCAAGGATAGTTCATATTATATACAATAGCAAAGTCTGTAGGCCAAAACCAAATTTCCCAAAATGAAGATTAAAGGGAAAAGTGTATAAACGAGGGGAAGAGGAAAACCACTAAAGGGGAAATCAGGTACTTCTTTTTTTAATAGCAAAAAAAAAAGTTAAAAAAAACCCTGAACAGTGACTGACAACTGACAAGTGGTCTGAGATACATAAAGTGAAAACACCACTTTTTCACCTACCCCATCTAATTTCCTGTGCTAAAACTACTTGTCTTCTCTCTTCCAGGCCAGATACAGTTTTACATGGTTGGAACTATTTGTTTTTTGCTGGGAAATGATTTCTGGAAAGAAGTAGTATTATGGAAAATATAAAAGCTGTCTCCTTTGGGCTCAAATCCAGGAAACACATACACAGACTGTTTGGGAAGCTCAAAGACTGAAGAACTATGTTCTAAGAATGAAAGCTGAATACTGAATAACCTAAGTCAGTGTATTAGTCCCAAGTCATAAGAAAACCTCTAAAACTAAGGATTCTGGCAAATGGCTCTGCTTAAAGAACATGACAAGAGCCTGGGACTTTTTTTTTTTTTTTAAACATAACAAAGAATAAAATCAACAATTACACAAGTTTAAACTTCTGAACAAAATTTCACAAGTGCCTTTTAATTGAACCCTCATTACCCTCATTGTCTCATTACCTCTGCCATTTGTTGCTTCCTCTGAGCTTTTGTCGCTTCTGTGTAGGCATTGTGGTCTGTCTCAATGATGATAAGGTTGTTACTCTCTGGGTGAATGACAAATTTCCTGGGTGTATACTGCAGTGGAAAGGCTACCTGATTGAAGACAGCTCCTAGCTTCTCCAACGCTAAAATCCTATGGGGAGAAATGCAGAGAATTAGTAGATCACTCATTCATTTAGAAAATGGCCTCAAAATGGTCCATGAGCAGTCACAGCAAATGTATCAACCCTTAAAGCTCTAATGTTGACAGCAAATGCATCAACCTTTAAAGCTCTAATGTTGGCATTAAGAAGCATGAAACAACAGGGGCGCCTGGGTGGCTCAGTCGGTTAAGTGTCCGACTTCGGCTCAGGTCATGATCTCACAGTTCAGTTCATGGGTTCGAGCCCCATGTCGGGCCCTGTGCTGCCAGCTCAGAGCCTGGAGCCTGTTTCGGATTCTGTGTCTCCCTCTCTCTCTGACCCTCCCCTGTTCACGCTCTTTCAGAAATAAATAAAACATTTAAAGAAAAAGAAGCATAAAACAACAGTCTTCTAATATAGAAGATTTTGCACAGTAGACAAGGAAATCCTAGAAAGGCCTTCCACTCCAGGAATAGCCAGCAACTGTTCATGGTGATTCTAGTTTTCACCAGTGAAACCTACATTAGAACCCTCAAAGGAGGAGCACCTGTGTGGCTCAGTCGGTTAAGCCTCCGACTTTAGCTCAGGTCAAGATTTCACAGTTGTGGGTTTGAGCCCCACGTTGGGCTCTGTGCTGACAGCTCAGAGCCTGGAGCTTGCTTCGAATTCTGTGTTTCTCTCTCTCTCTGCCCCTCCCTAGCTCATGGTGTCTCTCTCAAAAGTAAATAGGGGCGCCTGGATGGCTCAGTCGGTTAAGCATCCAACTTTGGCTCAGGTCATGATCTCACAATCAGCACAGAGTCTGCTTCAGATTCTCAGTTTCCCTCTCTCCCTGCCCTTCTCTCACTCATTCTCTCTCTCTCAAAAGTAAACAAACATTTTAAAAAATTTTAAGTAAATAAATAAACATTAAAAAAGAAAAAAGTTAAACACCATGCGGGTAGAGCGTACTGGAGCAGAAGGTATATAAAGTGGAGGTTAGAGAAAGCATGAACAATGACTGAAAAGATACTGAAAGCTACTGCATAGATATCTGGGAGTTTACTTGGTAAGTCATCCACTTGGTAAGTTACAGCCTCTTGATAGAGTTGCTCCTGTGACAAGCCAGTAGTTACAACCAGGACACAAACAAGGGTGGCATTAAAAGATCAAATAAGGAAAAACCAAACCCAAAACGTGAGACAGTCAAACCAATATAGATAGTGCTCACTCCAACATAATAAGCGTAAATAGGAGTCTGTCAACTTACAAAAGGCATAAATAATGTATACTGAGGTTAAAACTGAACATGCAGCACTGCAAATGACAAGACAGAATGAGAAAAAGTTATCAGTGATTCCATTCCTGCCTGCTCTAAAACTAATACAATGGCGCTGCCCTGGAAAATAAGGCTCTTAAATCTCAAAGAGAATGAACTGTACTGATGAGTATATTGAAACTTGGCTGTGAAACTCTAAACAGAAGCTAAAACTCCAAACACTGAAACCTGGCTACCAGATACTTAATTAAAATCCTGAAGGTTTCAGTTGCAACACCCTAGTCCCACAGTGAAGAGTCGGCTCACTGCCACCAAGTCATCACTTCATCACTTTCCAACACCCTAGCAGAACCAGAATCCCAGCCACTGGCAGAACTTCCCACTGGGCTTACACTATGGGACTCTCACCTCAGGGTATTGGTGGAGATGGCGACAATGCCCTCGGGACACTGTTCAGAGGCGAAGCCAGATGCAAATTCCAGGGTCTCATAAGACAAGGGGGTAAGATGGAAACGAGACTGGTAAGAATAGCTCAACCATGAGCGGCTAGACATGGCCAACACCTGAGGAAAGAAAAACACCTCCAATAAGCTTGGGAAAAACACAAATACAATGGTAACCAAATATCCAAACTCCCTATCTGCAACTTTTAGTCTGCAGAATATCCCAAGGAATTTTAGAAACCTAAAAGCTACCTTATGATTAAAGAGAATCCTGGAGAAGCGATGGAATGTATGGCTTAATATCTGCTAAAAGCATGAGCTACTAGCTGTATGACCTAATCACTCAATCTCTCTACATTTCCACATGTGTAAAATGGGAATACTAATGAGGCTGGAGAGTTGCAAGAATGACATGCTAATGCAACTAATTTTGACTGCAAGTCCAGAACTAGCAAAGCACCCAGCAACAATAACATTCTTAGATACAAAGGACACCATGTTTCCCAATCTCTTACACATTACTTGGTAAACCCTGGTATTGGTAGAAAGTTGTTCATGGGTAGAGGTATCCTTGATAGGAGGTTTCTAAGTACTTCTCAGTAAGCTCCATTTGCTCAGCCTGAGAGCTGAACAGATCGCTATCCTAAGCCCCTAAAACTAAAACATAGTTCAATGCCATGGAAAGCTCTGGATTAAGGAATCCAAAACTTCCTACATAAAAGAATCTTATCAAGAGGGAGCTAATGTCAAACTAACCACATATGGTGAATTAATGATAGCAAAACTTACACCAAGGGAGCTTTTCTCAGCCGATGCCACTAACATCTAAACATGGTGCCTGCCCACTTTCATTACTTACTGCCTCTTGGCCTTGCATCCGGACACGAAAGAGTTTCACAGGACGAGACCCCAGGTACCTAGTGCGGGTGTCAGACAGATCCCCGGTGACAGGGTCCAGGACAGTTCTCAGCAGCACACCATTCTAATAAAAAGGAGAAGAGTGGGTGAAACTTAACCATAATGGAAGCTCCCTTGGCTACTTCACAAAATCTCTAAGTTCAGAACAGACGAAAGGCAATGACTTAGTGGTTTAAAGAATATCCTAATAATCAGCCAACCACTCATTCATTCTCTCACTAAATCGCTCACTCATTCAAATAGTTACTGAGCATCTACTAAGGAAAAAGCACTTATT
This sequence comes from Crocuta crocuta, assembly GCF_008692635.1. Lineage (NCBI taxonomy): Eukaryota > Metazoa > Chordata > Mammalia > Carnivora > Hyaenidae > Crocuta > Crocuta crocuta. The sequence continues at coordinate 280,485 of NW_027528867.1, read as the reverse complement.
TTTCACTGTATAACCTTTAAAATTCTCTCTACCATGTATGCTAAAGTCTTCTTTTTTAAAGTTTATTCATGGGGTGCCAGGGTGGCTCAGTCAGTTAAGCATCCGACTCTGGCTCAGGTCATGATCTAACGGTTTGTGGGTTCGAGCCCCGCATTGGGCTCTGTGCTGACAGCTAGCTCAGAGCCTGGAGCCTGCTTCAGATTCTGTATCTCCCTCTCTCTCTGACCCTCCACTGCTCATGCTGTCTCTCTCTCTCTCAGAAATAAAAACATTAAAAAAAATAAAAATAGAGTTTATTCATTTATTGTGAGAGAGACAGAGAGAGTACAACGGGGTGGGGGGCGGTGCAGAGAAAGAGGGAAAATCTCAAGCAGGCTCTGAGAACTCACAAACCGTGAGGACCTCATGGTTTGTCTGGACTCAACCCTGAGTTGGGTTCTGCCTCTGTCAACATGAAGCCTGCTTGGGATTCTCTCTCCATCTCTCTCTACCCCTCCCCCACTCATGCACATTCGCTCTCCCTAAAAATAGACATTAAAAAAAAAAAAAAGACTCTTAAGAGAAACAGCTAATTCAGGTGTGGGGCAAGAATGTTCGAGGTGTATATAGGGCACTCTGTTATATGCCAGAAGGAAGCCCCCAAAGAGAATGGGATCATATTCAAAAGACAAAAATGCTAACTTCAAAAGAGAACTTCCACTCATCTAAAATGAGGCAATTTAGTATCCAAAAATGAAAAAGACCACAACAGTTTAAGGCACAAATATATAAAAACCTGCAAGTTCATGTTATCCAAAAAAACTAAAAATAATAAATGATAAAAAATTACTTCATTCGTCCCCACTGGAGACTGCTATGGTACCCATTCCCTACTCTGAAAATTGATAAAGGGGGAAAAAACAAAGTACTTATCCTTTCCCTCTATGAGTTGTATTGTGGGGTAGGCAAAATTTCTACCAGCTAATGAAATGAAGACAGAAATAGAAAATTGTCATTTCCCAGTCCCTAATGACATAATGAATCTAGGCAACATGCATCAACGATTGTTATTAGGTAAAAGGTTGATGGGAAGATAATGTGTCCTTAAGTACAAAATACAAAATTATCAGGGGGTGCCTAGGTGGCTCAGTCCATTAGGAGTCTGACTCTTGATTTCAGTTCAGGCCATGATCTCTCAGTTCGGGAGTTCAAGCCCTGCATCAGGCTCTGTGCTGACAGCTCAGAGCCTGGACCCAGCTTTGGATTCCGTGTGTCCGTCTCTCTGCTCACGCTTGGTCTCTCTCTCAAAAGTCAATAAACATCGGGCCACCTAGGTGGCTCATTTGGTTAAGCGTCCAACTTCAGCTCAGGTTAGGATCTCACAGTTCCTGAGTTCAAGCCCCATATTGGGCTTTCTGCTGACAGCTCAGAGCCTGGAGTCTGCTTCAGATTCTGTATCTCCCTCTCTCTCTGCCCCCCGCCTTCTCTATCTCTTGAAAAATAAACATTAAAAAACTTAAAATTAAATAAACAAACATAAGGGACAGCTGGGTGGCTCAGTTGGTTGAGTGTCTAACTTCCAGCTCAGGTCATGATCTTATGGCTTGTGAGTTTGGGCCCCGCATTGGGGTCTCTGTTTTTGATCCTCTGTCTTCCTCTCTCTCTCTGCCCCTCCCCCATTTGTGTTCGTTTTCACTCTCTAAAATAAACATTTTTGAAAAGTTAAATAAACATTTAAGAAATTCAAAACATACAAAATATCATATTTCAAAGACTTTGTGCAAAAAGAGAACAGTTATCTTCATTTTTATACTGATAACAAATTCAAACGACATTTTAAACAAAAATGTTTAAATTAAACATTAAAATTAACTTCATCTGTTCCTTTTTTGTGGTTAGAGAAATATTTAAGTTACACATGTGACTTGTGTTAGATTTTTAACGGACAGCATGCTCTAGATCCAACCACTAGTCTATAGAAAGTAGAGGATAGAGTAACATTAAACACACAAGAAAGGACTCTGCCAAATCCAGAAGGTGGAAATTCCTTAAGACAAATAATCTGGTTTCTTTAATAAAAAAAAAAAGTAGGACAATTTTTAAGTTTTTATTTACGTATTTTGAACGAGAGAGAGCAGGGGAGGGGCAGAGAGAGAGGGAAGGAGAGAATCCTAAGTAGGCTCCATGTTTTCAGTGCAGTTCAAGCAGGGCTTGAACTCATTAACCACAACATCATGACCTGAGCTAAAATCAAGAGTCGGACAGTTAACCGACTGAGCCACATAAGCACCCCTGGGGTAGGACAGTTATTAAAAGAAACAAAGGCGGGGAAGAGGGGAGGGAGGCACCTGGGCGACCCCTCCCGCGCTTATGCTCTGTCTCTCTCTCCCTCTGAAAAATAAATATCAAATAAATAAATAAAATACAATAAAAATAAAAGAAACATAGGGATAGGTCATGCAAATGCACACTGTGGACAGCTTTATGTAGATCCTAAGTAAAACCAAAGGTAAAAACGTTTTTGGAAAAACAAAACCAACACAAACCAAGAAAAACCAGAACATGAATGAGGTATCAGATATTAAAGAATTGTTAAGTTGTACTGGGCATAATAAAATTGAGGCCTAAAAAGAAAACAACCCACACATCTATTAGAGCTACATTCTCAAGTAGTAAAACCTTCGATTGCAAATAACTTGTTCTGCAAGTGTTCTATAAGACAAGCCAACATTTCTAATAAATTTTAACTTGATAAACAAGTGATGTCTTTTAGTAAGAGTAGTATGTGACACCAAATGTCACATGATCACAACTGAGTCCATGATTCTTCAAATTCGCTTTGATATACAAGTGCTCTGGATTACAAGCATGTTTCCGGAATGAATTATGCTCACAAACCAAGGTTTTACTGTATTTATAGATAAAAGGACAAATCATCCTGGATTTGCTTTAACATACTCCAGGACAAAGGAAAAATGGGTAACAGATAAAACAGTAACAGCATAATGCTTGTAAATATTAAACTGGTGATGGGTACAAAGGGGTTCATTGTATTAGTCTAACTTCAGTACATGTTTGCAAAATTTCTAAATTAGGAAGTAAAACTAAAAAGCAAAAAGTACCAGGGCTAGATTATCTACCCAGGGGTTTAAGCAAATAATCTTTAAGGAAAATGAAAAACCTGGTCAAAAATGCTGATACTTTGCTATCCTTAGGTTCCTACCTTTCACACTTTGAAGAGGCCAGCTGCTTCGACAATAGGGAACACCCAGAAGTCCTTTATTACTAAAGGAGCCCACTGGAAACCATGAAGTATTACTTTCTAAAAGCTGCACATTGTGAGAACTGCAGAAGACTCTTGTTCTGACCCAGGGCAGTGATCACAACACATTGTATCAAAAGATTCTTTATGAAAATACTTTTTCCTAGGCCTGACTTACTTTTTCTTTTCTTTTCTTTTTATTCTTTAGGCCTGACTTGCTCTAATTAGAAGGGAGAGAAGTGGAACAGACCAGCACCATTCACTTTTCATGAGGTGGTAAACTGAAACCACAGGCAAAGCAAATGCCCATATAGAATAAGGAGTGCATAAAAGCTAAAGAAGGCCTGACCCCAACGTGAGCCTCGGATCTCTTACCTGTAACCCAATATTCAAGTATAGGAAGCCAATAGAGCCCCTTTCACCCAGCTCATCTTGCTTCTCAGTCCCACCCATTTCCACAATACACAAGGACTCAGGCTGGGCTGGGAGAGCCTGCATGCTCAGAGGCTGCAAACAGTCCTGAGGAGGAAAGAGAAAAGAATAAAACATGGGAAATGACCAATTTTGGGGGAAAAAAGTCTAATTCTAAGAGTGAAGAAACAACTTTCTTGTGGATAGGGGAATCCTGTAGTGAGCTTTAAATGGGTTACTACTAGTTAAACCAAATCTTAGAATAAGCTCTGCAGAGAACCATGCTTTCCTTTCTGTAAAAGTAGTTAACATGGTAAAAGTAAATAAGCAAAGGCAGCTCTTAAAAGTCACCTAAGGCCCTGGAGCCAGTCCAAGCCCTTTTCAGCAACCTTGGGGATTTTTTGTTTGTTTTTCACTATAAAAGGGAGACAAGGCTTAAGGCAAGATAGCCTTTAGTAGTCTGGAATCAGGATCTTTTTTTTTTTTTTTTTTTTTGGAATCAGGATCTTTACAAAGACTCCCCAGGTGTGCTGCCACGATAATCAGAAGAAATGACAGGGGCTGATTTCAGGGTCTAGCCCAGTTGACTTCAGAGATGCCCAGGAGGAGTGGGCCAGCAGCTCAGTTTCCAATGGGAAGAACCTTGAAGTCAAGCGTGACACTCACTGAGGGGTCCAGGGAGATGATTCTGACAGTGTTGTCCACTAGCCCCACAGCCAGGAAGCGAGACCGCTGCTCTCCAGGAGGCACATTGGCCAGACTCATGCACACCACATCGGCCGACATCTCCTTCCGCTCTGTGTACTCGTTCAGCTGTCCTGACTACAGAAGTAAGACAGAGAGAGGTCACAAACCACTCCCACTAGCCTCTAATCCCTGAGCCTGGGAAAGGACTATTAAGTTCCTTTTGGTTTCCTCTCACTCTTCTTAATACAATCAATGACCAATCATTTCTTTACTTAAGGCTAACAGCAAGCAAAACTACTGACAAGGCAATCAAGAGACAACACAATGTTTTCGTCTTTGATAAATACAATACGCTACAAATTTTCTAAACCAACCGAGCTCTCAGGAAATAGAAATATAGAAAACTATTCGTTTGTTCATAAGAACACTTTGGATAAAAGAGAATTCAAATATGAATTCAAATACTTAAAGAAATCTCAACCAGAGGTACAGTTAAACTATACAGGTTGACCACATTCAGAAACTTCCTGAGAGCATGGTGAGAATACCCAATGTCCTTCCATATAGAAGAGCAAAGGAAAATTTCTGAAATGGCTTCAGATTGTAAAAGTTAAAATCTTTGGCCAATATTTGGTGGAAAAGTAGAGTGTGAAGGGCAAGAGAATAAAATATTTCATTGCTAAGATGGAACTTCTTAACTCTAGTTTATAACTCAAACATGAGGGGCACCTGGGTGGCTCAGTCACTTAAGCATCCAACATCAGCTCAGGTCATGATCTCATGGTTTGTGGGTTTGAGACCCACATCGGGTTCTGTGCTGACAGCTCAGAGCCTGGAGCCTGCTTCAGATTCTGTGTGTCCCTCTCTCTCTCTGCCCCACCCCTGCTCATCCTCTCTTTCTCAAAAATAAACAAACATTAAAAAAAAAAAAGAATTAAAACATGAACTTAGCCTCCCTACCCCATGCCCACCGGGCTCGACTGGCTTGTGGACACACATTCCCTCCTCAATTCTCTTTGTGAATACTGAACTACAACTGTCATCTTTACCTCTGGACCCTAACACTAAGTTCCACAATGAATGGTAAAATAACATACAGGATCCATCTCAAAATAGACCAGCTCTCCTCCTGTCAGGGCGATCACCACTTGTCGCTGGTTCACAGCACATTTCACAATCGTTTTCTTCCCAGGGGTTTTCCACTCATTGACTCGCTTGTCTGCCCTTATGTGCCGAATGCCATCAGGATACACCTAGAGTCAGCAACAAGAAGGAAATCGACTTTAGCAATGTGACCCTTTCCTCAGCATGACCCTCACCCTTACCAGATGGGTCACTCCTATTTGAAATGGCACCACTACATCAAGGCACCAGTCGGGTCAATGACAAAAAATTACTAGGCCCCAGACAGGTGAACTTAACGTAAGTTCATGCTTGCAACGTCCACTTCAAAAGAGTTCAAAGCTCATTAACGTGAGCACAACACCCTATACCACAATGAAAGGATAAAGTAACTCTCTGGGAATCCTCACCTGTACCAAGGCATCATCTCCTAACAAAGAGCAGGACAAGGTTGGGGTTGTGCCCAGGAACCCAGAGTCAGTCACTTCTTCCACAGTCTCTCCGATGGATAGCACAAGTGTGGCATTCACGAAAGACACAATGATGTAGGCATCAAACTCATCTGCAGAAGGAAAGAAAAGAGGAGCTGGTTAGCTAAGAACTCTTATTAGTTACAAAGCCAAATGAGACATATTAAATTTTCTCTTCAGAAACCTTCCAAGGAACTTCTATGTGTAGTCATCATACACACACTCATGTGGCAAACACCACAAGATGAGCCAAAAAAATAATTGAAAGTCATAACAGCCTACAGACACACTTTGCTTCCTTAAATGCCTATTAAATACACTGAGTAGATATGCCTACCCCAATACCTTTGAAAATCGATTTTTCTTGAAACATTTACTAGAAAAAAGCTAAGAGAACAAAGCAGGGTAACCAGGCAGGAGGAAATTCTGAAAACTACAATATTTACATATACTGAACCTAAAGCTTGTTTATTTGTGCCAGATGCCCATCACAATCCATTCTTAAAGATATTCCTTAAAACCAGAAAAAGTCCCCAGGCTCTTCCCAAAAAGGTTCTGTGGGAACATAATACCTAAAGAATAAAGCACATTACTTAAGCCTCAATGAGACTGTCACCCTCAGGTTTAAAATGCCAGGATATACCAACTGGAATGAGATAAGAGAATTAACCAGGAAGTAAGGAGAGGGGACTGTTTACATTGTCAGCTCTTAACCTCTCTCATTATTTAAAAATGCCAACTATTCAGTGGTCAGGAGCAATCCTATTAGGATTTGCTTTTCATTTAATGAAATAGTTATGGATAAACAAACACTAATGAGTTTCTCAAAGTCAGAGGACCTAAATACAGGCAATTCCAGCAGTATCTCATACAGATCCCACAGTTAAAAGCCACCTATTTCCCATAAATTCCATCCTAGACATAAAACAGCTTCTGTGTGTCTCCCACATCCAGCACAATGTTTGGCATAAAGTTTGACAAATGCTGAATAAAGAAAGGTATATAATTTTTTAAGGAAGGATTAAGATTTTCCTATTTTACATCTGAATTTTCTGTATCAATTCCCCTTCCCCCCCCCATACAGAAATCAGGGCAACAAGGGACAGAATGACAAACAGACAAGGCACTAAATTAAAGTAGCTACCACTCATAGTAGAAGTAGCTATAGAACCCTATGTGCCTGAGCCCTTACCAGGACTCAACACCCTAGGGCTAATCCATCCCACACACAACATGGACACAGTATGGATTCTGATTGCTCCAAAGGTGGTTCAGCTGAAACAAGATTACTCAATCAGTTCGGCAGAATCAGTGTTCCTTACAGAAAAAGAGGACAACTGAAGATGTATCATTCATTGGTGTGGCGTACTGTAGTATTCTGCCCTATGAACAGGACGTATTCAATTTGGTGGGCTATAATCAACATTTTTAAATAGAAACATAGAGAAATAAATATAACTTATGAAACTGTTTCACACATGAAGTTACTCACACAGTAAGGGTGAGTTTACCAAACTTTTCCTTAATAATATATGTGTGTACTAAGTGGCTAAAAGGCAAGGATCAAAGATTGTTCCCAATGGATATATAATCTAATAGCTACACCAGGAATCCAGAATAAGGTTCAAGTTCCATATCATAAGGAGTAACACTGGACATGTAGATACGCTGGTTTTAGATTATTTTTGTTACAACTGTCAAGATGTATCAAATGCTTCGGAGACACCTTATAAAGTGGCTTTTTAAGACCAGAACTGTTCACCATCATGTAAGTAAGGACAGGGTTGCCCCTGATCTTAACAGTTTACAACAAAACCAAAATCGATGTCTACACAACGCCAAACTTGAAAGCTTTACCGCAGCTGTTTTTGAACTAGAAATGTTTAGTGTGTATGAAGAACAGAAATTGCTTAATTTTAACATTATATGAATACTATGTCCTTTCCCACACTCTCATTACTGAATCCTTATATGCTAAAAGCTGTGCCAGAACAAATTAAAGCCAAACAGCAAAGGGCTGTTAACTGGCCAGGATTTCTGGTCTCTTCCTTCAAGCAAGGGGAAAGGGAGGAACTTCCAGCAAAGAGACAATGCAAATTTTCACTTACATCCAAGAGAATGAGGAGACAGAGGAAGGAGGGCTGCCTGGGTCTTTATCTTTCCTTTGACCCAAGGCCCCAGACTGCTTAGACACAAAAACAAAGACATGCTCAGTGGATTTAAATAGATTTGCTGAGCAATTCAACAAGCAGTAGAGCTTTGCATCACAGATTTCCTCAAAATATCCATTACCCTGTGAATACTAAGCACACTCTAACTTCTACCCTTTCCATTCTATATCCAGGAGAACCTATAGCTGGCTAATCACTCATTGCTCTTCATCCTAAAGAAGTTATAGGTTAAAAGTTAGAGTTCAGGGGACACCTGGGTGGCTTAGTTGGTTAGTCAATAACCCTTGATTTTGGTTCAGGTCATGATCTCACGGTTTGTGAGATCAAGCCCTGCAATGAGCTCTGTGCTGATGGTGTGGAGACTGCTTGGGATTTTCTCTCTCCCCCTTTCTCTCTCTGCTCCTTCCTAGCTCTCATACACAAGACGCTCACTCTCTCTCAAAAACAAACATTAAAAAAATAAAATTGGGAGTTCAGAACAAAATCAAGGGAAATATCCAGATATATCCATGTTGCCTTTTTCCAAAAGTTAAAGTTTCCTATAAAAGAACATTAGTGTATATATCATATTAGGGTATGAGAATGCACCTTTGTCTCACTTAAAGAGGACTTTTATCTGAGCACTGCTGAAGCAGCCCACAAAGTAAGGAATGCTTTCTTTTTCTTTCTTCCGCCTTAGTATCTGAAGTTCAACACACAGCTCACTCTAAAACTGAGTGGCCATACAGATGGTTTAAGCTTCCCAGTGTCTCACTGTCACTTTACACTCTACTTGCTGCCTGTCTTGCCTCAGCAATCTTGATTATACTCCAAAAAAAAAAAAAAAAAAGCGACTTTCTCCAGGGCTTGAGTCAGTATACCTGGAGCATTTAAATCACCAAAGGAGAGTATGGAGTTAAGGTTTTCCTAGCTACAGGTTCTTTCAGCTTTAGTGAAAGACATATTAGTCATATTTCTACTTAGGGAAAAAGTAAAGGAAGCTGATTCCTGCCTCCAACCATTGAATATATAGACAGATGGGGTGTCATCACTACAATACATATGGACAGCCAACTGCAAAGTTACCCTCTGAGATGCCATCAGGGCAGTCTTAATATTTTGTGCAGATCCCTCTCCCTGATAAACTATAAGACCCCATGGTAGACCCTAGCAGTACGTACACACCTGTGGTGATCAGCACCTTCACCAGCCACCTGTGGAAGAGAAAAAAAGGCTTGGTATTGGTAGTGTGCATCACCACGTACCAGCCAAGGTTAGTAGTTGCCTGAAGACTACAGCATGTGTGGACATGTGAGATATTCACTCAACAGTAATTTGGAATATCAGGAAAAAGTATGAACAGAGAGAACCTAACCTGTTTTTGTGGGTAATCACTCAAATTATAGTTTTTAAAGAGTAAAATTTATCAGGACGTAATCAATTCCTGAATCTTAATGAGAAAAATTTTCAGCTACAAGTTCCATCATGCAACATACTGCTTATCACTAACTCATCAAGCAATGTCCAAAAAAAAAAGTATTTTCTGATTCTCCAACATATGCTCATTCCTTCTCCACTAACCTGTCCTGGCAACATGCCTGTGTGCCTTTCATTACATCAGAACACACAGCAGTTTTATGTACCTGTCTTCTTATTAGAAGATGGCAAATGCTCTAAGAATAGAGATCCAATCCTTTCTTAATTACTGAGTACAAGGTAGACACCTGAAAGACTACAGGATGAGTATAAAACTTATCCTAAAAAACCAGCAAAACCCACAGACTCCCACTGCAGCATTAGTCAAATGAACATTGGACTGGAAGCTCAGAGACAGTGCTTTCAGACTATTACCTCAATGCACTATCTTGGAAAAGTCAACTCCTGATTTTTCTGCCTTCATCATAAAAATGAGGGGGAACTTTCCTGTAAATCTAAATCTATTCTAAAATAAAATTCAAGTACTAGAAAACAAAACAAAAAACCAAGAAGGGGGAATACTGTTTTATCTCAAAGCCTTGAAAAATTCAAAGTGTAGGCAATGTTTTCATCAGGAGCTGTAATACCAACCAGCCACCATGCCACAGGTGAACAGCAATATTAACTAGCTTATTTATGAAGACATTATACAAAATGGGAAAATCAAAATCAATCATCTACTAATTATCTTCTAGCAAAAATAAACCTACAAATTTCCTATTTGGTTTTTTTTTTCCTACTCAACTCAAACTCAGTTTAAATGCCCACATGAAAACAAAATCCACCACAATGTGCATTCTACTAATAACACGAGGTTTCCCTCCTACACATTTCCCAGCTCCCATAAAATCAAACATCAGAACATCAAAATATCAGGACATCAAAATATCAGTAAGATTTCCAGCTGTTTTCTTGAAAAAGCTTTGTATGCTGGCCAGGGTGATCTCACCAGGCCCACATTCCTGAGGGAACAAGAGGAAGATGAAGTCTAGGAATAGAAATGACCTATACTCCCAAAGAATCCAAGGGAAAATGAGAATTAGGTTTCATTCCTCAAATTCAACTGACTTAAGAATTTCCTGCTGTTACACTATTTTATGCATTTTTACATAAATTTCAAAATTTTAGCATGAGGTGACCATTTTTATCCAGGAGTTCAGGCTCTTTCCTCTTTTCATTCTAAAATTATGATTCCAGTCAATCTCAATCTTCAGTTCCCATAAGCACAACTACACCCATTGAGCAGGATTAATTAATAAGCTTAACTAAATCTCTTAATACAACATCTTCAACTTCACCATGGTTTCAGCACAACAGGAGAAAACTGATGAAGAAAACTGAAGAAACAAAAACTCCCTCACACCACACCTCTTACACAGATGGAACAGGATGAATATAGTCAAAGAACGTATGTATGACAGCTCTACGATACTGGAGCGTAGATGTAATGAACAGCCACCCTAATGCACCCCTTATTCATGCATACAAAAAGGAGAAGGCATCCTGATTGAGAGAGCCTGAGAAACATGGTGTCAGGCCAGAAAAAGTTTCTAGTTTATTGTTAAATAAAGCAATATAAAAATACTATGAATGCAACCTCCTAAGCCTTCTATTGTCAATGTCACCCAGACCCACATTTTGACTGTTGGGAAAGGGCTGCTTACCTTCAATGTGTCGACGCACTGTCCAGACAGCATTGGGGTTACCGGGTAATTCAGAGACAGCCATTTCTGATACCTGACAGGAGAGGAGACAAATCACAGATCCAGTAAGCACAGAACTCAGCTCCTTGCTTACAACTACACTTGATTATAGGATTCTGATACAGCAGTGCTAATACTGCACACTGGATTAAAAAACTGGAACTGGAGCAACTGACTGACTCCGCTGGTAAAGCATGTGACTCCTGATCTCAGGCTTCTAAGTTCGAGCTCCATGCTGTGTGTAGAGATTACTTAAAAATAAAAAAGATAATTAAAAAATCTTTAAAAGAATAGAAATATTCTGTCAAAAAAAAAAAGTTAAGAACAAAAAAGCTTGGAAGTACTGGAGATCTCCATAACATAAGTTAGCAAAAAGGGATGCAATGTTTAGGAGGATAGCTGCTGCAGCAAAAAAACACATTTCCTTTGGGTATGCCATGCCTAGGTCCTCCTCAAAAAGAGAGCACATGGAATGCAACAGCCATCTTAAGTTAGCCCATTAATCTTTCTAACCCTAAGGCCAAATCACATCTCTCTTCAAGGACGATTCAAATGCCACATCCTTTAGGAAAAATCTTCCCTTATCCTCTTACCTGGGAGTCCACTCTCCCTCCTAGCTCTCATAGAAATTCCAATCACCACCTCTTAGGGCATCCTATTTCCTAAATCCTGAAAAGTGATTTCAGGAATTATGTCTTTCCTACTAGATTTTTATGTTTCTTAAGGTAAGAGTCAAGAATCCTCTGAATGTCCTGTAAGTTCTCAAACATGAGAGGAAATGAAATATCTGAGATGAAACGATCTAGAGGAGAAAACTAAGTGTATATTATACCTGAACTCTCTGTACTATCCCTAATTTTTCTGTAAATATAAAACCATTCCAAAATAAAAATATTATTTTTAAAACCACCCAGAAATAATTAGAAAGCTTAATACACTCTACTGTGTAACCACATTTTATAAAAAGAACTCACGTATATGCATTAAAGGCATTACCCCTTTTTTACTGATAAAATAACAGGAACACTTCATCATGGAACAGTATAGGAACACCTAGAGTATAGGTGCTCTATACTCTATACCAAATGTACTGTGTGATAGTGACCCTGCTCAAATGAGACCACAATCTAGCTAAAACAACAAAATTCAACAGATATACAGGGAGGCACCTGGGTGGCTCAGCTGGTTAAGTGTCCAACTTCGGCTCAGGTCATAGTCTCAGGGTTTGAGAGTTCAAGCCCTGTGTCAGGCTCTGTGCTGACAATTCAGAGCCTGAAGCCTGCTTCGGATTCTGTGTCTCCCTCTCTCTGCCTCTCCCCCATTCACTCTCCCAAAAATAAACAAACATCAAAAAATTTTTAAAAATATATATTCAGGAACAAAGTGATGTTCAACATTTTCAAAATACTTTTCTGTACAACAAAGATATTTTAGAGAATTGGAAAAACATTGGGTGGGGGCAGACAACTCAAAAACATTGAGTCTTAACTGGGGTCCTTTATTCCTTATACTGTAGACAACATTTTCTGTTAATGCACATATGCACTTTTGGTGGAGAATGCTAGCTTTTGCCAAATGCTAAATGGGATCCAACGAACAATAACTAATTAAAAATGGGTTTGAGTCATTAAAAATTCAGTGGGCTGATATTTTTGCACAGCCAAAAAATGTTCAAATTTATGAAAAAGCAATATATATTTTTTTAATGTTTATTTTTGAGAGAGTCAGAGGACATGCACACAAGTGGAGGAAGGACAAGAAAGCAAGGGGAGAGAATCCCAAGGCTCTGTGCTACACTGTCACACAGAGCCCAGATGCAGTGTTCAATCCCACAAACTGCAAGATCATGACCTGAGCTGAAACCAAGAGGCAGACACTTAACAGAAAACCACCCAGGCATCCCCTGAAACATATTAACAGTGTTAATAGCTAACATATTTGTTACTATATGCCAGACCTTGACCTAACTGCTTCTTTTTATGCATTACCTCATTTAATTCACACGACAATCTTTAAAGCAGGTACTTAAGTTCGTTTTACAGAAGAGGAAACAAAAGCCTAGTTGTAGCTATTAAGGGATAGAGACAGAATTCAAAACCAAGGTCACCTTAGCTATGTTCCAAAAAAATTTACAAAAACAGGCAGTGAGATAGTGAGAGCTTATAGTCTGCCAACCCACAACTCTGAAGCTGATTGTCATAGGAAGCTTTTTCTACTCCTAATAAAATCAAGTCCAGGGAACTTGCTAAAAAGCATGGACCCTAGAATCGCAGGAAGATGTAGCATTTGAAAAGCTAATTTTGGGGGCACCTGGGTAGCTCAGTTGGTTAAGCATCTGACTTCAGCTCAGGTCATGATCTCATACTTTGTGGGTTCAAGTCCTCTGTCAGCTCTGTACTGTTGTCAGCTCAAAAACTGGAACCTACTTCAGATTCTGTGTCTCCCTCTCTCTCTGCTCCTCCCTCATTTACGCACGCAGGCTCTCTCTCTCTCAAAAATACATAAACATTAAAATATAAAAAGAAAATTTTGAGTGTCTATCACCTAAAAGATCTAACATGAAGAATTTATTACACAAATTCTGATCCAACCACTACAGTGGAATACTATAGAAACACTAAAAATAATACAATTTAAGAATACATAATAAGGAACAAATAGTAAAATACAAAAATATATACAGTATTTAGGTAAAAACATAATATCTAAAAACACTGAATAGAGGGGCGCCTGGGTGGCTCAGTCAGCTAGGTGTCTGACTTCAGCTCAGGTCACGATCTCAAGGATTTTGAGTTCGAGCCTCGCATCGGGCTGTGTGTGTGCTGACAGCTCAGAGCCTGGAGCCTGCTTCCGATTCTGTGTCTCCCTCTCTCTCTCTCTGCCTCTGCCCCACTCATCCTGTCTCTCTCTCCTTCAAAAATAAATGAACATTAAAAAAAATTAAGGAAACAAACAAACACTGAATACAGACCAAGACTAGAAAAAAAATGGAGTAAAATGTTCCATGCAGATTTCCTCCATTATGACTAGTGAGCCTGGAACCAGCAGGGGTTACTTTCCCCCTTCTATCCCCACTTTCCAATTTTTAAAAATGTGCCTATTGTGCTAACATGTCAAAGAATAGGAAATTTAAACTCTAACTTTTATGGAAATATGAAAAAAAGAAAACATTTTCTTTCATAGAAACATTAAATACACCCTTGATCTCATCAGAATAAAGCCGTAAGTTGCTTTTTCAATGCTTTTCTTCAAACCCTACATATGATCTAAAAATACCCATCTTACCTCAAGTCCATGCCTTAGGACTCTCAGAGATGATCGAGGTCCCCTACCACAGGCCACATACAGCTGTGGCGTGTCTTCATTGGCCAGATCAGCTATCTGTACAGAGAAAAAGGCAAAATATGTCTACTTGTACCAAGTTTTCACACTGAACTTGATTATTCTCAGGGGACAAAATTCTTTTTTAGTTTACTAAACTTACATATCGGCTACAAGCCCTGGGGGCATCAAGGGAAAAAGCCCCGATGGTCTCAAAAGCAAACTGGTTTGAATCAAGTTTTACTAATAAAAAAAGGCTTCTATCAATTCTTAAATTAGCAGAATATTTGTTATATAACATCCAACTGAAACAGCCATTTCCTTTCAGCTAAAAATATAAACTATAATATTATCAGGATCTGTGACTGCCACCAATAAAATCATACTTATTCATATAACATTAAAATTTATATCCCTCCAATTATTCCACTCATCACTACTACTTTTACTCAATCTGTTAGACTATATATTATCAAAGCTGCCCTATCTACAGATGCTCCTATGATGTAGCTAACCAACTAGTGGGTAACTGCTTTTGACTGTTCAGCCACTAGATCAGGAAGCCTTCTGTTGTTATCCCAGATAGTCAGCTGCTTTCCAGTACATTTGTTGGTCAATACATAGAGAGGTCAATCATTTGTACTATAGTTTTGTCAAACTGGTCAGTTCAAATGAAAATTGTCTATAAGGCAGTACAGCATACTGTAACATGGACAAAGTTGTGTTGAGTGCGTACAGCCTCCACACTGATCTCTTACTGAAAAAAATTAACTCACCTATTTCAAATGCACCAACTTGTTATTTACAGCCTTGATAAAGAAGCAGATACATTACCTTTTCACACTTAAAAACATTTTACTATGCTGGCTATTTTATGTTTATTACAATATGCAATTACAAATAGTACTCAGAGAAGAGATCCAGTTGCCTCACCAAGCTAGTAAAGATATAGGTGGCACAAAATACCCATAGCCCTGCTGTAGATACCTGAACTTTCTATTAATTTTATTCTTTATTGGGGCGCCTGGGTGGCTTAGTCGGTTAAGCATCCAACTTTCACTTAGGTCATGATCTCGCGGTTCATGGGTTCGAGCCTCGTGTCGGGCTTGGTGCTGACTGCCAGCTCAGAGGCTAGAGCCTGTTTCAGAGTCTGACTCCCTCTCTCTCTGACCCTCCCCTGCTCACGCTGTCTCCCTCTCTCTCTCTCTCTCTCTCTCCTAGAAATGAATAAAACATTAAAAAAAAATTTTTTTTTTTTTTTAAATTTTATTCTTTATCTTATCTACAAACCATTTACACAATTATTTCCTCGAATTCCAATGAAAACAGGAGCGGGGGGGGGAATCACTCATCATCTAATTAGGAATTTACTTATTATCTATTGCCTCAGGGCTAATGCTTTCTCAAAAAGGAAGAAAAGCAGTTAATTTCAGAATGATTAATTTTACCAGGAATAGTGCCTGAACACTGACTTGTTTCTCCAGCACACAGTGAGCAAACCTCTCCAGTAGAAGTGTAATCAATTGATAAGGGTAGGGTGGCACCTAATGTTCACTCAAACCCCAGCAGCCCAGGCCACAAATGCGTGACAAATTCCTGCTACAACTGAGCAGAAGCAGCAGTGGACACAGTCCCCATCCTAGGCCACCTTGGGCTCCTCCTTGAGGATGTTTTTTAAATAGTTCTGTTACTGACTGATCCCAATGTCTCTAAAGCTTTTTTTTTTAAGAAACGGAGTGTTAAAATAAGAGACAGGGCACATGGTGGCTCAGTAGGTTAAGCGTCCAACTCTTGGTTTCGGCTCAGGTCATGATCTTGCAGTTTGTGTGACTGAGCCCCACGTCGGGCTCTGCACTGGCAGTGTGGAGTATGCTGAAGATTTTCTCCCCCCACCCTCCTCTGCCCCTCCCCTGCTCACGTGCTTTCTCTCTCTCAAAATAAATAAAAATTAATAAGACAGAAGTATTAGAGACTATTAAGTGATAAAAGTCAATTTCAGAATACTGATGTATACAAGCCTATTTACATTAAAAAGAAAAACATAACACAAACAAATACATGCAAATACACTGATACAGGCAAAATGTCTTGAAGCAATCAAAAGAAGTTGTTACCAGTAGCATCCTCAGTGGATAGAAAGTTGAAAATAAGACTAGGGATAGGAATTTTACCATTCACCTTTAGTACAGCTTGAATTTTTATATTGAATATGAGTTACAGAATTAAAATAAAAGCCCTAAGGATTTATGTAATGGTTTTTAGTTCCCCAATACCCACCTTTAACTGCTTTTACCCTTACATTCTGGTCATTTCTCAGACATGCTGACGTGTCTTACTCTTAAGACCAGATCTTTATTTAACTGGAGTTACAACTTTAAACTCATTTAGGGGTGCCTGGGTGGCTCAGTCGGTTAAGCATCTGACTCTTGGTTTCAGCTCAGGTCATGATCTCTATTTCATGAGTTCTGAGTTCCAGCCCCCTGTCAAGCTCCACAGTGATGGTGCAGAGCTTGCTTGGGATTCTCTCTCCCTCTTTGCCCCTGACCCACTTAGGCTATCTCGGTCTTTCTCAAAATAAATTTAAAACCTAATTAAAAGAAAATAACTTTAATACTCATTTAGATTCAGAAAACATCTGTCTGGCACTGCTCACTGTGGAAGTGACTGGAAAGACCCACACCTGGCAAAACAAAATGGGAGAGAGGCTGTCCAACTCATCGACCAGCACAAGGTTTTTGAGTGGTCTTGGCTGAAAGAAGAACGTGTCTCCTTCTTCCAGAGGCATGGCAGATGAAAACTCAGGTTCTTCATCATCATCTCCAAGATGTGCAATTTGATATAAGTAACTGGGGAGAAGAAGAAAGGAAGACTTCAGTTACACACTTTCTGTCTAAGGATAATGTTTGCCATAAACGTAATCGTCACAGTTTACAAAATATCTATCAAAGTTCTAACATGCATATGGAGTCAGCATCTGTTTATCTGAGTGGGATTTTCTTCCTTAGAAGAGAATGGGATAGGAGCACCTGGATCGCTCAGGTCTGATCTCACCATTCAGGAGTCTGAGGCACACATAAGGCTCTGTGCTGACAGCTCAGAGCCTGGAGTCTACTTGGATTCTATGTCTCTCTCTCTCTCAAAGATAAACATTGAAAAAAAAATTAAAGGGGTGCCTGGGTGCCTCGGTCAATTAAGCGTTTGATTAGATTTCAGTTCAGATCATGATTTCACAGTTCCTAAGTTCAGAATGCATTAGGCTCTGTGCTGACAGCATGCAACTCACTTGGGATGCCCTCCCTCCTTCTCTCTCTGCCCTTTCCCTGCTCACTCGTTCTCTCTCTCTCAAAATAAATAAGCAGGGGTGCTTGGGTGGCTCAGTCAGTTAAGCGTCCGACTTCAACTCAGGTCATGATCTCACAGTCCGTGGGTTCAAGCCCTGCGTCGGGCTCTGTGCTGACAGCTTAGAGCCTGGAGCCTGCTACAGATCCTGTGTCTCCCTCTCTTTCTGCCCCTCCCCCACTCGCTCTCTATCTCTGTCAAAATAAAAAACATAAAAAAATTTTTTAAATAATAAATAATCTAAAAAAAAAAAAAAAAGAATGTGATAAAGAAATAAAGACTGCTGAACTCAGGAGTGCCTGGCTGGCTCAGTCGGTAGAGCAATGAACTCTTAATCTTGGGGTTGTGAGCTCAAGCCTCCACGTTGGGTGTAAAAATTACTTAAAAAAAAAAAAATCAATTCTACTGAATTCAGACTGGTACAATGGAAGGACCTTAGCATTACAGTGGTTAAAAGCACCTGGCTTCCACTACAGTGCTCAGGTTTGAATCCAAGCTTTACCCCCTTAACTAGCTGCATATTATTACCTTATCTATTCCTCACTTATATCAATTTGTAAAACTAAATAGTACCTTCCCACAAAATTCAATGAGTACTTAGAAGAGGGCATGGAACCTAGTAAGAACAGTGTTTGTCAAATAAAATTAAATACAGATAGATGAAATCCAAAGAAAACCTACAACCATTTCCTATTTTAACCAATAAGCAAGCCAAATCTAACAGAAAGCAAGAACTGATGATCTCTCTGCATTAGCATACAGATGTGACAGTATTGTTCCCCAAAACATAAATATGAGTTAATAAGCAACAAAATCATCTTGCCCTTCTGTCTGTTCTCTAGCTAATGCTGCTGAGTAAACGGATTCAAAGGCAAGCCACCAAAAAAAATAAATAAAAATAGAGAAGTAAAACAACTTTAAGAGTAGATAATCTAGGGGCACCCCGGTGGCTCAGTTGGCTAAGCATCCAACTTCTGCTCAGGTCATGATCTCGTGGCTCATGGGTTCAAGCCCCGCATCGGGCTCTGTGCTGACACAGGTAGCCTGTGTCAGATTCTGTGTCTCCCTCTCTCTCTGACCCTCCCCTGCTCATGCTGTCTCTCTCTCTCAGAAATAAAACATTAAAAAAAAATTCATTAAAAAAAAAAAGAGTAGATAATCTAGGAGCACCTGGGTGGCTCAGTCAGTTGAGTGTCCAACTCTGGCTCAGGTCATGATCTCACAGGTTGTGAGCCTGTTTCAGATTCCGTGCCTCCCTCTCTCTGCTCCTCCCCCGCTCATACTGTCTTCTCTCTCTCAAAACTAAACATTAAGGGGCACTTGAGTGGCTTAGTCGGTTAGGCATCCGACTTCGGCTCAGGTCATGAGCGCACAGTCCATGGGTTTGAGCCCCTCATCAGGCTCTGTGCTGACCACTCAGAGCCTGGAGCCTGTTTCAGATTCTGTCTCCCTCTCTCTCTGCCCCTCCCCAGCTCATGCTCTGTCTCTTGCTCAAAAATAAATAAACGTTAAAAAAGAAAAATTTTTTTAAGAAAATAAACAAAAATTTTTTTTAATAATAAAATCATAAAACCCTTAGAAGAAAACAGATGTATATCTTCATGATTTTGGATCTGGCAATGGATTCTTAGATATGATACCAAAAGCACAAGTAACAAAAGGAAAAATGGGTAAACAACATCAAAATTAAAAATTTTTGTGCATCAAAGGACATTATCAAGAAAATGGAAAGATGAGCTAGCTACATAATGGGAGAAAATATTTGCAAACAATAATCTGATAATATCCAGAATATATGAAAACACTCTCACGACTCAAAAAACAAATAGCATTTCACACCTACTGCCTACAAATCAAAAAATTGTTAGTAAAGATATGGAATTGGAACCCTCATACATTCCTGGAAGAAATGTATAATGGTACAGCTGTTATAAGAAAATGTGGCTGTTTCTCGAAAAGTTAAACAGAATCACCATGTGACCCAGCAATTCCACTCTTAAGTACATACCCAAAACAAGAGACCCAAACAGGTACTTGGACACCAATGCCCAATGCAGCATTATTCATAACAGTCAAAAGATATTAATCTAAGTGTCCATCAACAGATAAACAAAATGTGGTATATACATACAATGGACTATTAATTCAGGTATAGAAAGAAGTGCTAACACGCTACCCAAGGAACATCATGTTAAGTGAAATGAGCATGACAGAAAAGGGCAAATACTGTGATTCCACTTAGGTTACCTGGGGAGTAACCGCTTAATGGGTATAAAATTTCCGTTTGAGAGTGTCTGGGTGGCTCAGTCTGTTAAACATCCAACTCTTGATTTCAGCTTAGGTTATGATCTCAGGGTTTTAAGAGGGTGGAAGCTGCTTAGGATTCTCTCTCCCCTCCCCCTCTCGCCTCCCCCCCACATGCTCTCTCTCAAAAATAAACATTAAAAAAATTTTAAGTAAAAACTAAAAATTGGAAGTGTATGAAATACATAAAACAGGCTAAGTACGAAAAGTGTGACAAAAGTGGTATAAACAAAGAAAATAAGTAATAAACAGCTGAAATAAAGTCCATTCAATATGAGTAAGAGGCATGTCTAAGAAAGGAAGACCAGTTGGAGACAACGTAGAAATGGCATTGAATTCTGGATACACTTTCATTTTAATTACAAGCAAACAGCATCAGGTAAGTGGTTTTCACTGATACTGTGAGCAGATACTGGCAAGCCCATGGTACCTCATCTTGTATAAGTAATTTAAAGACTTAGATACTGACTGGTCTTAAATTCAAGCCTAGAGCTCAGATTTTATCCACTTGGCAATAAAAAGTCATCAAAGATTATAACACAGGGATAAGAGAAATGATTCATCGGGGTATGTCTGTGCTGCTTAATAAGATGACTACAGAGGCCGAAGTTTTAGAGGAAAGGCAATAAAATGTAGTAAGTCAACTAGTGAACTAGTTTAGACTATACCACAAAAATTGAGATCTTACACTCAAATTGCTAGAACTGGTGCATTAGTCATTATCAGACATGCTGAGCCTGGGAAGGTCAGTGATGTGGCCAGGGAGCTGTGGGTACTAATGAGCTTCAACTTTAGATTTGTAGAAGTGAAGTATTGGTAGAACATGTTAAGTAGTTCCATAAACATTCAGTGAAATGTCCAGCAAAAAGTTCAGAAAAGATCGCTTCTGAAGCTATTTTTGCAGCTACCCAGAGGTATTGCTTGAAGAAAGCCAGTGAAGTAGAGAAGATAACCAAAAAAAATTTAAATTTAAATTAAAAAAAAAAAAAGGAACATAAAGGGGGAAAGGAAGGCAAAACTTTTGAAGAAAGTTTTGTGGAAAGCTCTGTGGCCTTGAAGCCACATCTTCCTTCCAACTTTTATAGTAATGAGTGTGGATTAGGGTAATAAAAAGATTACTCACTGATTCCCAAATTCTGATGCTACAAAAAGGAAGCCTGTTTTAAGCACACACATAGCAGCAGCAACAGGCACAGTATCGAAATACTTGAGCCGAATCTCAGTAACCTGGAATGGAAAAAAAAGAGATTCTATTGTGTAAGCAATGAAGCTAGGCCACAGAAGGTAGCCCAGTATTATAAGACAGCATAAGCAGAGTAGCAAGTAAAATATCATACTTAGTATTCAAACCAGGGGTTAGCGAACTCAGACCCAGGAGCAGCCATGCCTATCTACTCTTTTACATACATCCTATGGCTGCTTCTGTGCCACAATGGCAGAGTTGAGTTCTAGAGATAGAGACTACACGGCCCATAAAAGCTAACGATGTTTACTACTAGGCCTTCACAAAAAAATATGCCAACTCCTGACCTAAACAGACATATAAAAAATTGCACGGCTGTTCACAGAGCTCCTCCATAAGATGAAAACAGTAACAGATCATGTGTAATACCAATTTTCAGTAGACTGGGAGAGTTTTCTCATTACTCACTAAAAGTGGCATTACTCGATCTCATTTTATTACATATGAGACTACCAGACCAGGTATCTGTTAACCAGAGAAGAAAACGTACATTCAGACACTCATTACAATTTTTAAAAGCTTACACACCCACTTTTTAAGTTGTCTCCACTTTATTAACTTGTAAAGTATTGATTGTCCTATCTCATAGTTTTAATGAACAAATGGTTTATAAAACTACATTCTAAACCTTAAATGTACACATAAATATCCGTTTTTCAGGGGCACCTGGCTGGCTCAGCTAAGTGTCTGACTCTTGATTTTGACTCATGTGGTGATCTCATAGTTTGTGGGTCCAAGCCCTGCATAGGGCTCTGCGCTGCCAAAGGTTGCTCAGGATTCTCTCTCCCTCTCTGCCCCTCCGCCTCTATAAAAATAAGCCTAAATTTTTTTTAACATCAGTTTTTGAAATAAGATTATTTAAATATATTAAAGTTAGTGCAACAAGGGGCACCTGGATGCTCAAGTGGTTAAGCATACAACTTCAGCTCAGGTCATGATCTCATGGTTCATGGGTTCCAGCCCCACGTCAGGCTCTGTGCTGACAGCTCAGAGCCTGGAGCCTGCTTCAGATTCCGTCTCCTTCTCTCTCTGCCCCTCCCTCACTTGTGTGCTCTGTCTCTCAAAAATAAATGTTAAAAAATAACAAACATTAAAAAAATTTTTAAATAAACTAAACCTAACAAAAGGATTTTTTCATTTTTTCCCCTCTCCATCCATGATCTGCTTACCATATCTTCATCTGTCTCCAAAGTGATCTTGAAGATATCTCCCTGCTCAGTTTGGGCCAAAAAGAAGAACATCGATTTGGTCTTATGGGTGGCAGAGCAGACAAAAATCATTCCTCTTTCAGGGTCATCCAGGTCATTCTAGCAAAGTCAAACAGAGAACCAACATCTTGGAAATGAGTCTTCTTATTTAGGGAATTTAGCACCTTACCGTAATACAGGCCACTCAACGCCTACCGGTACCTGGAGCCTCTCTACACAAGCTTTGACCCAATACAGCCTGCCAATCGAAAAGTAAAACACAACCACTAAAAATTCTTATCTACTATAAATATGTGACAAAGCTTATATACAAAAAAGCAGCCACAATTTCACTCTACATCCTAAATAAATGAACAAGACCAAGAACTTTCTCCAGAGAAAGAACATGAAATTTAAAGTCATTACTTTAGGCTATGAAAAAAACTCCTACATGTCCACTCATATACCAACTTCCTGTAAGGCAGCTCCTTGACTATGATTTTAGAATTTCTTTTTCATGTTTCCAACATTTTCTATTTCCCTCACTGATTCAGTTCTTCATGTGCAAAATATGTTTTATACTTCTTTGTAGTCCCAAATCCTAGTACAGTGCCTGGCAGTTAGGTGCTCAAAAGATGTCTGATCAACCAAATCAAATTACTCCCCACTCCTTAAAAATAATTTAACTTGACAGACTTCTTCTCAGATTTATGGAATCTTACTGGGGCATCATATATTAGATCAGCTAAGACCTAAAAGTTTTAATCCCAGGTCCTGTAAATTTTAATCCCAGGTCCTATAAATTAATATCAAAAAGATACACAACTAAGGGTAAAAGAGCTTGAGAAAACAAACTCTGAGAGATCAAACAAAATTAGCTGAAGCTGGATACAGAGAAGTTCATTACACTTTGCTTTTGCATATACTTAACAATTTCCAGAGTAAATTACTGAGATTTAAATCAATAAAACACCATTTTTGGGGCGCCTGGGTAGCCCAATTGGTTAATATCCAACTCCTTTTTCTTTTTTTAGACAAAGTGAAAAGGGAGAGGCGAAGAGGGAGAGAGAGTGAATCAGAGAAAATAGAGAATCCCAAGAAGGCTCCACACTTCACTCTGCTTGGGATTCGCTCTCTCTCTGCCCCTCCTCTGCTCACTCTAAGTAAACATTTTAATAAATAAATAAAATCAATAAAACACCATTTTCAACCATCACTGTAGTAAATGAACTGAGAGGAAAAACATATTTACAGTCTCAAAATTCACCAGCAGATTCCATACCAATTACAAAAAGGACCTTCACAATTAAAAAGCCCAGGCAGACACTACCTTAAAGTGATCAATATCACCAATGACAAACCAACATTATGGGCCCCTAACGTGGTACAGTGGGAAATGTGTCACCACTTATGTAATAATTCCATCAAAAATATTAACAAGGATCTAACCATAAGGAAAAATATGGGGCAATCTTCAAGAAAATTAGCGTAGACTGTTAAAAAAAATGTCAGTATACTAAAAGACCAAAAGCAAACAGAGGTGAGACAATATCAAAATTTACAGTAAAAGTAGATACAAGGGAACTTTTGTGGACAATGAGAGAAACTAGTATATGAACTGTACAAAAGATAATATCCTTAAAGTGTCATGATGATTGCAACTTATTAAATGGTTATTCTTAAAAAGTATGTAATAAATGTATATGAAAAAAGCCAAATACAGTAAAACATTAAATTGGGGAGTCTTTTTCCTCTACATAAAAGGCATAGATTCACTGTTCTATTCTTTAAAATCTCCTGTATATTGGAATGGGGGAAAAAAGACAAGCCATGGAAAACAATCTATCTCCAATAAATATGTCCAGCTTCTTCAAACCAAAAACTTGGAGGAATTTCAAACTGATAACATCCAGATTGTTCTGAAATAGAAACTTTAGTTTTTAATTCCTTTTCTCAAAGAATCTGTTTTGCCTTTACTAAAATACTTTACCAGCTTTATTAAAAATAAGATTTACAGGGGCATCCAGGTTGCTCAGTCAGTGGAGTTTCCAACTTCAGCTCAGGTCATGATCTCATGGTTTGAATGTTCAAGCCCTGCATTGGGCTCTGTGCTGACAGTTCAGAGCCTGGAGTCTGCTTCAGACTCTGGGTCTCCTTCTCTCTCTCTCTCTGCCCTCCCCTGCTCACACTCTGTCTCTCTCTCTCTCTCTCTCTGTCTCTCTCTCAGAAATAAGACAAAAAAAAAAAAAAGACTTACAGAGAAACCAAAACCTGACAACACATAAACTAAGAGACTGTACTGTAATTACAAAAAATAAATTCATTTCACAAACACAAGTATCTTTTCTTATCACAAAGATTTTTACCCGTCTCCTGGGAATTGGACAGCGGATATCTGGCTGGTCACCAAAGTTCTTGTAGGTGATATAGTTTTCAGAGCAGATCAGCACTCCACTTGGACCATCTGACCCTCCGGGAACTAACAGAAAAAAAGAGAACTTAGCAATGATTTAACATAACCACGAATTACAATTTGGCTTTCAATTCCTTCTCTCCTTCAGGATATCTTGGATGAAAGTCCAAGTGCCCGAGACTGAGAAACATTCAAAGTGTCTCTTTTCCCTGATAGTAGCCTAAGACAAAGATGGAGCACAGTTTGGACAATCTCAGCCTGTCCAGATATCAGATAATCCATCTAAAAATTTTAGCTCTGAGCCCAAAACTCAGTTCTCATCTTCAGACCTATAATCAAACTGCACATTCTTTATGTGGATATTCCATCACAGCTTAAAAATGCATTGTATTCATAAACAAACTCAAGTTCCTAAATCTGTTCTACCTCCTGGGTTCTCCATCTCAGAAAATAATACCACTACTGACCAATAGAATGAGAAACCTGGGTGTCACCCTTCCATTTTCTCCCCACCACAGCTCTATTGATTCTACCTCTTTAGCAGTGCTTATGTTGCTCATGCTGCCAATCTCCTGGGTTAGTGAAACAGCTTCCTAATCTGGCTTAATAGTCTTATTCTCCATTTGATGAGCCAAAACATAAGCAACTTTTGTCTTTCCAAAATGCTCATCCTTAACAGATTATTCCCGCTTAAAATCCTTCAATAGCAAATAAATAAATAAATAAATAAATAAAATAAGGGGCACCTGGGTGGCTCAGTTAGTTGAGCGTCCAACTTTGGTTCAGGTCGTGATCTCATGGTTCGTGAGTTCGAGCCCCGCATTGGGCTTGCTGCTGTCAGCACAGAGCCTGCTTTGGAGCCTCTGTCCCTGTCTCTCTCTCTGCCCCTCCTCTGCTCACACTCTCTCAAAACAAAGTGTTAAAAAATAAACAAATAAAGGGGTGCCTGGGTGGCTCAATTGGTTGTGTGTCCAACGTCAGCTCAGGTCACGATCTCACGGTTCGTGGGTTTGAGCCCCATGTCGGGCTCTGTGCTGAACACTTGCAAGGAGCCTGGAGCCTGCTTCGGATTCTGTGTCTCCTTCTCTCTCTGCCCCTCCCCCACTTACACTCTGTCTCATTCTCTCAAAAATAAAATAAATGCAAAAAAGAATGTTTAATAAAAATAAAATCCTTAGTAGGTACCTCCCTACCACTACCTCTACCTCCAATCGAAATGAGCTTCCAGTGTTTTGAATGAACCATGTTCTTTCTTGCACTTGGGTCTTTGTGCATCTTGCCCACGTCAGAAACCCCTCCTCTGCCACCTCATACGTAGTAAACACCTAACTAGTCCTCAGGTCTCAGCATAGAGGGCACATATCCAGAAAGATTTCTCTAACACATTCCTTTTCTTTCCCTGGGTCAGAGACCTTTCTCCCTCAACCTTGTCTTGGTATTTGGCAAACACTCAGGCAACTTTGTTGTTAGTTATACATATTCATCACTAAACTCAATTTTATATAAAAGGAAACAACAACACATCTAATTTTTCACCACTACAATCCCTGGTCCCAGTAGACTGACTGTGCACATGTTGATTGTAGTGACTCAAGAAAAAATTGTTGAACAAATGAAGCCGTTATCAACAAAACATATGGTATTGTTACAGCACGTAATGAGATGCATAATCGATTTTCCAAGGTTCTTGCTTAACATATAGTCTCTTCCTAAGATTTAATGCTCAAAGACAAGTGCTGTGTTGTACTATGCTCCAAAATCCTCCCCCAACAACAGACATATTACACGTTAGACATCAATCCAAGTGCAAATTAGTCAAAAGGGAAAGGACTGAGAGCATGGTCTGCCCCAAGCCTACTGAAACTGAGCTGACCACAAAACTAGTCATCTCCTTAGTCTTTTAATATAATGAATTAAAGGTATACTGGTTCTCTTTTTTAAGATTTTATTTTTAAGTAATCTCTACAACCAACATGGGACTGAAATTTACAACTCCAAGATCAAGAGCTCCACCGACTGAGCCAGCAGGCGCCCGATACTGAATAACAAATATCTCTGAACTTCTACAAAAATCTTACTTAGCTACCATGTATTTAAAACACATATTTTGTTGTGGCACCTGGGTGGCTCAGTCGGCTAGGCGGCTGACTTTGGCTCAGGTCATGATCTCACAGTTCATGGGTTCGAGCCCCACGTCGGGCTCTGTGCTGACAGCTCAGAGCCTGGAGTCTGCTTCGGATTCTGCGTCTCCCTCTCTCTCTGCCCTTCTCCAGCTTGCGCTCTCTCTCTCAGAAATAAACATTAGAAAATCTTAATTTTTTTTAAAAACACTTCAATTTACTAAAATTTTAGGTTTGGTACTTATAATAAGCATAGTTTTTTTTGTTACTGTCCTTCCCCAGTTTTGATATTTAAGTTATATTTAGGCTCATAAAGTGGTACCATTGTTTCTTTTTTTCCCTAAATCTGGAGAAATGTAAGGTCCCTGAAAATTCTGGACCTTAAATCTTTTGGGGAAGATTTTTGATAACTGCTCCAATTTCTTTAATGGATGCTGGTCTATTCAGGCTCTTCAATTCTTCTTGAGTCAATTTTAATAACCGTTTTCAAAAATATTTCTATTTCATGGATCAAGATGATATAGTTTATATATAGAATAGAATACTACATGGCAATGAGAAAGAATGAAATCTGGCCATTTCAAGGGTGTTATGCTAAGTGAAATAAGTCAGACAGAAAAGGACAAATACCACGTTTTCACTCATATGTAGAACAGGAGAAACTTAAATGAGGACCATGGGAGAGGGGAAGGGGAAAAAATAGTTAAGGAGAGGGAGGGAGGCAAACCATAAGAGACTCTTAAATACAGAACAAACTGAGGGTTGACGGGGCTGGGGGAGATGGGAAAATGGGTAATAGGCATGGAGGAGGGCACCTGGGATGAGCACTGGGTGTTCTATGAAAACCAACTGGACAATAAACTATAAAAAAAAAACCAAACTTCTATTTCACCTAAGTTTTCAAATTCATGGGCATACATATAATTTTATCTTGTTGGATTTGTCCATTTCATTTGTCTTCTCAAAGAATTAGGTTTTAATTTTCTTAATGAGAGCAAAAATATCAGAACACCTAACGGTAGTCAATATTCCAAGCTGAGTGGTCTCCCTCATCCTTTTTTCCTTGCTCCCATCAGAAGAGTCACACAGAACTTTTAACCTCACCAAAACATAGACAAGGCATTTAGACTTTACTAAAGATGAATTATAGTTTTCCAAACCCTTTTATTAAGTAAATTCCCCTAAGTCTGTGCATAAAATGGGCTAAGCAAAAAGGTACAGAGCAGCTCTGAGAGAATACCTGTAATAAGAAAGTTGCCATGTTCCTCCAAAGGTTCACTGTATTTCCGGACCACATGATTTAAACCAAGGTCTAACTCATAGAAAGTAAGTGTCTGCTGGGTATTAGCTGCTGCTTCCCCTGTTGGATCATTGTCTGCTTCCTACAGAAAAGTACAAACACGATATCAGGATTCCTCCACCTTACAAATGGGAAAGCAGAGGTCCACAATGGTTTACCAAAGTTCACACTACTAGATAAATGGCAGAGCTAACAGAAGAACATGGGTGTCCTATATTTGGGACCAGGGTTCCCTCTACTGCCTTCCATTCAAGGCAAACAATGATATGCCCCACCTTTCACTACCTCCCTGCAAAAAATATCCCACATATAGTTTCACTTCCTTTTTTAGACAACTCTTTCCAATAAATTCCATTTTTACAGGGATATCGTTCAAATCAGAGTAAAGTACTATCATATGGTTAGGTAAGCTCTGAAACATTTCAAAGAATCTTAGGAGGACGTTTGGAAAAACAGAAAGATCTGTTAGTAGAATTATAAAATATACACAATGAAGAAACCAATCAGGAAAGCACTGGGGTGAGTGGAAGAAACCCAAAAGGGGGGCAGAAGGGGAGAGTGAGGGAAGGAGAAAGAGAGGAAGGAGTTGCAGAGTCCCTATTACCTCATAATCCATTTCCAGACAAGCAAACATTGGATTTTCAAATCCTACATCTACTCCAACCACATGATATACTAAAGTGTTTGCTTTGTGGGCCTCCAAGGGAGATGAAATGGTAAGCCGGGCTGCAGCATCTCTGTTCAAGATATATACCAATTTCTGTTTTTCAATGGCACCTGCAGATAAAGAAGACAAAACAAACAAAATTCCCAGGAAATGAAGAGAGACTTACACAATAAACAGACTCACATCAGTTAGTCCTTTAAAATCATTAACAGCCAGCACTAACTCTAACGCGTATATTAACATAAGATTTTGCTATTAGTAAAATAACAGCATTTTACGCCCCCTTCTTCCTGACAGACTCGTTAATATCCCACTAACTTCAAAACTTCTTACCATGCCCATTGCTAGCTTTATTCTCTGACTCAGATCTAACGTATTGTAATTTGTCAGGGGGGTTGCGCTCTGGAGGCCTGATCAGATACACATAATTTTCTTCAAGATATTTATCAGAGAAGAGACATGAATGTGAATCATCACTTCAGGCTGATGAAAGCAACCATATTCACCGCCTAATAACGTAAAATCATTTGGTTTCATTGTAGGTTTTTGGCTACACACAAGGAAATGGAAAAACACCTAATCCAACCAGACAGGAAACAGAAACAGTGTGTTAATTTTCCCGTAGTTTTAAAAGAAAAAGCAACTCTAAACCATAGCATTTAATTGAAATATGATTGAAACTTTACCCAGGTAAGGAATTTATTGGCACACTGCCAAGAGCACAGCATTGTCATCCTAAACTAAGCATCTGTAAGAATCAGAGATGCACTCAAAAGAGCAGTCACTCACTAATCATAACAGCTCGCCCCTTGGGATCCACAGCTAAGAACTGGCCAGGAACAATGCGGCGACATCCACTCTTGCCAAAGGTTTCTTGGTGAATTTTCTCAAACATATTCTTAGATGGCTGGTATTCCAGGATAACAATCCGACCTGAGTCACTGCCAACCACAATGTAGTCTTTGGTGCCACCAGTCAGCCTAAAGGCCATGAGTGACCGGATAACACCAAATACTTCCACAGTTAGTAGAGTGTGCACTTTGCCAGTGTTGGGGTCAGGACGAAGCAGCTCCAGTATCTTCCCACGGGAAACAACAATTTCCTGTTGTTTGGTTCCTAGATCCCCAAAACAATAAAGATCACAAACAATCAGGACTAGTCCAAAAAGGAACGTGGATGGATCAAAATGCCATTCAAGACAAAATTAAGTAAGGTGGGAACTTGGTATTTTAAGTTTTCTTATTCTATTTCATTCCTAGAATTGGTATGATTTAACAAAAGTGGTTTCAAAGTAAAACTTTTTTTTTTCCAGAGAGAGACAGAATGTGTGCAAGATGGGGGTGAGGGGGCAGAGGCAGAAACTTAAGCTTGGCAGAACCATGCTTCGCATGGAGCCCAATGCAGGCCTCAATCGTCATGGGATCATGACCCAGCCAAAACGAAGAGTTGGACACTTAACCAACTGAGCCATCCAGACACCTCAAAGAACTTTTAAAACTGCCATCTAATATATACCCTTTATTTCCAAACTCACCCTAGAAGTTACCTTGCTTTCACAACCACAATCAACACTTCCAAACGCTTAACAGCCAATGTGCCCCCATCTCTCCCTGCCTGCTACATAATTCCACTTGGATATACTGTCATCAACTTTTAACTGAATGTTTAAAATAACTAAGTTTCTGGCATGCCAGGATGGCTTTGGTTAAGCATCCAACTCTTGATTTCAGCTCAGGTCGTGATCTCACTGTTCTTGGGATTGAGCCCTGCATCAGGCTCTGCAACTGATAGCACAGAACCTGCTTGGGATGTTTTCTCTCCCTCTCTCTGCCCCTCCCCGCCCTGCAACACAAGCACACTCTCTCAAAATAAATAAACATAATATAAAATAAATAAATTTCTTCTTCCCAAAACTCCTCTCTGGTCCCAACTAACCTGCTATCAATGTTACTGT
Organism: Crocuta crocuta; assembly: GCF_008692635.1. NCBI lineage: Eukaryota > Metazoa > Chordata > Mammalia > Carnivora > Hyaenidae > Crocuta > Crocuta crocuta. Next base: position 249,377 of record NW_027528867.1, on the reverse strand, counting down.
CATTCTTCTCTGCCACCCAGGCTAGAAACTCATATCCTTCTCTTTATATCTGTCCCCACTGCCCTCATACAGGTCTTCACTAAGGCCTAGATGGCTTCCTATCCATCCCATTTGCTCCATTCTCATTTGTTCAAGGACATCACTTATCAGAACACCGTACTTTCCAAAGGTCCTTTGGGGATCAGACAAAATCAAGTACTTCAAACTGTTTGAGAGACTATAAAGCATTATATAAATGATGTTGTCTAAGGATTTAAGAACATTTTTTTCTGTAATTTATTTCAAGAAAAAATTTTGAACTTGAATTTAAGAAAAAATTTGAGGGTTGCCTGTGTGGCTCAGTCATTTAAGGTCCAACTTAGGCTCAGGTCATGATCTCCTGTTTTGTGAGTTCAAGCCCCATGTCAGGCTGTCCACTCTCAGCACAGAGCCTGCTTTGGATCCTCTGTCTCCCTTTCTCTCTGCCCCTCCCCCACACCTTCCTCTCTCTCCCTCTCCCTCTGTCAAAAATAAACATTTAAAAAATAATTTTAAAAAACAAATAAAAAGGGAATTTAAAACATGAAACTAGTTAATACTGAAAATGTTAAATTCATAAAGATAGTAACTGGAAATCTTACCAGAGAAATTGCCATGAATGGCAAAGCTGATGCCAGTGGCTCGCTGCAAGGTCAAGTTGTATAGAAACATGGTGGCAGCAACACTGAGAGAGTCACAACTCCACAATCAGGCCTGTTATAACAAGTCAAAACAAGCTAAGAGCACATAAAATAGCAGCTTGAAAACTTACTTTTACACTTCTGTATAAGATCTTATGGCTGAAGGCAGAACCCAGAGTAAGGCCTACCGACAAATAATGTATTTACAACTGGAGTGCATTCTATTATTACAAGCACTACGCTATATACTGTGTCTCTAATCTCACAAGAAACCTATAAATAACTCATTGTTATACTAATTATATAACTGAGGAAACTGGGGTTAAGAATTAAATCACCTGCATGAGGTCATTAACAAGTGGTAAAACGCTGGGATCTGTACCATTAATACAACACTATTTGCTTTTATAGTCACAGAAACTAAGCAGCTGTTCATTTGTTTGTATTTGCATAGGCTATACATGCACTTGGTTCAAAATTCTTTACAAGCACAGCAAAAACTCCATCTAGGTCTCCTCCCTGGGAAAATTATTTTTACTAACTTATGTATCAAGTCCTTCCAGATATTTTCTCCATGTATAAGCAAAAATATAATAAAACTATTATTTTCTCTTCTAATTATATTGTACAGATTATCCTGCAACTTTTTATTACTTTACCTTACAGAAAGCAATAAACAAAAAGCTTTCTCATTTTTATTTTCCACTTGTGGAGTATTCCAATGAAAGGGTATATAAAGAATCATTTAGCCAATACCCTACTGATAAACATTTAGGTTCCCAACCTCTTGCTATTATGAACATTGCTGCCAAGAAAATCCCTCCTCTATAGGTCATTTATATGTGTATTAATACATCTTTGATGTTAATCTCTCTAAGTGATATTGCACTACTGAAGGATTCATATATTTGAAATTTGGATAGATATTGCCAAATTACCTTTCAAAAAACCTACCAATCTATACCCCCGGAAATGCATGACATTTCCCCACAACCAGACCTCAGCTAATCTAACAGATAAAAATGGCAACTTTAGTTTCCATTTGTATCTCTTATCTAGCTCAATATTTGATAATCAGAATTTAAAATTTAAATCTATTCACAATCAAAAACTAAAAAACTCAATTCCTGTCACTTCAGGCCTCTCTAAAGGAGAATACAGTCACAGAAATGGATTCTTTTCATTCGACAGTACTGAAGACTGCAAAAGCATACTAATGTATCTTTACCATAAAATGACCCAGAACTACAGCTATACAGTTATCGCTAGAAAAATTTTTTTCAGTTATTTACAGACAAAAGTAAGAGAACTTGAAAAATCTAAAGTAATCACTGTGTAATTAATATAAAATTTTGATTTTGTTAAACAAGAAAATTATAAGCAAGTGTCCTCATAAATAATAGTACCAGAAATGGTTTTTGCCCAGCCCAGAAATGGTTAAGAGAGAAAAAGATCAAATCCTCCACTCTAGAAATGGGTCCTGAGAGATATAAATTTTCCTTCTTGAAACTAAGGAACATCTTTTATGTTCTTCTAGGATGGTAGAGAAGAAGGAAAAGCTCTGAGGTGGAAAAAGAAGGGAGTGGGGGAATGACCTACAAGAAAAACAATGAAAATGAACTGACACGGACACAGACATACACTCACATCCCCAGAAGGGCTTATACATTGTGAAAGTTACAGGGAAAGTTGTTCTCAGCTTAAAGTCTCAGGAGGAAAAAAAGCAAAGCATATACTGTAATTGTCTTCACCTGAAAAGTAATGTGATCAACCGTACTTATATTTTAAAATAAGAAAAATGAAAGAAAAAAGTGAATGTGATTCTCAAACAGAAGTAAATTTATTCTCTTGGCATCCTCTGTAGTTATAAAATTTCAAACACAAAACTGCAGTTATCAACAACAAAATTTATAATGAAACCCTATCATGTTGTCAACAAGATCCATGCTGCAGCACTGACTATACTAGAAGAAGAGAATTGCTATGGGGGGGGAGGAAAGTACAGGCCACTTCTGAAAGCCTTGAAAAGTTCTCCAGCCTACTCTTCATTCTTTCTAACTCCTGAAGAACTCAATTTAGTTTCCAGTTTCTATCATATCTGATGACATCCGTTAGAGCCTGTGGAATTCACTTCCCCCAAGCCTACTTGTATTCAGGCTCCCCAACTACTCTTTTGTATTAGGTAGTGGAAGAAGTTGCATTTTGAAGGGAGTTCATTCTAAGACTAGAAGAACTATATACCAAGAACGGCCAAAACTTGGTAAATTTTGTAATTTTCCCCACTTCTATCTCCTGTCTGTGATTATTAATAAATAAGCCTGTGATTGCTGACCCCATCTCTTCTTGTGCCGAAGGAACATCATGGCATTTAAACTCCGCAATGCCTTCGAAATAAACATTACTGTCTCCCACTTTATACATGATAAAACTGAAAATCAGTGAAGCCAGCAGTTGCCCAAGTACCAAAACACAAGTTCAAAATAGGGTCTTGGCTCCAAAAACTGTTTCCGTTATTTACGCTTTTAACACGCTGGGTCTTTCCACCTTACAGTCCGTGTGTCCTTTACGTCCCTCTTACCCCATTTTACACCCTCCCCCAGGGGGCTAAAAAAGGGCCAATTTTATAAGTCTTATTTTGATCCAGGTTTCGTTCCCTCCTTGGAGAAGGAAGTGGGAATGATACCTGAAAGCCGTTTCCGTACCCAAGCGTTTCCCTCCACCTCCTCCTCCTTTGCCGGGACCTTGCGGGCCTACGCTGTTTTAAAGACCTCTGCCAAACGTTCGGCCAACCCTCCTAAATGGCCGTTCTCTGCCTCCCCAGGCCCGGGGAAGTCGGGAGGCTGCTTGTTTACCCTGCCTCAGGAAGGATGGCGTAGATATCCAACAGATGCCGAGTTCCTTCAGGGCCTAAGCCACCGCCAACTTCAACCCGCCGGCCTCCGCCATTAGCTCTGAAAGCAGGGACCTTCGAGCGGGCGCGCGACGTAAAACAGTCCCCAACCGGCGCCTGAAGAATGTATAAGTAATTTTTTTTAATGTTTCTGGCTTTCCTTGACTCCGGATTGAAAATTAGTTAAACATACCTTATGGCCGTCACTTTTTCCAGGAGAACAGAAGACAATAGACCTTTTAAAGTGGACTTAAAAAACAAAACAATAAACCATAAGTCCATCGGGCATTTTCGTGGGCAGCGCAAAAGACCTGGCGCGCAAACGAAGAGGGGGCCTCGCAGAGCCGGAAACGCGCAATGGAGAGCAAGATGGCGGACCTCGAGTCCCCTCAGAAACTGTCAGGGATTTCTCCGCCTGAGGGGATGGGAGGAGGCCGCTGCTCGGAAATCTCCACCGAGCTCATTCGCTCCCTGACCGAGCTGCAGGAGCTGGAAGCTGTATACGAACGGCTCTGCGGCGAGGAGGTGGGGGGCTGAGCCAGAGGCAATGGGCTTAGGAACTGTCAGTCTTGGGAAATGGGGCTGTGGGAAGATCTTTGTGCCTCTGCCGAGGGAAACAAAAAAGCTCTTATTGAAGAAGCAGGAGTGTACTTGAGTGTATTTGGGGGAACCTGACGTCTCTATTCACTTGGACCGATGCCCCTAAGCTTGTTTTCCCTGCTATCTGGGCGATCTTCTCCACTCCTGATCCCCTCCCCCATCTATTTGCCTGGACCTTAATCTAGGTTTTTCTGCCAGAGTAGTTAGACTGACAGCGTAGGTCAACCCTTTTCAAAATAAGAATAAAGGCTCCCTTGCGTTGACTTAGCAATTTAAAACCTATGAAACGTTTCCACCGTGTTGTCTCATTTAAGGAGGAAGTTATTGCAAATAAACTTGAAACGTTTTAAGACATTTTGTGGGGAAAATTTTGGGGGTGTAACTAGTTCGGTAAGTATACAGCTTTGTGGAAGCATGAGGTTTTAAGACAGGCACAATTGCCTAATCTTGAACAAGTCACTTTCATTCCTCCGACCTCTGCTTTCTGTCCAATAAGAGTAATGGACTATATTCTCTTGCAGATTCCTTGCAGCCTCCTTCATTGTACGTGGCAACCTGATGCTGTCAGTGTATTTGTGAATATTATTTGGGTTCCTTGCCAGTCAGAACAAAGAGATCAAAGCTCTGATATAAACTTTCAGTAGCGGTCGCCTGGGTGGCTGAGTCAATTGAGCCTCAAACTCTTGATTTTGGTTCAGGTCATGATCCAGGGTTGTGGGGACTAGGGTGGAGCCTACTTAAGATTCTCTCTCCACCTCTGCCCCTCTTGCACTTTCTCTCCCTCTCTCTCTCTAAATTAATTTTTAATAATAAATGTTTAGTAGCTGTTCCCTAAACCAAACTTGTAATGTTTATTTTTGAGAGAGCTAGAGAAAGAGGGTGAGCGGGGAAGGAGCAGAGAGAGAGGGAGACACAGAATCTAAAGCAGGGGCTGGGGCTGTCAGCATAGAGCCTAAAGGAGGGCTCTGAACCCACCAACCCGGAGATAATGACCTGAGCCAAAATTAGAGGCTTAACCAATTGAGCCACCCAGACACCCCCTAAACTAAACTTTTAATTAAGATTTTGAGTACAAACAGTAGTGTCAGCAAGAGGGAGGGGGGATTATTGATATCTTTGAATATTTTCAAACATTAACTTGCACCAACTCAAGCAGTCTGTAATAACATTTCCCAGAAAGATATGCTTTATAAAATTCAGTATTAAGAATTTATTATTTACTTTAATTTTAGAAAGAGTACATGAGTTGGGGAGAGGGGCACAGGGAGAGAGAGAAAGAATAAACTAGGCTCCACACTCAGTGCCTAGCCCAGCATGGGGCTCCATGTAGGGCTCCATCCCCAAACCCTGGGATTATGACCTGAGCCAAAACCAAGAGTCTCTGCTGACTGAGCCACCTAGGCACTCCATAAAATTCAGTACTTTTAACATCCCTAAGCTTGAGTTAGTCTATTTTTAAGGGAAATTTAAATCCATCTTCCAGACAGAACAATATTCTCTATTTGTATTTGATGACTGTCAAGGGGAAGCTTCCCTCTGGATCCTACCGAACTATTTTAATAGAAATGTATAGCTGATAATAATGGCTATTACTGAACAATATGCCACAATAACAATATTACCTTAAGCAGTTTATGTTTGTGACCTTATTTGCTTCACGCAACGGTCCTATGGGATACTCTTATATTTTACAGATCAAGAAACTCAAGCATAAGAAGGTTACATTAGTTGTAGTTATGCGGTAAATAACTTGGTTGAAAGAATTATATACTTATTCTTTTTAGGTACTGACTGTACACTGTAAAGAGACTCTTTGTAACTGCCAATTTAGAAGTTTCGTTTGCTTAGCCATTATATTTTAAATGCCTTCCTGCATTAGGCACTAAGATAATGATACTGAATAAAAGTTTCCTTCCTTTGTGGTATTCATCTGCTAGATGGAATGAAATATACAGAAGGTAACCATTATGTAATGTGATCAGTGCAAAAATGAAAGTTTGTTAAAGTCCTAGGGGAAGTTAGTGTAAGGAAAGACATTTGGAATGGGATTCACCCTTCAGCTAAGGGTTGAGTTAGATAATTCTTTGAAGTTCCTTCTAACCATTCTGATGACAAAATGCTTGTCTGTGTTTCAGAAAGTGGTAGAGAGAGAACTGGATGCTCTTTTGGAACAGCAAAACACCATTGAAAGTAAAATGGTCACTCTCCACCGGATGGGGTGAGTCTCCATCTTAACAAGAGCCATTGTAATTCCACCAGGGTCCACTGGATAAGTTATTGTTTTTCCTAACTTTCTATTATAAAATGCCAGTTGATTTTGAAGTGTAGAGGAGGATGACTTCAAGGTAAAGTGAATACTTAAGGGTATAATCAAGTGGTCAAAGTATCCTTAGACCAACAAGTACCAAACTCATTTGGAAACTTACTGGAAATGCAAATTATGGGGTTCTACTCAAAACCTATTGAACCAGAAACTCGGGGTGTGGAGCCCAGGAATCTGACAAGCTTTTGACATAACAAAGCATACCATCTGATTCTAATGTATGGTTCAAGTTTGAGAACCATTGTTCTTACAATTTTTGTGTATTGGCTAGTTTTAAAATTGCTCTTTGACCTCTTCACGCTCTTTAATTGTTGGTTAGTGTATTTATACTCAGCAGTTGGGACCATCTGTTCTCTAGTTCTTTAGCAGTACCTATTTAGGGGTGTCTTTAGTACTTATAGAAGGTAATTTTTTATTTAATACTGGCCTGAGTTTTCAGTAAAATACTCTTTAGAAAAAGCTGTGAATAGGGGCACCTGGGTGTCCCAGTCAGTTAAGCGTCTGACTTTGGCGCAGGTCATGATCTCACGGTTCATGGTTTGGACCCCATGTTGGGCTCTGTGCTGACAATACAAAGCCTGCTTGGGATGCTTTCTCTCTCCCTCTCTGCCTGCCCCTCCTCCACATATGCACGTGTGTGTGTTCACACTCTCTCTCTCTCTCTCTCTCAAAATAATAAGTAGGTAAACTTTTAAATTTATTTATTTTGAGAGAGGAAGAGCACAAGTGCAGGGCGGGGAGGGTGGTGGCGGTGGCAGACAGAGGATCTGAAGCAGGGTCTGTGCTGACAGCAGAGAGCTCAATCCAGGGCTCAAACTCACGAACCATGAAATCATGGCCAGAGCCGAAGTTGGATACATAACTGACTGTGCCACCCAGGCACTGCTAAATAGATAAACTTTTAAAAAAAAGAAAGAAAAAGCAAAAGCTGTGAGTAGAGTGAACTGAACTAAAATTTATGGGGAGGTACAAAAACAGTAGAAGACATGGTCTTCATCTACAAAAAATTTTCCACATCTTACACCTTCCTTCTCCCCCTGCGGATATGTGTGTGCTGACATGTGTCTCCAGTCCCAACCTGCAGTTGATTGAAGGAGATGCAAAGCAGCTAGCTGGTATGATCACCTTTACCTGCAACCTAGCTGAGAATGTGTCCAGCAAAGTCCGTCAACTTGACCTGGCTAAGGTAATGCCATTGAATTTCTGATGCTTGAATTAGTAGAGGACAGTAGAAAAGCTACAACATTAAAAATTAGAGCAGTATTGGGGCATCTGGGTAGCTCAGTCAGTTAAGCATCTGATTTCAGCTCAGGTCATGATCTCACAGTTCGTGAGTTTGAGCCCCGTTTCAGGCTCTATGCTGACAGCTTGCAGCCTAGAGCCTGCTTCGGATTCTGTTTCCCTCTCTCTCTGCCCTTCCCCTGCTAGTGCTCTGTCTCTCTCCCTCTAAAAAATAAATAAACAATAAAATGTTTTTTAAAAAAAATTAGAGCAGCATTGGGGCGCCTGGATGGCTCAGTCGGCTAAGTGTCTGACTTTGGCTCAGGTCATGATCTCACGGTTTGTGAGTTTGAGTCCTACGTCAGACTCTATGCTGACAGCTCAGAGCCTAGAGCCTGCTTTGGATTCTGTGTCTCCCTCTCTTTTCCCCTCCCCCCCCCACTTGTGCTGTTTCTCTCTGTCTGTCAAAAATAAATAAATGTAAAACAATTTTTATAAAAAAAATTCGAGCAGCACCATTCACTAGAAATCCAATGCAAGATACTGATTTTGTGCTGAAGATAGCACAAGAAGAGAACATTCAGACTCATACCTTTCATGAATAAAGACATAAAAATCCTCAAAGCACCACAAACCAGTTAACCAAATATAGCAACATATAAAAAGGATTATCCTATGACTGAGTGAGAATGCAGGGTTGCTTTAATATCTGAAAATCAGTTAATGTAATCTACCATATCAATAGAATAAAGGACAAAACTACATGATCATCTCATAACTCAGAAAAAACATAAACTCATAAAAGTTGGAATAAAAGACAATTTCTTTAACCTGATAAATTCCGTCTATGAAAAACCCACAGCTAACATCATACTGGTGAATGGGTGCTTTCCCCCTAAGATCAGGAATAAAACAGGGATGGCAGCTCTTGATTTTCTTCAGCATTGTACTGGAGTTTCTAGCCAGAGCAGTCAGGCAAGAAAATGAAATAAAAGTCTTCCAGCTTGGAAAAGAATATGCACTACATATGTAATTTTAGATTTTCTAGTAACTATTTCTACTTTATTATCATTATTTTTTTATTCTTAAGTAGGCTCTTTGCCCAACATGGAGCTTGAACTCATGACCCTGAGATCACAAGTCACATGCTCTATCAACTGGACCAGCCAGTCATCCCTCTAGTAGCCATTTTTTAAAAGAACAGAAATAGGTAAAAATAATTTTAATAATATGTTTTATTTAACCCATTATATGGGTTGCTATAAAATGCTATCACGAGATGTTTTGCCTTCCTTATTTCTGCACTAAGTCTTTGAAATCCATTGTGTGTCTTACACATCTTAAGTTGGACTAGCCACATTTCCAGTGTGTCTAACTACATTTTAAGTGCCACAGATCATTAATGACTACAGTAGTGAATAGTATAGGATCTGGGCTCTTGAATAAGTCAGTCTTAGCCTCAGTTTTCTTCTGTGAAATAGGATAACTCCTCCCACTCTCATCTGTCTAGATCCTGCTAAAGTAACTCACCACAAAACCCTATAGTCACACAGACACCAAGTTACATACTAAAGTTTCTTTAAAACATTCTTGCTTGGGTGCCTGGGTGGATCAGTTGGTTAAGCGTCCGACTTCAGCTCAGGTCATGATCTCATGGTTCAAGGGTTCAAGCTCCACATCGGGCTCTGTGCTGACAGCTCAAAGCCTGCTTGGAATTCTGTGTTTCCCTTTCTCTCTGGCCGTCCCCCACTCACACTCTGTCTCTGTCTCTCTGTCTCAAATATAACAAACATTAAAAAAAAAAAAAAATCTTGCTGGTCCACCTGGGTGGCTCAGTCAGCTAATTATCCGACTTCGGCTCAGGGCATGATCTTGTGGTCTGTGGGTTCAAGCCCCACATCGGGTTCTGTGCTGACAGCTCAGAGCCTGGAGCCTGTTTCAGATTCTGTGTCTCCCTCTCTCTCTCCCCTCCCCAGCTCATACTCTCTCTGTCTCAAAAATAAATAAATGTTAAAAAACTTGCTTAATTCCAAAAAAATACAGTCTGATTCCTTTATTAATTTACCACAAGCCAGATATAAATATGGTTTATCCCTGTTTTTGCTTCCATTAAAATGATTAATCTGGTCACATAAATAAAATTTTATGATACCTGTCAGTATTACAGTCATCATCAATGACAGTTTTGTGAGTGGTAGTTGTTCAGAGCTTCTGGTTAACCAGATTCGGCCTCTGCTCTACCTACCTTCTGAACAGACATTTTTGAAAGAATAGGACATTGTTTCTAAGCACCAAGTCTTTTTGCAGAACCGCCTCTATCAAGCCATTCAGAGAGCTGATGATATCTTGGACCTTAAGTTCTGCATGGATGGAGTTCAGACTGCTTTGAGGAATGAAGATTATGAGCAGGCTGCTGCCCATATTCATCGCTACTTGTGCCTGGACAAATCAGTCATTGAGCTCAGCCGACAGGGCAAAGAAGGTGAGCATCTATCCCAAACTGTTGATTTCTACTGTAGTTATAAGCATCTATAATTTGAATAAGGCAAACTCAACCATGAAAAGGGCCTCTGTTAGGCAATTTCCTTGTCTGGTATTTGATCCTATATAGATTGTAGACCATCCTAGGGTATGCATTGTAATTCCTATTATATGGAAAAGGAAACTGAGTCTAGATCTGTTCCTCTGGTCAGTAGGTTCTTTCCACTTGACCATATCACCTACTCATAAAATTAAATCCTTAGCCTGGTATTCTAGGCCTTCTGTCATCTCAACCCATATCCTTTCTTACCTGGTTTTGTACTATTCACTCATGAATCCATTCATTGTGCACATATATGGAGTCCTCTATATGCCAGACTATATATTACTTACAGTACTGTACATGTAAATACTTTTTTCTTTTCATCTTTTTATTTCTGTTCCTTTGCTTATTTCATTCCCTTTGTCTGGAATGTATGTTTCTCTTATCCAGGTATCAAAACCCTGCCCATCTTTAAAAGACGGGATATCATTTCTGGGAAGACTTTTCTAATTCAGCCAGAAATGTGACTTGTGCCCACTTTTCTTATTACACTTACCATATACCTGTTATAGTTATTTGTGCATAGATCTTATTTCTTCTACTTTTTAAAAAATTTTTTTTAATGTTTTATTTCTGAGAGAGAAAGAGAGAGAGGCAGCGTGAGCAGGGGAGGGTCAGAGAGAGAGGAAGACACAGAATCAGAAGCAGGCTCCAGCTCTGAGCTAGCTGTCAGCACAGAGCCTGACATGGGGCTTGAACCCACGAACCGTGAGATCATGACCTGAGCCGAAGTCGGACACTTAAGTGACTGAGCCACCCAGGCGCCCCTATTTCTTCTACTTGATTGTATCTTCTCTTTGTGTTTCTAATGGATTGTGGTGCACAAAGTGGCATAGACCTAAGATAGTACCATTCTTTACATTAATTCTCAATGTCTCCCCATTGCACAGGCAGCATGATTGATGCCAACCTGAAATTGCTACAGGAAGCTGAGCAACGTCTCAAAGCCATTGTAACAGAGAAGTTTGCCATCGCTACTAAGGAAGGGGATCTGCCCCAGGTGGAGCGCTTCTTCAAGATCTTCCCACTGCTGGGTCTGCATGAGGAGGGATTAAGCAAGTTCTCAGAATACCTTTGCAAGCAGGTATGGCCCCTGATTGCTTGGTAGGGTAGTGATATGGTTCTCTGACTGCAGATTAGGACACTGTATTGATCCAGTTTCTGTGGATTCTTTCTCACTTTCCCCTTTTCTTCTCTTGCCGTAGCCCAGCAGGACTGGATGCATACATTCATTCAACACTTATCTATTGCCAGCCTGCTGCATACCAGGCATGGCCTAGACATCAACTGATGCACATTCATTTCCAACAACTAAGTGAAAATATAGGAAAATGCAAATGCAAATTCTCTGACAAATTGAATTACACTTTTTAAACTGTCAGCCAGGAACCACCTTCCTTTAAGAGCATTCAGAGTTGTTGGTTAGTTGTTTTAAGGCTTCATAACCAGGTTTGAGCTCAAAATAAGCCACACTGAAATGAAGCCGGTGATGTTACTTATTGTTAAATCCTGAAAAAGAAACAGGTTTCAGTTAAAGTCTTGAGTCCTTCCCCTTGACCTTAGATGGGAAAGAAGAAATTTCATCAGGCATGTATGCAAAGGGTTATTGTTTGTAATTATATGTCAGAGTGCCTTCTCCCACTTCCCCCAAAGTTCTCTATAATGGAACACCGTTCTGCATTAAGATAAATGAGACAAATCCATACACGCTAACATACTTCACGTGCTGATGTATAGTTAAGTTAGCCTAAATACCTCAATTTCTGCTTAAAATGATAGACATGGTAGGGTGCCTGGGTGGCTCAGTCAGTTAAGTATCCAGCTCTTGATTTCCACTCAGGTTATGATCTCATGGTTGGTGAGATTGAGCCCTACATCAGACTCTGTAGTGACAGTGTGGAGTCTGCTTGGGATTCTCTCTCTCTCTGCCCCTTCCCCACTCATGCCCAGGCTCTCCCTCAAAATAAACAAGTGAACATTTTCCAAAAAAAATGACAGAAGTGGCAATAAAAATACATATTTGTATAAACAGGATATTTTTCAAAGGATTAACAACAGTTATCTCTGGAGAAGAGATTTTTAGGAGTCCAAGAGGAATAGGTAAGAGAAAGAACGGCTTTTCACTGAACACTCCCTTATTCCTTTTGAATGTTTAAGTGTGTGTGTGTTACACATTCTAAAAAAAATAAAATATGGGAAAAATGGAGGGCTGACCAAAAAAAAGAAAATGCATTACACATATATGTAACTGTCTTATGGCACTTTTTTTTAAATCAGTACTTTGCCATCTGGGGCCTAGAAATGGCTTCTATTTTTAATCCTCTAAAAATCCCTTCTGTGATACCCAGATTCTTTGTCCTGCTCAATGAAGCACCATTAATAATAACTTTGAGTTATACTTGGAGAAGATTAGTGAAACTGGGGACTCTTTCCCTTTGTCTAGTGGCAGTACATATCTTCAAAGAAAAGGAAAACATTATTTATACCTCTGAGTTAAAGAAGAGTTACCACTGTGTTCAAGTTCTTTGTCTTGCCTGAGGCCCAGACAACCCCGAGCCCACAGGGAGGTTCCTGTGTGCTGCGTAGGCTTTCAAGCATCAAAGCAAACATGGGAAAAAAGAAAGTCAATGGGAGATCTTTTTGGAAAACTGAGGCCACCCTTTGATCCGAGAACTCCTGTGGATTTTCTCCTTTTTTCAGGTGGCCAGTAAAGCTGAAGAGAATCTACTGTTGGTGCTAGGGACAGATATGCGTGACCGGAGGGCTGCAGTCATCTTTGCAGACACACTCACTCTTCTGTTTGAAGGTAAGCGTTGTTCTCCACTCAAAGGAGACTAAAGGCCTTTCTACCTAATACCTACATCCTAGTGTTTCTCCCCACTAGCCTTCAGTTTAATCCTGTAGCTTGCTATGTATTGATTTATCAAAGAAGTAACTTCCAATTCAGTATCTAATTAGCAAAAATTAGAGTTCCTCAAGTGTTTTGATCCTCCCTATCCCTCAAGACCCAAACTGTTAAGAGTAAATTTAACTCTAAATTACTGGGAAGAGAGTGATGCTATTTTCCAAAGATGCTCCGGGGCGCCTGGGTGGCTCAGTCAGTTGGCCAGCTGACTTCGGCTCAGGTCATGATCTCACTGTTTGTGGGTTCGAGCCCCGCGTCGGGCTCTGTGCTGCCTGCCAGCTCAGAGCCTGGAGCCTGTTTCAGATTCTGTGTCTCCCTCTCTCTCTGACCCTCCCCTTCTCATGCTGTCTCTCTCTCTCAGAAATAAAGTGTCAAAAAAAATTTTTTTCCAAAGATGCTCCTACTGAAACTATCAGTATAATTTAAATGCCTTCTACTTTACCAAGCACTGTACATATTTAACAGACAAATTTTCTTAGCAACTCCTAGCACTGGCAAGAACCAACTGTATTCATTTTGGGAGATGAAACAGCCAGCCTAAAAGGGTTGCATTAGACCCCAGGTCAGTACTGAATAGAAGAAAGTTTATTTTATGGGAAAACATTTGGAATCCAGTCCTCTCATTTTCTCCATTCTAGGTATTGCCCGCATTGTAGAGACCCACCAACCAATAGTGGAGACGTATTATGGGCCAGGGAGACTTTACACCCTCATAAAATACCTGCAGGTGGAATGTGACAGACAAGTGGAGAAGGTGGTAGACAAGTTTGTCAAGCAGAGGGACTACCACCAGCAGGTGAGCAGGGAAAGCTACAGGTGGGTTTGGAAATAGCGTTAGCCAACGATACTGAATACATTAAATTGGGGATGGGGAGGGGAAGGGATGAAAAAAGATGAAGGTAGAAAAATAAATATGGAATGCAAATTGGCCTGCATCTTGCCTGTCACCAGCTTACTTTGGATTTGAGGTGATGTCAAGATGATAACTTAGTACGAGATTGAGAAAGAAGTAAGCTTCCTGAAAGAAACACAGAATAGAAACATTAGACCAGCTCTCTATCACAGAATGTGCAGCAGTTCCTTCTGGGGATACAAGGAGAATTTTACTTCTTAAGGTTGTATTAATTGTCAAGTAATTTGTCTCAGATTTCTCCTTAGTTCCTTAGGTGCTAATGGTAATATTTACTTTTCTTTCTTTCTTTCTTTTTTTTTTTTTTTTTTTTTTGNTTTTTTTTTTTTTTTTTTTTTTTTTTTTTTTTTTTTTTTTTGGAAACTTATTTGTCCTTTCCTTTGAGCAGAGGATGTAAGAGTAGGATCTAGAAATAGGAGGGGCGCCTGCCTGGCTCTGTTGGAAGAGCATGTGACTCTTGATCTCAGGATCGTGATTTCGAGTCCTACGAGCCCCTAGGAGCCCCACGTTGGGAGAAGAGATTACTTAAAAAAAATTTTTTTTTAAGTTTCCAGAAATAGGAGTAGCCCATACAATTTTATTTCTAGTACTCTTACTAGACAGCAAGCAGCTCATTGTAATACCATTAACACCACTTTGACATGCAATAATAGATGGGGAGGAGAATTAGCATCTAAACCAAAAGTAAATCTTTGGCTCATCATCCTGATAGCCTACTTTTTGGCTTGCTTGTTAAGCAAACTAAACTTAAACATCCTTCAATGCCTGAAGTGTATAGTGACGGGCAAGAGGTAGATAGAAGGGGGTGGGGGAGAGCATTCTCATTTCTTTGGTATATTGCAGTTCCGGCATGTCCAGAACAACTTGATGAGAAATTCTACAACAGAAAAAATAGAACCAAGGTAATAACCTATTTTCTCCAGCCCATAAAAGTTTGAATTGGTAATCATGTATCATTCAGAGACTGCTCTGTTACAATGTGGTATATGTTTTAAAGATATTTTACCTATGATTCAAGCTTTTACTTTTTTTCTAATAAAAGTAATATATGCTTGGGGCACCTGCGTGGCTCAGTTGGTTAAGCTTTGGACTCTTGATTTCAGCTGAGGTCATGATCTCATGGTTTGTGAGATTGAACCCTGCATCAGGCTCTATGCTGAGCCTTTCTGGGATTATATTTCTCTCCCTCGTCCTTCCCCTCCTCGCTCGCTCTCTTCCTCTCAAAATAAATTAACATAAACATAAATAAATAAAAGTAAGATATGCTGATTAAAAGAATTTAAACATTATAAAAATGTACTCAATCAATAAATTTTTACTAAGTACACATTATGTGCCAGGCACTTGTCTTTGATACTGGGAAGGTGGCAGCAAGCAAAGTAAGTGAACCCGACATAATTCTTTATTTGTGGTATCTGTAGTCTAAAGTAGATAGATAATAATAACAGCTAACGTGTATCTGGTGTTCACTATATGGCATACATTGTTCTAAGCACTTTTCCAGGGTTTCCAGCCTCTGTAATATTGGCATTTTGGCTGGATAATTCCTTGTTATAGAGGACTGTGTCTGCATTGTAAGATGTTTAGTAGTGTCCTTGGCCTCCACCCACTACATACTGGTAGCATGATGTCACTAGACACTGCCAAATGTCTTGGGTAGAGGGTTGAGGGTAAAATCACCTTCATTTGAGGATCACTGATTTAATCCAAAACATTTTTTATAAATGAGGAGACTGAAGCCTGAAGAGGTTAAGTGACTTGCCCATGGTCATACAGTGAGAAGATGACAGTCAGGAATAGAATCCAAGCAGTCAAACTCTAGAGTTCGTGTTGTTAATCAGTATGATATACTATGTGTATAGTGTAGGAAAGCATATAATAAAGGGCTGTAACCTAAGCTGATGAAATTCAACGAAAAATCTCTGAGGAAAGTACCTTAGATCTGAGACCTTGGGCGCCTGGGTGGCTTAGTCGGTTAAGCGTCCGACTTTCGCTTGGGTCATGATCTCGCGGTTCGTGGGTTCGAGCCCCGCGTCGGGCTCTGTGCTGACTGCCAGATCAGAGCCTGGAGCCTGTTTCAGTCTGTGACTCCCTCTCTCTCTAAACCTCCCCTGCTCACGCTGTCTCTCTCTCTCTTCTGGAAATAAATAAAAATATTAAAAAAAAAAAGAGTAAATAGAAAAAAGGAGTGCCTGGCTTAGTCAGTTAAGCATCTGACTCTTGCTCTCAGCTCAGGTCATGGTCTTGCGGGCTCTGGGGTTTGAGCCCTGCATCAGTCTGTGCACTATCGGTGCAGAACCTGTTTGGGATTCTCTCTCTCCCTGCCCTTCTCACTCTCTCTCTATTACTCTCTTAGAATAAATAAATAAGCTTAAAAAGTAAATAGAAATTAGACGTGAAGAGTGTTCCAGGTAGAGCAGGGAAAGAAGGGCAATGTAGTTGAAGTGCAAAGAGTTGGGGAGAGTCTGATATGAGATGAATTCAGAGAGGTTGTCCTAAGCGCTATGGAAATCATATGATTACAATATGACCAGATGTATGTTTTGAAAAGATATCTTGGAGTTTAGTGTAGAAAATGATTTAACTTATATATATAATGTGAAGGAGGAGTTCAACTTCATTCTTTTTATGTGGATATCTGTCATCATCCCAGCACAATTTGTTGAAAAGACTATTACTGAATTGTCTGAGCACTCTTCTTGGAGATCAGTTGACTATAAATGTGAAGACTTAAGGACTCCCAACTAATCCATAGGCCTATCCTTATGCCAGTACCACACTGTCTTTGTTGCTGTAGCCTTATAGTAAGTTTTAAAATTGGGAAGTGTGAGTCCTTCAACTTTGTGGGGGTTTTTTTGGTTTTTTGTTTGTTTGTTTGTTTTATTAATTCTTTTACGGGTGCCTAGTTGGCTTAGTCAGTTAAGCATTTGGCTTCAGCCCAGGTCATGATCTCATAGTTTGTGGGTTTGAGCCCTGCATTGGGCTTTCCGCTGTCAGCACAGAGCCCAGTTCAGATCCTCTGTCCTCCTCTCTCTTTGCCCCTCCCCCGTGCACACACTTGCTTGCTTTCTCTCTCTCTCTCTCTCTCAAAAATAAATATTTTAAAAAAAGACACTCAGGGTACCTGGGTGGCTCAGTCAGTTAAGCGTCCAACTCTTGATTTTGGCTCAGGTCATGAACTCATGGTTCATGGGATTAAGTCCATGTCAGGCTCTGTGCTGACAGCTTGCTTGGGTTTCTCTCTCACCCCCTCCCTTGCTCATGCCCTCTCTTTCAAAATAAATAAATAAACTTAAAAAAAAAATCAGGGGCACCTGGGTGGCTCAGTTGGTTAAGCATCTGACTTTGGCTTAGGTCATGATCTCATGGTTCATGGGTTTGAGCCCCACATTGGGCCCTGTGCTAACAGCACAGAACCTGGAGCCTGCTTCAGTTTCTGTATCTCTCTCTCTCTGGCCCTTCCTTGCTCATGCGCTCGCTCTCTCGCTCTCTCTCTCAAAAATAAACATTTAAAAAAATCACTCATCAGGGGTGCCTGGGTGGCTCATTTGGTTAAGCATCTGACTCTTGATCTCAATTCAGGTCTTAATCTCAGGGTCATGAGTTCAAGCCCCATGTTGGGCTCCACATGGGGCACAGAGCCTACTTCAAAAAAATAATAATAATAGGGGCACCTGGGTGGCTCAGTTGGTTAAGTGTCCTCAGCTCAGGTCACGATCTCACGGTTTGTGAGTTCAAGCCCTGCATTGGGCTCTCTGCTGTCAGCACAGAGCCCACTTTGGATCCTCTGTCCCTTTCTCTCTGCTCCTCCCCGACTCGTGCTTGATCTCTCTCTCTCTCTCAAAAATAAACATTTAAAAAGAAACTTTAAAAAATATTTTTTTAGTTTACTTATTTATTTTGAGAAAGAGAGAGCAAGAACAGGGGAGGGCAGAAAGAGAGGGAAACAGAATCCCAGGCAGGCTTCATGCAATAGAGGCTCAAACTCATGAACCCATGAGATCATGAACTGAGCTAAAATCAAGAGTTGGACACTTGAGCCACCCAGGTACCCCTCAATTTTGTTATTTTTTTCAAGATTGTTTTGACTTGGGGCAACTGGGTGGCTCAGTCAGTTAAGCGTCAGACTTTGGTTCAGGTTATAATCTTGTGGTTTGTGAGTTCAAGCCTTGCATCAGGCTCTGTGCTGACAGCTCAGTCCTGGAACCTGCTGCAGATTCTGTCTCCCTCTCTCTGCCCCTCCCCCACTCATACTCTGGCTCTCTTTCTCAAAAATAAATAAACATTAAATAAAACTTAAAAAATTGTTTTGGCTTTCATCTGGGTAGATGAGTGGGTGTGGGACACAGTTTAATGGTGTAGCCTGAAATCCCACCACAGCTAAATAAGAGGTTGGGGAGGTGTGGTTCCTTTCATGTAAGGCATAGATCATTTTTACTCAAACCACTGACAAAAATAGACTTCCCAACCTCTTATTTAGCCCTGACTGTATTTTAGTGGGTGAAACAGGTTAAGTGGAATATGTGGCTGACAGCTGTCTCTGATTATAATTGGGCCAGCAGACCAGGATGACCATCTGGCTGAGCTGACCCTTCTGGGCCCAGTGGGAGAGGAAGTTTGGGACTGTTTGCCCTGTATCTCTTATATCTAAGGGAATCCAGTGTCCTCCTGCCTATTCCTTCTGCTCCATGTATTTCAGGGAACTGGACCCTATCTTGACGGAGGTCACCCTAATGAATGCCCGCAGTGAGTTGTACTTACGCTTCCTCAGGAAGAGGATCAGCTCTGATTTTGAGGTGGGGGACTCCATGGCCTCAGAAGAAGTAAAGCAAGGTAAAACATGTTTCCCATATTTTCTGGGAGGGCTGGGACAGAATTGGCACTGTTTCCTAATAGTGAAGCCACAGATCTCTAAACACAGAAATAACTAGGGCTTCTTAGCATCTGAGGTCTGTGGGCAAAGTGACACCCAAGAGGAAAGCTAGACTTACTAAATGTTAAAGAATGGACTGGATCTTTAAGGCCATTTACTCATTGTGCAGGTGAGGAAAGCTAATGCCCAGAATATTTAAATTATTTCCCTCTAATTTTTCTCTACATCATGTTGCCTCACCACTTCTGAGATAGGTGACATGGGGCTCCTGGCTGGCTCAGTCAGAAGAGCATGCAGCTCTTGAACTTGGGGTTGTGAGTTTGAGCCCCATAATGGGTGTAGAGATTACTTAAAAAATAAAATGTTTTAAAAAATTCACTATAATCTCCAATTACTATGTTCTCTAATAATGACAAAACAGTTAGAAAAAACCTAGGTGTCTAAAAATAGAGTTCTTTTTTTTTTAAATCTATTTTAAGAGAGAGAGAGAGAGTGCAAGCATGAGTGGGGGAGGGGCAGAACAAGCAGGAGACAGAATCCCAAGCAGGCTCCAAGCCGTCAGCCAGGAGCCCTACTCAGGGCTCATAACTCACAAACTGACATCATGACTGGAGCTGAAATCAAGAATTGGCTGCTCAACCAACTCTGGATTTTGGCTCCAGTCATGATATCACAGTTTATGAGTTTTATTTATTTATTTCTTTAACGTTTATTTATTTTTGAGGGGGAGAGAGACAGAATGTGAATGGGGGAGGGGCAGAAAGAGGAGGAGATACAGAATCCGAAGCAGGCTCCAGGCTCTGAGCTGTGAGCACAGAGCCTGATGCAGGGGCTCGAACCCACAAACCATGAGATTATGACCTGAGCTGAAGTCGGTCACCCAACCAAGTCATCCAGGCGCCTCATCATGGTTCATGAGTTGGAGCCCCTTGTTGAGCTCTGTGCTCACAGCTCAGAGCCTGCTTGGGATTCTCTCTGTCTACCACTCTCTCTCTGCCCATCCTCCACTTGCTCTCACTTGCTTATTCTCTTTCTCTCTCAAAAATAAACGCATAAACATTTTTAAAAATGTGGACCAGAGTGCCTGGGTGGCTCAGTTAAGTGTCTGACTCTTGATTTTGGCTCAGGCCATGATCTCATGGTTCATGAAATAGAACCGAGCCTGCTTGGGATCCTCTCCCTCTCTCTCTCTCTCTCTGGCCCCCTCCTCGCCTTGTGTGCTGTCTCTCTCTCTCCCAAATAAATAAACATTTTTTAAAAATTAAAGTGTGAACCTGATAAAATATCATACAACCATTTAAAATAAGCTGAAAGAAAAATAAGCATTATAGAAATAAAAATATTTATGATACAATCTTTTTAAAAATTTTTGTATTTGAGTATAGTTGACACAATGTTACATTAGTTTCAGGCATATATGATAATATTTTTTTAAAGCAGAATACAAAATTGTATCTGTACCATGATTATAACCGTGTAAAACTATGTACAGATTGGGAACAAAGACTAGAAAGGAACATGGGGAAATGAAAACAGTTGATATTTTTCCCTTAGGGAAGAAAAGTGAGTATTTCTTTCTTGGCTGTCCCCTAGAGCACCAGAAGTGTCTGGACAAACTCCTCAATAACTGCCTATTAAGCTGTACCATGCAGGAGCTAATTGGTTTCTATATTACCATGGAGGAGTACTTCATGAGAGAGACTGTCAATAAGGTAGGACAGAGGACACATCCCTTGGAAATGGGACTTCCTGTCTAAGAAGCCAGGCAGAAGGAAATGGCCAAGGCATGTTACATTTCCTAGTTCTGCTTTGAGAATATCCTTGCATGCTGACTTAGCAGTACCACTTTGTATGGTTAAAAGGTCATTTTTGGAGTTGTCATGCTCTCCAAAGACCCTTGGGATGTCTTTCCCAAGGCTCACAAAAGAGCACCTTAGCTCCTCAGGGAGCCTACTTGTGCCCTGCCTCCTTTGAGATATGTGGGTGAGGAGACTTAAGAAAGAAGAGCCTCTCCTGATGTCTTACATCCCAGTTAACAGATGTCCCCAGGGCAAAGTCCCTAAGTACTTAATTTCCTAACATACTCGTCAGTAGGGAAATGAGCTATTTTGACAAGGAAGATCCACACCAAGCTGTGACCAGAGTAAGCCATGTTGGGAGAAACAAGGACAAGCTATAGAAGAGGGAGCTGAGCCAGAGCATGTTCCAGAACTATCTAGAACAGTGGCATGCAGCACTGGAGCCCTCACTGGCCACTTTGCCTTTTGGTTAGGCTGTGGCTCTGGACACCTATGAGAAGGGCCAGTTGACATCCAGCATGGTGGATGATGTCTTCTACATTGTTAAGAAGTGCATTGGGCGGGCTCTGTCTAGCTCCAGCATCGACTGTCTCTGTGCCATGATCAACCTTGCCACCACAGAACTGGAGTCTGACTTCAGGTACAGTTGACTCCCTTTCTACTTTCAAGGAAACAAAAAGGTCCTAGTTGTGATTGATTCCTAAGGCCTATGTTGCTTCCCTTTTTTCCATATGATTCTAGTTCAGTGCTATATAGGATAGGAGCTTCTATCCATAGCACAATATCCTTGGCTTCAGACAGCTGTACAGTAGTCAGATACCTTATAGGCCAAGTCTATGCTCCCTGGCCTGGATTGGAGGGGTTACTGGCCCTCAAACCTAGGAAAGAGAATAGGTAGCTCAGGTGAAGGCAATAGTTGTAATAAAGCAATGATAGTTACCATTGCTACAGGCCATCTACTTTTCGAATTTCTTGCTCTTATTCAGTCTTGATAACAACCATTAGCCCTCTTATACCTGAGAAAACTGTGGCTCAGGGAGATCATACAGCTCATAAATGGTGGAATATGGAATAGAATCCAGAACTGCCTCTCAAAACCTGTTCTCTCACTACTTATATGGAACTGCCTTTCACTAAGCTGTACTGCCTCGAATTTGTTGGGAGCTCAGTGGTAATAACTGAAAGCCTCACAGGCAGTAAAGAATTGGGCCAGTCTTCTCTGTATGTTCTTGTCACATCAGTGCCATTGATGGGCTACGGGTCCCTCTCATACCCTGGATGCTCATGTTTTCCCACCGTCTCAAGGATTGGTTACTCCCCCAAAAGAGCAGGCCATGCTGCTGGGTTAGGGTCATGGGCTTTCTGGTCGTATTATCCTGGAAGCCAGGTTGAATGCTGTCAGTCTCTATATGCCATTCTGCACCCACAGGGATGTTTTGTGTAACAAGCTGCGGATGGGCTTCCCGGCCACCACCTTACAGGACATCCAGCGTGGGGTGACGAGTGCTGTGAACATCATGCACAGCAGCCTCCAGCAAGGCAAATTTGACACAAAAGGCATTGAGAGCACTGACGAGGCCAAGCTTTCCTTCCTGGTAGGTAGCTCCATAGATCAGGAGCTGGGTGGTTTATTTTAAGAGGTGAAACTATGACCTCTAAGCCACAGAAGAATTTGCCTTCAACTGGGAACTTTTCTTCCAATGTCTGTATAGAAGGAAAACTCTTTTAAGGAAAGCTTCTCCTAGAAGGTTCTGAAACCATTTCTTTCCTAGGGACCTATTTCTGACCAGTCCAAACCAGGACATGCGCTGTTCCTTGCCTAGAAGGCTGGGCACCTTGTACCTTAGCTCTCCCAAGTGCTCATTCCCAAGGAGACTACGAAGCTGTTCAGGGTCTCCACTGAGTATCATGCTTGGTTTGCACCTGCCACAGAGCGAACTGTGATATCTGAATATCTGTGCCAAGCCTCCAGCCCACTTCTGTAAGGCCAGTCCCACAACATGGGTTGGGACTGATCATTTAGACCTACCAGAGCTCTTTCCCTAGCAGCCTTTTTGGGCTTTCAGCATCCTCAGAAAGATGACCTTCTTTAAAGCCCTTAGCTACCCAGAATGACAGACAAAATGAAACAGTGAGTCTTACCGGGTGTGTGATAGCTGGAAAGAGAGAAACATGGAAAAATTAAGGGATTTGTACAAAGTTAACAGCCAGTTTGTGATGAGCCAAAGAGAATACAGATGAATTGTAAGCCCGGATCAGCCTTTCTAGCATGTGCTGTCTTGGCATTGTGGGAACAGTGCTGTTAGAGGTCATTCTGCTTCACCCCCACATTGGCCAGAATCTTCTCGGCTCCTAGGGTTCAGAGCCTGAAGGAAACATCCAATAGTAGAGCTCTCCATCAGTAGTCCACAGATGGGGGTCTCTGAACACCCTGGGGTTGGATGCTGAATGTATACTTTTTTTCCCCTAGAAGCAGCATCCTTGGCTTTTCACAGATTCTTAAAGGGGTCTGTGACCCCAAAAGAGTTAAGAGCTATTGTTCTCGGAGACAGAAGCCTAAACATACTAATATCTACCCACCTGTGCAAGGGAACCCACAGGAACTGTCTTCAGACTGCTGTTTAGGCAGCCCCACTCTCTTCCTATCACTGAAAATATTTTCCCTGAGCATGGGTTCTGTTGATCTGGAATGTCCTGGTTGTTGCCAAAAAAGACGACTGGCTCCAAGAAATTATTACCTCTGAAATATACCTTTGGAGAACTTGGCCAAAATGTTTGGCAACCAGCTTCATTTGATCATGAACTGACTTAAATTTTTCATTTTGTTTTCATTCTGTTTCATTTTCTATAGAGCTTCCTTTTATTCTTTCATTTCTCTACTCAGAAATGACTCCTAGCTCTGCATCTTTGCTTGGTGGTTTGTTGATGGCCTCTAAGCCTCACCTATCCTGCCCCTCTAGCGCTATTTTCCTCCCCATGAAGGGACTTTCCTCCCACAAGTCCCCATTACGCTAGCCGCTGTGCATTTGCACATTCTCTGCTCCCATGCACAGCTTCATTGTTTGAGGGCCCAGAAGATAAGGCCAACAAGAAAGGTGATGCTAAATGGCTGGTGACAGGTTTCTAGTTTTTCTGACACCAAATACTTAAAATGTCATTGCTCCCACCGCAGCACTCACTTCTTATGTCACCTTGATTCATTTGGCTGTCAAGATGAATTCCCCAACGGTGTTGACATAACATTCACTGTGAGCTGGGGATAAGCCCAGTGAATCTGTGCTTACTAGGACTGTCAGTACAAGGAACTTTGAAATCAATACCTTTTGAACCCAAATCCATTTTCCCCTTATGACAGATTTTTCTTATGCCCCTAAATGCTTTGGAAACATTTAAGTTGTGGCCTTCATCCTTGAGCTTCATCATGACGGTGCACTTATCTCTCTGGAAGCTTGTGATGTTAGCAGCCTTGTGCTGTGGCATGCTAATGAAAGGCTCTAAGTCTTATCCATCCCAACGGAAGCTGCCTCAGCAGCACTGGCAGTAGCATATTTCAGTATTGGCTGCAGGACACTGGTGAGGGAAGCACTCTTGGGGACAGGAGGGCCATCCTAGTCTCAATCCCTGGGATTCTGAAATTCTTTTACCCTGAAATCCTGAAGCTCCTGACTCATCTTTTTGAAAATAGGCTCCTCCCTACGTCACCCCTGCCTTCATGGTCATGCCACCAGCACACCAGTTCAGAGACAGTATGATCCTCTCATACTCTCTGATTCCTCCCCTGCACAGCCTCTAGATTAGTATTCCCAAGCCACAGTTGTGTTCGTATGGAATTCACCTGCTTTAAATCCTCGGTGCCAACATGTCCATAGGAAAGCATAGCAGCCAAGTGCCAGTCTGACTGCACTCACTTCTGCAGCTTTACAGACTCTTGGTGTTTTTCTGCACATATCCATGCACTGACTCTGCTGATTCCCAAATACTTTGGGGGGTTTTCTGCCACTCTGCAACTGTATATGGTCTCCCTTCTTCAGAACACATTCATTTACTCATTCAGTCAACAAATATTTATTTGAGAAACTTCAATAAGGCACTGTTCTAGCTTCTAGAGCTACATTGCCCAGTACGGTAGCCAGTAAGCAGAGGTGGCTATTTAAATTTAAGTTTAAACCAAAAATCCAGTTCCTGAGTTGCACTAGTCACATTTCAAATGCTCAGTACCCACAGAAAACTAGGCACTATTGTACTGAACAGTTCAGATTTAGAATATTTCCATCATCAAGAAAGTCCCACTGGGCAGTGTTAAACTAGAGGTACAGCTCTAAAAAGAACAGAATAGATCCCTGCCTTCATGGAGCTCTTGTTCTAGTGGGAAAGGCAAACAAGAAACAAACAAAATGATATTGGATAATCCTAAATACCATTCAGAAAATAGCAAATGGGACAGTGCCCTATAGAAAGGCTGATATGAGTAGAGAAATGTATTCACCCTCCTCTGTCAGAATTACTCCAGCCTTTTTGATCTGAATTAAGTTCATCTCAGTTACCAACTCAGCTATGAAGCTTTCTTTGACTGCCTTAGAGCAAAATGTTTCTTTCCTCTAAAAGACCATAGCAGTTGGTGCCTTAATCATCATTTTTGTTACATGCTGCTTTTTATGATTGGTAATTTTGCATCAAACTTACAAGGCAACTTATGAAAGAAAGAGCTCTTGGCCAAGAGGAGGGAAACCTGAACTCTATTCCTGGCCCTAGCCCTGTGGCCTATCACTTTTTGTTCACTCACTCTGCTTTGTTTTTCCACCTGGTGTTTGTCATTACCAGATATTTCTTACCTGACTTCCCTTCTGGAATGTGAACCCTATGAGAGGGTGGATTTCAGGAAGCATTTCTTAAATTAATGTCAGTCTTTGCCTCGCTGACCTGGGCTTAGAGCCACAGGACTTCTCCCAGATCTGTGTGCCTAAACATGGAGCAAAAAGATCTGAAATCTTGGGTCACTACCTGTGAGATCTGATGGCTTTCCTGCCTTAGTTACAGGCACAGGAGAAAGGGCGAACCTGGTTCACTCTTCTGCCCAATCCAAAACGTGAGCACCCTGCCTGATGGCATTGCTGTGGGTGTTCCTTAGCCCTCCTGTGGGCCTCAAGATTACAGCTGTCAGCCAGTCTGGCACTGGAGTGGGTACAAACACCACTGAGCAGGAAGTCACATCTTTCTGTCCTTATCTTCTAGGTGACCCTGAACAACGTGGAAGTCTGCAGTGAGAACATCTCCACGCTGAAGAAGACGCTGGAGGTATGAAGAAAATAGCCTCAGTTTTCAGTAGCTGCAGCCTCTCCAGACCTCCCTGTGAGAGGGGTCCCTACGCACTTGTTCTGTTGGGGCCTTTGCATTCCCTGGCATTGAGCCAGCCTTTCTTCAGAGCACTTGAGGGGATTCACTTGCAATCAATGTGGGAGGAACTCTGACCCACCAGCTGGAAGATCAGGATTCAAATTAGCACTTGTAGCACATACTTGGCCTGTGGCCTCAGACAAGTCCCTTAGCTCCCTGAGCTTTAGCACTCTCATCTACAAAACAGATCTCCTTCCTGCCCTAATTTGGGTTTTTTGGGGGGGCTAACTAAAAAAAGGGTTGAAAGCACATTAAAAAATGACAAAGTCCTCAAAAAATGTTAGGAAATTAAGATTTAATAGGGTTCATCAAACCCTGTACAAAGCTGTTGCTGTTACCATTTTTTTAAAAGAAGGCTGCATAGTGTGGTGGAAATTGACTGGGCTTGGAAGTTCATGTCTCTGCTGGACCAGTGACCAGCTGTGTAGCATGAGACAAGTTCTTTACCTCCCTTTCTGCCTCTGCCTCGCAGAGTTGTGAAAAATGAATGTAATAATATAAAACATGAGCTATGTGAGAGGCATCGGTGGTAGTCAATAATTGTATTAATAGTTATAAATAGCAGTGTGAAACAACCATTTTGCTAAGTATTAGAAAATGAAGAGCCCAACTCTCCCAGAGTCCCAAAATGTCTCTGGAAGAGGAGGGAAGCCTGGGTCCTGCTGCCCCAGCACACCCTTACTCCAAGGAGGATACAGTGCTGCAAGGCACAGGCTGATGATAAGTGGCAGCTCTAGGGCTGAGTAGCCTGCAGAGGCGAGGAGCCAGCACAGGGGAAGAGGGCCTTGTAACTGGCGGCCTTCCTAAAGGAGGCGCAGGGAAAGGAGTCATGTGGGAGTTTACAGTAGTACTGAAAACTGGACCAGATTAGGAACTGCCCCCACAAAGGCCTTAAAATGGAATAAAGTAAGAGTGTACCATAAGCACAGTATCTGTCACATGGTGTTAACAAGGTGACTGTTATTGTTAAGTCATGGCACCTTAGATTATATTCCAGACTTTGGGGGCGCCTGGGTGGCTTGGTTAGGCGTCCGACTTTCGCTTAGGTCATGATCTCGCGGTTTGTGGGTTCGAGCCCCGCGTCGGGCTCTGTGCTGACTGCTAGCTCAGAGCCTGGAGCCTGTTTCAGAGTCTGTGACTCCCTCTCTCTCTGACCCTCCCCTGCTCACGCTGTCTCTCTCTTTCTCCTAGAAATAAATAAAACATTAAAAAAAATTAAAAAAAAAAAAGATTATATTCCAGACTTTGTTCTTAACATTATAATATTGGATTTTTAAGGAATATTTTGGGAAATGTTAAAAATTGAGAACTGAGTCAGTAGAATTAGTCAGGTGAGAAAAGGACAGCAAAGAGCTGAAAAACAATTCCCATGAATTCCACCCTTCTTAGATTTGCATTTCACATGTATTCTTTGGAACCCCACTAGCAGCCCTTTGAGATAAGTCAGGTGGTGTGATATCCACTTTACAGATGAGTTTAAAAGGCTAGGTAAAGGGGCACCTGGGTGGCTCAGTTGGTTGAGTTGCCGATTTTGGCTCAGGTCATGATCTCATGGTTTGTGGGTTCGAGCCCTGCATCAGGCTCTTTGCTGACAGCTCAGAGCCTGGAGCCTGCTTCAGATGCTCTGTCTCCTTCTCTCTGCCCCTCCCCCACACATGCTCTGTCTGTCTCTGTCTCTCAAAAATGAATAAGCATTAAAATTTTTAAATAAAAATAAAAAATAAATAAAAGGCTAGGTAAAAATAGTGTATATTGTAGCTGCTGTGGAACTGAGGGCTTCTGCCTGCAAAGAGTCCCTTTGCAACTCTTCCACACTGCTCCTCCTACTGCAGCCAAAACAGCACAAACTTCTAAGGAGACTACAAGAAATTCAAGCAGCTTCTGGCAAACCAAAACATGGTGAGTTTTTAAGCGGCTCCCCCTGTGGTATTCTCTGCACCTAGGCTATATCAACAGGAACTCTGGAGCCAGAACCCCAGCTTGAATCCAAGCTCCATGACTTAATTTTTGTGTGGTGTTAGACAAATTATTAACTTCTCTGTGCCTCAGTAATAGCGATAGTAAGAGTAACCTACTTCGTAAGATAGGTACTTTAATTAATAAAAGTTAAATGCTTTAAACAGGGCGTGGCATACAGTAAGCATTTAAATCTCAGCTGTGATCATGATATCTCCCTTTGGCAACCAGACAAAATTATTGAAAAAGCAGAAACTATAACAAAAGCTAGTGTCTCCTTAGTGTTTACTACTTGACAGGAACTGAGCTAAGCACTCTGTGCATCCAACTCTCCCAACTACCATGGGGACAGGAATTTGTGTTCCCACTTTATAAACAGGGAAATTGAAGCTCAGAAGCTTTAAATCAGTTGACCAAGGTCACTCAATCATTATGTAGCTAAGCCAGGATTTGAAGCTAGGAATGGCTGACTCTAAAGGTGTGAAAAATCTCTGGTTTTTGTGTTTCTTATTCACGTCCCTGATACTAATACTCTCATATTACAAAGGGGGAAATGGGAGTCAAGTGGCTAGCCACCAGACTAGATAGAATCCAAGTTTTCTGAAACCTGTCGAGGACTCTTGCCTAGGATCAACCACAGCTGCTCTCAGAGAAAGCCGGAGTTGGAGAAATGGCTGGTTGTATGTGGGCATTCTCTTCGCCCTCCAGGCACTCTCATGGCCCAGCCATGCTGGGAAGCCTGATAGCTGGGTATTCTCCCCTAGAGTGACTGCACCAAGCTGTTCAGCCAGGGCATCGGAGGGGAGCAGGCCCAGGCCAAATTTGACAGCTGCCTTTCTGACTTGGCTGCCGTGTCCAACAAATTCCGAGACCTCTTGCAGGTAAGCCCCAGGATCAGTTGCTGACTGAATCCTGTGCCTGAGTGTTGCTCTGAGCATACCGTTACTGGTTTATTATGGGCTCCATGTATATAAGGAAACAAGGAGAATTAAGATAGTAGCATTCAAGACACTGAACTCATGTGAGTCCCTTGAAGACTGAAGAGTTTTCAATAGTTGTCGTGCTGACAAGCCAACATTCTGGTCCTCTTGAGTCTCCACTTGACCCCCACAGTACCAAGAGCCCAGAAAGGTGCTCAGAGGAAATGGGACCATTTGGTTACTTTGACCTACTGCTTGGCCTAGCCAAAGATGCTGCCTAGAACCAGGCACTCAGAAGTCTCTTCTTTTGAGTTTACCAAACCAATCCCATGACGTAGACCTGAACGGGCACAGATCTGTAAAGGAACAGATTGTTTCTGACATCTATTAGCATTATCTCCATTAGACTTTGGACAGGCCTGCAGGAAAGACTGTGAACTAGGGAACAATGCCCTCGTGGTCAAGGGATGGATGGAGCAGAAAGGAAGGGGTAGGTACATGTGCCTTTTGTGACTGACATGTCTCTGCCTTGTCCTTCTGTAGGAAGGGTTGACGGAGCTAAACAGCACAGCCATCAAGCCACAGGTGCAGCCTTGGATCAATACCTTCTTATCTGTCTCCCACAACATCGAGGAGGTCAGCCATCAGGCCCAGGATTACCCTCATTCTCCCAACCTCCAGCTGGAGGGCAGTGAAGCTGTCTGAAGAGACCAGACCTTGCATGCTTCTCTGGCCCACTTCCCTCACCCTTGAAGACTAGGTTCTTCCCAGGAAACAGGTTGTTCCTGCACTTTGAAGCTGTCCCTGAACAGCTAAAGGGAGTTTGCCATGACCTGATATGTCCTCTGTTATTGAGGCTTTTCTGCCCCACCTACGAAGGACTTCGGAGCTTTTTTTGCTAGCCTAATGATGTCATTCACTAGACATTGCATCTTGTATAGGACAAGATGCAATGTGTTCTACACAGGATGCAAAAGGAGACAAAATGCCAGGAGCTTTATCATGTGTGGACCACTGCTGCTGCCCAGGTCCATTTGCTGATCAGAAGTGTGATAAAGAAGCAGCAACAGTGTATGCTAGCTTGGATGTCCATGCTGCTGTTTAGCTGGATGAGACAGAAGCTACAAGACCTCTTCCTGTGTTTTCTTAGAGGGGTGAAAATAGGGTGGGGTGCATGGTACTTTTTGGAGAGGCCCCCAGTGACACAACTTGTTTCCTGACAACAGGAAGAATTCAATGACTATGAGGCCAATGATCCTTGGGTACAACAGTTTATCCTTAACCTGGAGCAACAGATGGCAGAGTTCAAGGTAAGCAGGGGCTCTAGGGACCAAGTTATGGAATTACTGACCTCTGCCCAAATCAGCAGCCTTTGGCTTCTCATTACTCCTACTAGGAACCCTGAAAAATCTTCCAAGCCCAATGGCCTCCTGTAACTGCCCACCATCCCCCACCGAAAATTCCTATGGAGACAGAGGGGCTTAGGTAGGACTCCCACTAATGTCTAACCTCTGTGTGCAGGCCAGCCTGTCCCCAGTCATCTATGACAGCCTGACCAGCCTCATGACCAGCCTTGTTGCCGTCGAGTTGGAGAGAGTGGTGCTGAAATCTACCTTTAACCGGGTAAGGTCCAGCAAGCACAGGTCCCCAGGTCTGTTGTTTTTCTTCTGAAGAAGACAAGTCCTGCCACCCATAAGCCCTGTACATCCCGACCCAATCCTGCCCTGGCATCTGAGGCCTTGGAGCTGACTGAGGCACCACGTGAGGTCCAGCTGGCCTTGCAGCCCAGCACTGAGGGAAACTGGGGGCAGGTTCCACTTGGCTGGAGGGCCAGGCCTTTAACACTGAGCTTGTGTTCCTTGCAGCTGGGCGGTCTGCAGTTTGATAAGGAGCTGAGGTCACTCATTGCCTACCTTACCACAGTGACCACCTGGACCATCCGAGACAAGTTTGCCCGGCTCTCCCAGATGGCCACAATCCTCAATCTGGAGCGGGTATGTGCAGCTCTCTGGGCCTAGAGAGGGAAAGGTGACTGGGAAGAGGCAGAACAAAATCTGGATCCCTCCCTACCTATTAAAATCAAGTCTCCACCAGTAGCCCAGCCCTACAGAGCACCTTCTTCCTGGGCCTCCCTGCTCTGCCTCTGGTGGAGCCCAAGACCTTCTCTCAGGATCGCCTTTCATTTCTGACTTTCTGTGTTCTTCCCCGCAGGTCACCGAGATCCTAGATTACTGGGGCGCCAACTCTGGCCCACTGACGTGGCGCCTCACCCCTGCTGAAGTCCGCCAGGTGCTGGCTCTGCGCATGGACTTCCGCAGCGAGGACATCAAGAGGCTTCGCCTGTAACTGCCAGGGGGAAGCCCACCTGGCCCATCATACTTCAGGGCCCATTCCCTAAGTAGCCATAGCCAAGAAGCTGAGTAAGACTGTCTGGCTTGAGGAGCTCGGACAGGCCCAAATGTTCACTGTGGGCAGTAGGAAACAAGGCTCAACTCACTGTGTTGTCTGCACTCAGACCTGTCTGGGTGGTGCTTTGCAGGCAGCTTCTACCCACCAGAAGTGAATCCTCCTGGGCTCTTAATTATATGGGAAAGCCAAGGCAGGCCAGCCTTTTGTATGGGTGGTCATTTTCTCATCCTTAGACACTACAGCAAACGAGCTGCCTCAGGGCCAGCCCTAAATTTAGGACTTGGGTATATCTGGGAACCTGGGCAATTAGGTTTATTCCCAAGGAGAGGTTGTGATGTTTATGATCACCCTGAATAAAGATACTCCTTAGAAGATGCCAGTGTGCTATTTCCAGGGAGGGCTGGATGCTATAGGGCAAGACAGGTCCACCAGTTGCACTGAAATGTGGAGGCAAAAGCCTAAAGCCTCAGCCTCCTCCCACACCCAGAGTGGCGCACAGCCACCATCAGCACCCATATGAAACCAGGCACCTCATCTAATCTTGGACCCTCATCCCCTCTTGGACCCTCATCCCCTCTTGGACCCTCAGCACCAGAAGCTAGATCATCCCAGGGGGTTTCCCACAGTGCCAAGGCAAGTGGGAATTGCCCTTGGCAGGAACAGAAAAAGAGCTTTATGAGGACAACCTTGAAAGACAGAGTGAATTTATTCCAAGAAGGTTTTAATTTTGAGAACCAGCTGCCCATAGACACTGGGTCATGTGGCATAGTCCATAGTGTTAATGGTTAAGGCCTCTATTAGCAGTGACTTGCACTGGATCACAGCCACAAATAAGAGTAGGGACCCCTGCTCCTGTTCCCACTCCCCAATCAAATCAGGAATTCTCCTGATTGTGAGTGTGGAACAGGAATTCTCTTCTCAGGCAGAAGCAGGACCTTTAAGGAAGTCTACAGGAAATGCCTCAAAGAGCATCTTCAGGATTGGCCTACAGGGGGCCCCCAGCCATGTGCTAAAGCTGGTTATCCCGCTTTTTCCAGGCCATCGTGGAGAGTAAAAAGGCCAAGGCAGGCCATGGATCTGTAAAGACCACATGGGACACTACGCTTGGGACTTTCCTATGTCTAGAGGCCAACCCTAGGCCACAGTCAGCCAGGAGGTCACAGTCCTATTCCCAGGCACCACCTGTTTCACCAAGCTCCAGAAAGGGCTGGGCCCAAGCTCACACTGGCTGGCTTCCTTTAGGAGCAGGTTCACAGAGGGGTGGGTAAAGAGTAGAAGGCTGACATTCCCATGGAGGAAGGAAGGGAGAGGCTGCTGCAGTCCCTCTTACAGAGGGACAAACCTAGGAAGGGGCATCAGGTTGAGGTCTCACTTGCCAGCAGCTGCAGGCTCAGGCCCTGAGTGTCCACTTCTACCAGGTGGACGCTGTAGTTCCCGAGGCCCTGGGAGCAAAAGACAGGAAGTGTTTAGAGGGCTCTGGGCAAGTCTCAGGCCACAAATCTCATGCTGCCAAGTGATGAGGGAGACTTGCAGCTATAGCCTCTGCTTAGTGGTGAGACACACTGAGGGCTCCTGTCTCCCACCAATTACCACCCCCTACCACCACCAGGTACCTCAGTCTTGGCCAACACAGCCTCCAGAGCTTCCTTTTGCCGCGGCTCCTTGGTCAACAGATACAGAAAGCCCCCACCACCTGCCCCTGCCAGGCTCTGGCCATGCACGTGGGGGGCCAGGACATCCATCATATGCCGCACAGCCAGGGGCTCACAGCCTGGAGCCATGAGCTTCTTTTGCTCCCAGTATGTGGTCAGGCACTGGCCCAGCAGAGGCAGGCTCCCTGGGTGGGGGCAAAGAGGGGAGTGATCTGCCTGAGCCAGAATATTTATTCAACACCCGTTTGCAGACTTAATGAGGTGCCAAGAAGCACTACTTAACCAGTGTCCTGGTTAAAAACGTAGGTCCAGTGCTGGCTGGAAACAGGACTGATAAAGCCCACTTCACAGGGTTGTTTAAGGACTAACGTGCATAGGGCAGCTGGCATGGTGCCCAGGACAGTGTTCAGTCAGTCATGTAGTCACATACATGGAACCCTGATCAGCTGACTCCCTAGAACTCAACAGTGGGGCTGAGCCTCCTCCCTAGTCTGCCTCCTGGTAGGTGGGGCTGGAGGCCTCCCTTATGATGCGAATGTTACCCTGAGATAGGACTCCCACTCACCTAAGTATGAGACCCTGTGGAGGGCAGACAGTAGGCTTCTGTCCCCAGGGACCTCATACACGGGGCCTGGGCCAGGCCTGCAAAGGCTCCTGGCCTGAAACCCATAGGCAACAAGGTATTCACTCCCGGTGCCCTGAGTTCCAGGCAAAAAGCACCTCACCTTGGCGGAAGGCTTCCGCACACTCCTCGGTGTGCTGCACCAGGCTGCGGGCATTCTTCACGACCGCAGGCAGCCGGGCATACCAGCTCCTCAGCACATCCTGCAGATGGGACAGGAGGGATGCAATGAGGATCTGAGCCATCTGCATCCCTCCTTCCTCTTGGGGCCAGGCCTCACCTGCAGCAGATTCCGAGCCAGGCGGGTCTTGCCAGTGTACACCAGGAGCAGGTGGTCGTTGAGCTTCTGGACGAAGCCCTCAGGCACAGTGATCTCTTCCACCTCCACCTTCAGTGGCAGCTGAGCTCGAGAGCGCCCCACCTTGATGCCAGGCATGAGGCCACCCACTTGGTCTTGCCAGCCACCTCCTGCAAGCCCAGGGTACCATTACTTTTGGCGCCTGTCTGGCCCAACTTCTCTCTCCCAGCCCAGGCTCCCAGTCCTGCACCCCTGGCAAGGACCAATATGGGAACACAGCTTCCCCCAACCCAGGCTGAGCCAGGCGACCTGTGCAGTTTCTGCCCCCAGCCCTCAGACCAGGACAAGCCCCCGCAAGGGGAAAAGGTTCCAGAGCCAAGTGTGGCTCCTGCAAGGCCTGAGTTCTGTTGCAGACCTAAAGTGTAAAAGGAATTGGGGTAAGACATATCAAAGGAGAAGACCTAACAATAAACTGCTCCCCTCAAGGAGAGATAACAGGACTTTCCCTGCAGCTTAACAGTTCCCTACACCCTGTCTTTTCTAATAAACAGTGTTGATATTGGAAAGCTTTTTGGTATCTCTTATTGAACACTTGAAAGAGCTTGTTCACATCTTGCTTTAGCAATGAAAGGTATGGATTTCTTCTTCATGCAGCTATATAAAAGTGTCACAACTTGAGATAATTCCAGGATAGGCTTTTCATACCTGGGCAAGGGTCTGCAAAGATTTAAAGTACAAATTGCCAATGTCAAGGGGGCATCTGGAACTTTACAGCCAAAACATGGCAGTGGCATTGGGCCCCAAATGTCACGAACTCCTTACCTGCACCCCTCTCCGTCAGAACACTTAGCACAGCTTGTGATTATACATTCATTTGAGTGATTATTGATTAAGGCCTGTCTCCAATAGACCATATGCCTTCTGAGGGCAAAGACCCTGTTTTTGCTCATTTTATCCCCAAGGCCCGACACAGAGTAGATACCCTGATCAGCTGACTCCCTGGAACTCAACAATGGGGCTGAGCCTCCTTCAATTGACCAAATGAAGGATTTGAATGGTACACCTCAAAAAGAAAGTGAAAAGGCTGCCCTTTTTGCTAATGCCTACCCATTATGGATTGTGAATCAGGGCAATGAAAGGAGGAGGCTGGGCTACAAAATGACCAGAGAAGATGCCATAATCAGGCATCTATTCGTCCTTGTGGCAGCTTCTATCCCAGCATCATGCAGATGAGGCCCTGCATCTTGAGGTAACCAGAGAACCCTAGGATCTAGAGTCAGACAAACCTCTAGATGCTCTCCATTGTGCACGGATTCCAAACGGCCAAAGTAGTGCGGAGGTGGAAGGTGCTAGTAGCATTCCATTATGATCGCAGCCATGTACTAGGCCTTCTGTGCCCCCGCAATACGGTAGTGGGGGGGGGGCACAAATGACCACAGCCCATGGGCAGGGCAAGTTGCCAGAAGGCAAGCTAAAAGTCCTGTCCCCTATTCCAAACCCACCTCTCCCCAGTCTCATCCTGAGGGACAGCCCTAGGTGGGGACAGAATCATGAGAAATAGCATCTGGTATTACAGGTACCTAATAAGACACATGAAAGGTGCAGCACAGAATCTAGCACTTAGTAGGTGTTCCTAAAGCATCAGGTCCTTGGAGGTAGAAATATATGAAGATGAAAACCACCAGAAAGGGTCAGAGTGGTAAGAAGGAAGCTCTAACCACTCTAAGGAAGCTCTAACCACACATAAGTTATATGTGGCTGTCTGCAAGTCCAGGGAGCCTCTGGAAGCTCTTGGGAAAATGTCCATGTCCAAAATTCTCTCTTGCCCCATACCTGTGGTAAGCACCTGTTCCAGGTGCAGCACTGCATGGATCAGGGCCTCTGTGCCCACCACGCGGCCCGCGGCCCTTTGCAAGGCAGCCAGGGCTGCACCTGCCAGGATGCTGCTAGTGCCTGCAGGGTACAGAGGAAGTCACCAGACATGAAACAGCTCTGCCCAGCTCAGTCCTGCCCCACCCACTCCTTGGCTGGGTAGAGGCCAGGGAGGGGACCGGAGGCAAGGCTGGAGGTTTGGGATGTGACTGGTGGGCAGCAGGGAAATAGGATTCACCCACCGAGACCAGAGCCATGGGGCAGCTCAGACCAGGTGTGCAGCTCGAAGCCACCCCCAAAGGTGTGCAGCAGCTGCTCTCTCAGGGAAAGCTTGGAGCCAACATGCACGATCCCCGCACAGATGAAGGCTGCCTTCAGCAGAGCCCCTGTGGAGGGACCAGCAAGGAATTCGGTCTTCAAGGGCAGACGCAGATACCCCAAGCCACCTCCACTATTGCCCTGCCCAGCATGGGCCTCGCTGGGCGATAAAAGCCCAGCAGTACTGGAGGCCCTATCTCCAAGCCATAAAAGGGCCTCTGGTCTCCCCAGCACAGGCACACGTGCCAGCCTGGGCCTGCATGTACCCGGGCAGGATGACTTCAGGGCTCACCAGACTAGCTCACCCTCGGGCCAGGCCTCCGTGGCCTGCAGGGTCTTCAAGGTTCTGCCCCCATCCCTCAGCTGGCCACATGTGCCATCCCCACCTGCAGATGTCACAAGTACCCTGACCTGGAGCATGCGGCTGGCAGTA
The DNA here is from genome assembly GCF_008692635.1 of Crocuta crocuta. NCBI lineage: Eukaryota > Metazoa > Chordata > Mammalia > Carnivora > Hyaenidae > Crocuta > Crocuta crocuta. The sequence continues at coordinate 212,739 of NW_027528867.1, read as the reverse complement.
ATCCTGCAGGTCATCTAGGTTCCAGCACACTATCTTCATGGTCATCTTGTCCTGCCGAGGCCCCACTGCCAGCCACAGCCCAGGCTCTGAGATGCGGCGTGCCCTGGCCCCGATGGGTCGGCGGCCGTCCACTCGCACAGCCAGGCCCAGAACTGCCCCACCAAGCTCATAGGCAAGGGGGGGCGTGTCGCTCCAGCCACCTTGAGCAGTTAGACAAGACCAAGTTGGTCACAGGGCTGCCAGCCCAACTTTGGGGTGGCTACCCTCACCCCACCACATCTCACAAGGGGCTCACCAGAGAAATCCACACGAGCCGGGCACTCAGCCACCACCCACTGCCCAGGTGCTGGCAGCTCCACTGGCTCCATAGAGACAAAGTGCTGGGCTGACATCACAGCCTGGCGGATCAGAATCTGCCCAGCTCCCTCATAGTGGCGGGCAGCTCGCACTAGCAAGGCTGGCCTGCCAAGAGGGATGGGAGAGATGGTGGTGTGGAGGCCTAAGTGGGGGGTGGGCTGCCTGGGTTTGGGGACCTGACTGCCCTAGGTAATTGCAGGTAAGAGAGGCCTACCTCTCCATGGGTTAGCACCTCCAAGGATGGCCAAGGACTTCTCCAAAGGTTTTGAGCACCCACCTGCTCAGCCACTTGTCCCGCTCCTGGGCAAGCGCCTGTACACCGGCTGTCAGGTCTCCACACTCCAGGTATGAGAAGGGCCGCAACCACTCAGGGTTGGCGGCTGGCCCACTCCGTAAGCCTCCCTGGCCCTCTGCCATGCAGCCCAGTACATCCGCCACACAGGCGAGAGCCCGGGCCGCCACCCCCGGGTCTTCCGCACCAGCTGCAACTGAGAGACCAGGAGTCAGGGTGGCGGGGGAGGGGGCCTGCCCCCAATGCCCTCTACCCCCAGAGACTACTCAGCAGTCCCCAAACACTCCAGATCCTTCACACCTCTTCACTTGTTCCCAAGACGTATTCTTGCCTATGAATATTCCCTGCTCCTCTGACCAGCAAAGCTCTTCTCACCCTATGAGCCCCATCCTGGATGCGCCTCTTCACTCCCTCACTCAGGATGTCCACAGTGGTTGGGAGCTCAAGCTTCAGGGTCAGACCACCCAGGTTCAGTCTCAGCCCCACCATCAACCAGCTTAAATGGGGATAATGAGGTGTTGCCCAGGAGCCTACGGCTGAGCCCCCAGCCAGCAGTAGAGCCAGTCACAACCCAACCCAGTGCAAAGTTTGCTGGGTTCGCTGATGCTCAAAGAACCCGGAGGCTCAGCCCCACGCCTCAGCCTCTCACCAAACTCCCCACTGATAGGGAGGAAGCTTCCCCTAAACTTACAAGTACGCTCCACTGTGTCTCTCCCCCACTTTGAAGTCTCACGGCTTCCTAGTCCTCTCAGGTTGATGATCCAGAGGGCAGGTAGGGAAGGTGACACCAGGACTGGCTTTTCAGCACACTCACCCTGGTCCAGCGTGGCCAGCAGGGGTGCGGGACAGCCCTCTCTGACAGCAGCCTGGATCAGCGGGCGCAGGCTGAGGTCCTGCCTGGTCTCCAGCACGTGCCTCGCCTTATGCAGGGCCTGGCGGAAGAACAGGTCCCGGCGGGAGGCCAGTGTGGCAGCCCGATCCAGGCACGGCTGCAGCTGCTCCCAGGAAAGGCGCCAGCAGGCTCGCCACGCCCGTAAGGCCTTGCCCCCATCCTCCTGGGGATCCAGCATCCACAGCATGTCCTGAGGACCTAGGGCCCTCGACGGGTGGAGCACAGGAAACAGGCGGGCACTTAGAAGGCAACGCTCCGCAGGGGCCGTGTCTGGGTCCCACAGATCCCAGTCCCTGATGTGGGGGAAAGACATATTAGCAGGGGGGAAGCAAGGGCTCCTGCCTGGTCACCAAGCCCTGACTGTCTGTCAGCTGGGAGCTGGCTCATTCATGGTGACAGGACAGACTCCTCCAGAGGCAGCACAAGTGGGCAACTCAGAGAGAAGGGCCCAGCTGCCTTGCCTCTTTTCCCAGGCCCCAGGACAAAATCCCAAACCCTGAGCATAGCCAGCAGTCTGGAGTTGCTCAGAAAGATGCTGGGGCAAATCAGGCTGCCCAAAACTACCCTGGGCCCCAGAGATGGTTAGGGGGCCAGGTGCTGCTCTGGGGCGGGAGTGAGGGCAGGGCTGAGACTCAGAGAAGCAGACGCCCTGCCCTGGCTGCCTAGGGCTGTAGAGGGCCATCTGGGCCATAAACCTTACCGAACACCTGTCTTCTGGAAGAATTCACTCCAGGGCATGTTAAGATACGTTCCTGTCCCCTGTCTCTGGGGGAAGAGGAGGAGGCAGGAAGAGCAGTTAGGGACACTGAGGCCCGAGGAGACAGGAAGAGAGATGAGCACATATGCAAGGAAGTTCTGAGACACCAGTGTCAAGCCCTAGAGCCTCGATGCTCCTGCCCAGGTGCCTGGAACTCGGCCCAATCCACCATAACCGGCTCTGAGGTCCAAGGCAGGTCACCACCCTCTCTGTGCCTCAGCGTATGGCCTATAACATGGGCCACCCCACCGAGCCCACCACACAGAGGAGACGAGAAGGGAGGTGAAAGCCTGTTGAGACAACTGGCAGCACCCCCTGACCACCTATCCCTCAGGCCAGTGCTCAAAGAGACTTACAGGAGCTGGGCTGGGACCCTTGGGGAGGGAGGATGGACACCTACCTCCCAGCTGTCCAGACGGCCAACGAGGGTGAAGACACGGGTAGGGGCACCATGTAGCCACACGTGGTGTCCCTGCAGGACGAGGTCATGCAGCTCCAAGCCGTGCAGAGCCTCGCACTGGGCCGCGTCCAGGCCACTCACCAAGCAGCCAGTGCCGATGTGAATGGGGCCCTGCAGGAGAAAAGGCACACATCCTAGCACAGCCCTAAGTACCCCGACACACACACACGCGCGCGCGCGATCTGGCCCCTGGAGCCCTGCCCTCCTGCTTGCCCCTGCTCCCTGGCCTCACCTGAAGGTGGCAGTGCTGCAGGACACTCCCAGGACCCAGGTGGACAGGGCCCTCCAGCAGGCAGCTGACCACAGAGCTCTCGGCGCCCAGAAGCTGCGGCTCCTGGGAAGCCAGGGAGAAGGGTGTGAGGGCCCAGGACCCCGGCTCCCCCACAGCCAAGGGCCCAGCCCCTTGCTGCTCCCTGTGCCCTGAAAGCCAGCCACATCCCTCTGCCCTGGCCCCCAACCTCAGGCCAACTCCCATCCCCCCCTGTTCCCACGACGGCCCCAGGGGCGTGCTCTGCTTGTGCTCTCCTCCAGAGCAAATCTGAACTCAGTAACAGAGGTCCCACGAGATGACGGCTCTCCCAGAAATCCTCTCCCATCTGTCCAGCTACCCCCACCCCTGCCACCCTGAGGGCCACCTATGAGCTCTCTCTGCTGCTTTTCTCAGCCCATGGCAATGATCCAGGACCATCACCTCAAATGTGCCTGTTCCCCCAAGCAGACCCTGCAGAAAGCATGAAGGGAGTCTTTAGTTTCTCAGTCAGGCAGACCTGCATGTAGAATCCTGACTTGACCACTTATTGGCTCTGTGGCTTTACGCAAGCTACTTAACCTCTCTGAGCCTCCAGTGCCTCAGGTGTGAAATGGGGATAATAACACCTACACTTGTAGGTACTCTATTCCAAGGATGGGCTATTCCTTCCCTTTCCTGGAGCCCCCATCCCACCTGTCCACAGGTGCCCCAGGCCCCTCTGCTGGCCCTCCCTCCAGGCAGGTCTTACCTCCACCTGGGAGTGCACGACCTGGGCCCTGGGAGCTCCTGGGAGTGTGAGGCTGTGTAAGAACTCACTGGCTGAGCTAGTCATGTAGCTGTAGCTGCCGTCAGGGACATAAGCTGTAAAGATACAAGTACCGACCCCAACCCCATGCCTGCTACAGCTCTGGTGCCAGGCCAGGCCTCCCACCAGAAGACACCCCTTAATCAGGCCAGGGGAAGGCACGCATGGCAATGAGCACATTGTGCCTATGGGGAGGCTGAGATCCAGAGAGGCTCAGAAATCTGTCCAAGTCAAACAGCTAGAAAGTAGAAAGACTGGGACTGGAGCCCAGGAATGAGGGAAGAAGGGAAGAGGGTTACACACTCTGGATTGGGAGAGGGCAATTGTCTGTTATGTACTAGGCCTGCCTCCTCCAGAAGCCTGGGGCCAAGGCAGGCAGCTACCTCATCCTGGGGGTCCTCACTCCCATGGTCTCCCCAGATAGCTGAGAGGTAGTACCCACCCATGGTGAGGGGCTGATCACGAAGCTCCCTCCACAGCTCAGCACGGGCACTGTGCAGGTAACTTTTGATGTCTGTGTCACCTTGGCCCATCTCTGGAGGCCGCCCCACTAGGAAGTCCTCCCTGTTCATGTTCCGGGCCATGCAGAGCAGGATGTCGAAAAAGAGAGACAGCTGGGGGAGAGGCAGGAAGCACATCGATTGGGAAGGTGCCTAGACTGAGCTGGGGCAGTTCCATTCCCAGAGACACTGACCCAGAGAAGAAAGGGACTGGCCTGAGGACACACCACGAGGCTGCCAATGTCAGGGCCTCTACCCAAGGTCAGGAGTCTCCAGCCCAAACCCCCAGTCACCTGGACAGGCCGGGCTCCAGAGTCTAAGCCCATGTAGGTGCAGGCATCCAAGGGTGGGCTCACATGGGTGGCCAGGAGGTGCTCAGCAGTCTCCACAGAGAAGAAGGCAATCCCTGAGACCTAGAGAGGTCAAGGTCAGGTTGTGGGACACTGGGGCCAGGCTGGGGCCTGAGGTAGGAAGGACATGTGCAGATGGGCCAAGGAAGGCTGGCTGCCAAACCAGACAGGGTCCTTTGTCTTTGGGCCACTCCAGCACCCATGCTCCCAGGCTTAATGGGAGTGACTCCCACCAAGGGGCCCCTCAACAGCCACGTTCTGGGACCCCCCTCCCCAACTGTCAGGCCTCCCTGAACAAAGGACAGAGAATGAGAAATAGTTCCTCATCTTCCTCAAGGTCCAGTCCCAGACCCTTACCCAATGTTCCTATCCTTGCTTTTCAATCTAGAAGGATCCCCCAAGTCAGATTCTAGACTTCCTCCCAACTGCATTCCTGAAATTACTCACATGCTGGTTCCAGCCTTTCTGCCACACCTGCCTCAGATTCTAGCTCCACAGGCTCCCCTGCATGCCAGTTCTAGACCTTACTCAGATTCTGGTTCTAGCCTGCCCCAGAATCCTCTGGAAGGAGTGCAGATAGGCGAACCCTCCCTTCCTTGTCCCAGAAGGTCTCCAAAGCTCCCCGCGTGGAGCCCCCCGTGTACCAGTGGCACCCGCCCATCCGGCCGGGCACACCGTTGTATCTCTCCCTCGGTGCCCTGGTAGTAAATGTCCAAAACGAAGCCCTACGTGGGGGGAGAAAACAGAGTTAGGGAAAGGAGCAAGAAAGGACCAGCAAGGAGTGCAAAGCAAGGTGTTCTCCAAATGAAAACCTAGGACAGAAGTCTTCTGACAGGTACCAGGGTGCTCCCAGGGACACAAGCGCCGGAGACTCCCACCCCCGAAGGTAGAGGGCAGGCTTTGAATGTTTTCACAGACCCTAGCTCAGGGCCAGTGGTGTTTGGCAAAAGACTAAGTGAGCACAAGGGCTGTTCAGAGGGGAACTCCTCCAAATCCAGACCATGCTAGAAAGTCCAGGATGAGAGGTTTCCCTGAGCACAGGACCAGGAGGCCAACCCAGATAGTTAAGCTGCCCACACAGCTGCCCCAGGGGCACTACCTGGGAGTCAGTGAGGTAAACACCATGGTTCCGGGCATAGGCTGGGCTCCCTGGAAGGGCAATCACTCTGGCTCCTCGGAAGTTGTCCCAGCTGATCCCTGTGAGTGGGGCAGTTAGGAGGTTCCCCAGAGGCCTCAACCCAAGACAGGGGTCCCCAACCAGGAGGAGACAAGAGCAGAGGCAGGGACATCCAGACAACTCTAAAGGTAATATGGTTTCCAAAGCCAAAGGGACACTTAATTCCTCTGGCAGAATGACAACACCTTCCCTCCCAAAATTCTTCTACAGAGCCCTGCAAGGCAGAAGGGGCAGGGCTGGGTATCTCCATCCTACAACCAGGAAGACTGAGGCCCAGTAGGGGAAGCTTTCGGTCTGGGCTTCAATCTCCACACCCTACAGTTCCCTTTCTGAACAGGGCAGCAGGCCAGGCCCAGAGACCAAGTGAAGAAAGGCATCTGGCTGTGGCCCGAGAAGGCAGTCCCAAGGCTTCTCAGGCTCACCTGGGTTTGGAGGAACAGACAGCAGCATGTCAGTGCTGCAAACCCACACACCTGGTGGGGAGCCTGGGGCCAGCTGTGGAGAGAGACAGAATGCAGCTGGTGGCCTGGTCCCGCCCTTCCTCTGCTCCCACACAGCCCAGGTTCGGCCTGTTCTGTGCACTCCAACAGCCAACTGTCCAGGAGGACCCTGTCTGCTGAGGTTAAGAGGGCTTCCCCTGACCTGTGGTGCTGATGCGGACCCTCCCCCATCCTCTGAGGGCCACCTCCCCACCAAAGAGGCCAATACTAACCTTCTGAAGGTCTAACTCTTCCTGGCATCTCCTGTCTGTGCCAGCACAGACTATACAGCTGGCGGTGCAGCGGGAGGGGTGTGGCTGTCTCTGGGATGTGGCCCCGTCGTTACGGCCAGTCTTACCCGATGGCTCATGATGTCCAACAAGCAGTCCAGGTTGCAGACCACAGCCTCCACGGGAGCCTGGGGGTTCTCCACAGGGAGGCAGGTGAAGGCCCTGCCACAGTCGTCAAAAGGGAAGTCTCGGCCCTAGGAAGGGAGCAAGGGCAGAAGAATGAACCCTTGGGGCAGAGAGCCTGGGAACACCCTATCAGCTGTGCACAGGTAGGAAGCCATCAACCTAGAAGACTTTTAAAAATGTGTTTTCTCAGGGCTCTTGGCTGGCTCAGTCAGTGGAGCATGCAACTCTTGATCTTGGAGTCGTGAGTTCGAGTGTTGGGCATGGAGCCTACCTAATAAATCAATAACTTAAAAAGCGTTTTCTCAGAGGTTTTTTCTTATAATGTTTTCAATTACATGATTATGGTGAAAAATTAGAAAATGCAGATCTGCAGAAAGAAAACAGTTCCTCAGGGATGATAGCCATTGCCCCCATTTTGAGGTATATCCTTTCAGACATTTAATTTTTTTAAATGAGATTNAACTGTGAGATCATGACCTGAGCCGAAGTCGGATGCTCAACCGACTGAGCCACCCAGGCGCCCCTTAAAAAAGAATTTTAAATGAGATCATGAGAAGGTGGAGAAACAACAGAAACTAATACACACAAAGACACACACACAACTACAAGTAAAACTAAGAGAAAAGTTTGGGAATTGTATCAATGTCAATACCTGGCTGTGGTTACACTATAGTTGTTGAAAATATTACCATCGGAGGAATCTGGGCAAAGTTTACAAAGGCTTCTCTTTCTGTATTATTTCTTGCATGTGGATTGACATTCATCTTCATCAAAATTCTGATGAAAAGGACCCCTGGCTGGTTCAGTCGGCAGAGTATACAACTCTTGATCTCAGGACTGTACATTAGAGCCTCACACTAGGTGTAGAGATTATTTAAAAATATCTTGGGACCCTTGGATGGCTCAGTCAGTTAAGCATCTGATTCTTGATTTGGGTTCAGGTTATGACCTCATGGTTTGTGAATTCAAGCCCTGAATCAGGCTCTGTGCTGACAGCATGGAGCCTGCTTAGGACTGTCTCTCTCCCTCTCTCTGTCCCTCCCCAACTTATTCTCTCTCTTTCTCTCTCTCAAAATAAATAAGCAGACTTTTAAAAATAAATAAATAAAACTTCCAGTCTCTCTGGTACTTTAAAAAAAAATCTTAAAAAAAAAAAAAGGAAAAGAATGGCTAAAGAAAGTTTAAAATAAACACACAAAATTCCAAATTAAAAAAAATTGAGATCATTCTATATAAATGTGTGTGGCTGGCTTATTCCCTTAAACAATGAAAACACATCCACTGAATGATCAAATTGAGCCAGACCAGGCCCCATTTTAGCATTTACATGGATCATCTCAGCATATCCACACGAAGTAGAAACTGTTACCATCCTCATTTTATAGATGAGGAAGCTAAGGCCTAGGAAGAAAGGGTCAAGTGACTTGTCCAAAGTCACAGAGCTGGTCTCTTTCCAGGTGTCAATGTGCAGAGTTAGCTGCACTTTTTTTTTAAGTTTATTTACTTATTTTGAGAGAGAGAGCATGCATGTGCATGTACACACAAGTAGGGGAGGGGCAGAGAGAGAGGGAAAGAGAGAACCCCAAGCAGGCTCTGTGCTGTCAGTGCAGAGCCAATACAGGGCTCAGTTCCATAAACCTCAAGATCATGACCTGAGCAAAAAAAACGCTTAACCCACTGAGCCACTCAGGTGCCCCAGTGGGACTTGTAGATCACTGTCTAACATTCTACCAGAAGGATATGCTGCTTATATTCAGCCAGTTCCCTATTTCTAGACATCTGGATCAATTCTGATTCTGATTCTTCTGGAATTGCACAATGAACACCTTGTACACACACAAAGGTAGAACATGTATCTACCCCCAAGGATTGATGGTTCCAGCCTTCTCCATGGCCCTTGAAGAGCTACATGGTCCTCTACTAACCATGTGCAGGATAAGGATCCGGGCTGAGTGCAGGACATCCGATGTCACCACCTGTCAGAAGTGGAAGAGCCCCGTTGACAGAAGCCTGGGCAGATGGCACCAAGGATGTTGTCCTCTTGTCCAGGGAGAGACCCCAACACAAATCCACTCAGGTACCAAAGGAAGAAAAGACAAGGTCAAGACCAATGGCCATAGGCAGGCAAGGGGCAGTTCTGGCTCCTCCTGGATAAAGAAGCTTCTCTGTCCCCATTTTTGGAGAAAGCCACAAGCAAGGATGTGGGGCTGGCCAGGTGACTCACAGTAAGTCAAGCTCCATGGCAACCACACAGTGGTAGCCTCCCCTGCTGGGGCCACCTCCATCATCACAGCATGTCCCTTCCTATGACCACCCTCACTCCCTATTGTCAGGGTGCCATGAGGCCCAGGTGACTGAGTGAAGTGGCTGTATATGGGAGGGAGGTGGGCCTGGTGGGAACACTGACCCCTGGGCCCTGCACAAAGGGGGCAGCCACATCCCAGTGCCAGCAAATAGTTGCCATGTGGGAAGGAGAGGCAGGAAGTTTTCAAAAGATGCTGGAAAGCCTAATTCTGAGATACTGGCTCTGATGTTCTAAAATAACTAGAAAGGCTGGCCCTGCCTTCTTGCCCCCTCCTGGTGAACCTTCCCAATCTACCTGCACAGAAACTAATACCAAACGCTGAACTGGCCAGGTAATGGGGCCCCAAGAGCTGGTGACCTAGGGAATAATCTGTGTGAAGCCCCCACCCCCATTCTGACTGGGACATGAGCACTCACAGTGAAGCCTGCCCGGGCACTCAGGTGTTCCGCAGCCACCAGCAGGGCATTGAGTGTGGCTCCTCCGCTGCCCACGCGCATCTCAGGGTCCTCCACAGCCAGTAACAGTGTCCTGGCCGGGATCTGCTCCCGCTTCTGCCGCACCTCCAGCTCTGTGGTTAGAACACAAGCTGTGACCAGTCCCCCGTCTCCGTGCCCTGGTCCAGAGCACCTAGAGCAAATCTACTGATAGCCGTTATTTTATCTTCTTTGACCTAGGAGCTTCTCTTTAATTGATTTATAATTGACGTATAACATTACATTGTTTCAGCCATGCAACATAATGATTTGGTATTTGTAAAAAATATGGAAGGCTTCCCGAATTTGCATGTGATCCTTCAATAGAGGCCATGCTAACCTTCCCTGTGTGGTTCTAATTTGAGTACCTGTGCTGCCAAAATGAATACTTAGTAGCTTTTTATGGAGTAGCTCCTTAGATCTTCGCCCAGCTCTATGACGTTAAGTACGACCAGTCCGATTCAACACATGAAAACACTTCAGTCTTAGTGAAATGATATGATGTGTCTTGAGGTCACATGGCTAGGAAGCAGCAGAATCTGGGCCTGAAACTGGGTCTTCCTAGCTCCTGGGGCTGTGGGGGTATGGTAGGGGTTCTACATCTGGGGCAAAGTGGGAAGGAGGTGTCCCCTACCTCTCTGGAAGACCTGGACATTATCCTTGTACTGGCATGTCAGGATGATGACCGTCCAATCAACACCCTTCGGTTGCACCATTCTGGCCAAAGTTGAGGCGGCTCCCTGTGGCAGAGATACAGGTGTGTGTGAACTTCTTAAAAAATTTATCTTGGGGCACCTGGGTGGCTCAGTTGGTTAAGTGTCTGACTTAGGCTCAGGTCATGATCTCACGATTCGTGAGTTCAAGCCCCACATCGGGCTCTGGGCTGACAGCTCAGGGTCTGGAGCCTGCTTCAGATTCTGTGTCTCCCTTTCTCTCTGCCCCTCCCTCACTCCTGCTCTGTCAATCTCTCAAAAATAAATAAACATTAAAAAAAATTTATCTTACCATAAAATTGATAATTCTGTGAAATTTTTTTAAAAATTTTAATGTTTATTCATTTTAGAGAGAGAGAAAGAGCAGGGGAGGGGCAGAGAGAGAGAGAGGGAGACACAGAATCCGAAGCAGGCTCCAGGCTCTGAGCAGTCAGCACAGAGCCCGACACGGGGCTCAAACTCATGAATCATGAGATCATGAACTGAGCCTAAGTCAGATGCTCAACCGACTGAGCTACCCAGGCACCCACGTAGTTCTGTGAATTTTAACACATGTATAGATTCTTTTAGTCATCACCACTTTCCACACCCAAAAAAAACTCCTGCACATTCTCCCTTTGGTCACACCCTCCTCCATCCCTCACCCCTGACAACCACACTCTGTTCTCCACAGCTCCATGGCTGGAATGCAGTATTTTGAGATTGGCTTCTTTCAACTTAACATAATGCCTTTACGATTCATCTAGGTTGACTGGGCATATCACTACTTCTTTCTCTTTATTTGCCAAGCAATAGTCTATTGCATGAATTGACCTCCGTGGTCTGTTTCTCCATCCATCCATCCATCCATCCATCCATCCAAGGACATTTGGGCTACCTCCAGCTTTGGGGAATCATGAACAGGGCTGCTATAAACATTTGTATGCAGGCGGACCTGGGTGGCTCAGTCGATTGAGCGTCTGACTTCGGCTCAGGTCATGATCTCACAGTTTTGTGAGTTCGAGCCCCACACTGGGCTCATTGTTGACAGTGCAGAGCCCACTTCAGAGTCCCTCTCCCATTCGTGCTCTGTCTCAAAAAAAAAACAAAAAAACAAAAAACACGTGTATGCAGGTTTAGGGTGAACAGTAGACCTCGCCTCTGCCAATGTACACCCAGGTATGGGATGTACCTGGTCACATGGATGCATGTGATTTCCTCAGGAGAGGAAGTTGGGGGGAGCAAGGTGGGATTGACAGTGGGTCAATCCCTTAAAGCAAAGAGCTGCCCCTCATCATTCAATTACTGGCTGTGAGCTAGGAGGAGGAGAGGGAGGGAGGTTCTAACCTCCCAGGCTCCTGAAGCTAATGGCAAATCCCTGGAGAAGAGGGCAGCTGTGGGAGGAGTGCACCAGCCTGTTCAAGGGGATAGGGCAGGGTGCCTACAGTATCCACTAGAAGGACCTCANCAAAAAAAAAAAAAAAAAAAAAAAAAAAAAAAAAAAAAAAGAAGCTCCCCTGCCAGAAGCTCCAAGCCAGAAGGGGGCTACAACCTACCTGTCAGCCATCTTCCTCTAGGGAACCCTGAGCAAGTGAGGGGAAGGTGGGCCAAAAGCTATGGCTTCAACCTCCACTATCCCCCTCAAAATTCCTCTCCTACCAGTTGGGAAATCAATCTGACTTCAGAGCCCCCAAGACGATCTGTAGACAAGTGCTCAAAGGTGCCTTGGCATCTACCTCTGGTAAGGATCCAGCTGCTGTCCCACAAAGCAGCCCATCCCCTCCTCTCCCCTCCAACCTCCAAATGGGAGGGATGATGGGCTGCCCAGAGTGTGTGTCCAGTAGTCAGCCCATGCACCAACTAAGAGCCAACAGCAACAGTGCCCTCTTACATAAGCCAGACCCTGCTGCCATCAAGCCTACGGTCAGGGCTGACAGACACCACCACTTAGCCATACCCACATTCCCACCAGCTTTCAGTGAAAGCCTCCACCACTAACAGAAATTGTTCTGTTCCCTGCTAAACCTGGGAGGGAAATCCAGAGGGGAAATTTGAGCTAGAGATCTTGGCCAGCCACCTGAGGAAAAAGGCATTCCCCAGGATGTCCATCTGGCCTTTCCAATAAAGGGGCCTCAAGGGATCCCAGCTTGGCAAATGCGCTGTGTGATCTCCGTCACTCCGAATCCTCGCAAGCCTCCTGCAGCAGAGAGTGGAACTGACAAATGCCCCCCAGCTTGTTCACATGGAGGCCACACTTCCCACCAATTGCTCCCAACCAGTGACTTCGCACAGCAAGGACATGACACAGACTCATTCCTGCAAGATGAGGATCCTCTGACAGGTAACCCTACTTCCTAGAGTCCCCATCAATCCAACAGACACCGTTTCAGAACTGCAAGGCAGTCAGAGATCCTTCCAACCCCTCCCCTCCCTCTATTCCTCCATCTTTCCTTCTTTCTTTCTTTCCTTCCTTCCTTCCTCCGTCCCTCCCTCCCTGCCTCCCTTTCGGTGCTTCTTCACAGGCAGCGGCCTGACAGCTCTCCCTGCCTTCTCTAGCTACTTCCCCTTTGTGCCCTTCCCCAGTAAATCTCTTGCAAGTCTAGTCCCATTGTGGTCTCTGCTTCTCCAAGGATCTGAACCAACATGGGGAGTATAATAACATCCCTCTCTTGGCACCTTCAAAGGAAAAAAAAAATCACTGTAAGTACTTCTAACTTAATGTCAGGGAAGTACAATCTATCCTCAGAGATTAAGGAACTGAGGCACAGAGAGATGAAGTACTGCCCAAGGTCATGCAGCTAACAAGTAGCACAGCCAAATTTGAATCAAACACTTTTCCCCCAGAGTCCACTCTATTAAACACTACACTGCACCTACACTGTAGGGACAGGGAAAGAACAAAAGGAGTAAATATGAGTGAAGCGCTCAGTGTATACTGGCTATTATGATAAAGTCTAAATGCAAGGTAATAATGGAATGAGGAGGATGTTAATGATAACAACCACTGGGACTGAGCTCCCCACTCTGGTCCACGGTTAAGACATCATGACTTTTTGTCCTCAGAACATCCCCTCAGGATAATTATTATCATCTCCACTTTACAGTGGATGCTCCATTTACTAATGGATGCTGCAGTCATGACTGGGACCTGGGTTGCTCCAATTCGTATGCAGGTGATGGTGGTAATATTTGGTCCCAAGCATAGGTGCTGAAAGAGAACAAGGAATAAATGCTCCAATGAGAGTCCAATGACCCAGGAAGTCTGGGAGCCATAGGTGACAGATCATGGCCAGAGGGAGGAGGGCAACCCTATCTGGACTGCACCCTACTAGACACTAGGGCAGAAGAGCCTTCCAGGGCTGGGAATCAGCCCTCTGTTCCCATCTCTGCCTCTTCCTGTATGATTTGTGAAGGTCACCTAACCTTTTTATGCCAAAGATACCAACCTCCTAGGAATGTTACTAGTATTAAATAAAATGTAAAAGATGTGGCACACGGCAGGGGTAGTTCTCTATAGCAGGGAAAGGGAACAGGAGAGTTTAACTTGACCACGAAACCAGTGGGAGGTGGGAGTGAAGGTTCTGAAATATTCTCCAAGTCAAAGATGCCCATGAAAAAGAAAAAATCAGGGAAGGCCTAGGGAAATCAGGCGGAGGAGCATGCCAACACATAAACTTTTTTTCAGTGACCAAGGCCAAAGGCATTGCACAATCAGCTCACATGATTCACTCAATAGCCCTATGAATTACATCTTATCACACCCATGACATAGATAAGGAAACTAGCTGAAAGAGATTAAATAGTCTGCTCAAAGCCACACACAGCTAGCACAGGCAGGCCAGGTGTGTCCAACACCAAGGTTCATGTTCTTAACCACCCGGAAGAAAACAAGACATCTCTCCTGGAGTCTAGAGTCTATGCTTTTTGGAAAGAGGTGGAACAGAGATTTTGCATTTTAGAAGTTTGGGGGTGGGGGGCAGGAAACACGGAATCATGAAGGGATCTAATTTGCCTTCTAGAAAATAAAAAGGCAGAAAGAAGTTGACTGGTAATAAAATCACTTTGCAAATTATACAAACGTCCTGTAATTGAGATTTGTGCGTAATGAAAAGCCCAGGTCACGTAAACTGAGGCAGCAGCACCAGCATCCAGCGCCCCACTTGTCTCAGGGGTGAGGGGCCTCTGGGGCCCGTATCCCTCCCTGTCCCAGGTGTCCCCAGGTGCCCCAGCACTTGCCAGGTCCCGGAGTTCCCACTGAAAAGACCCAGGCCAAGGAGTAGCAGGACCTGCAGACGCCCACTATAGGCAGTGAGCGTCCAGGGAAGCCGGCAGAGTTCCCGGAGACTCTTCCCAATCGGGGAATAATAACGGGAGGCCACTGGCCTAGCTCCGTCCTACCAGTCCGAGAGCGTGGGCCGAAAAACTGTGGGAGGACTGGGGTGTGCAAATCCAGGACCAGCGCGGGCCGACGTACCTGCCTCTGTAGGGCGCAGTGGGCTCTTTAAGGCGTGGCTGTTCGTCCCTTCGCGATGCACCCTGGGAAATGTAGTTTCTCCCTTCCTCGCGTCCTGGTTTATTCTCCCCAGAAAAACTAACTCCGAGCTATGTATTGCACGGGTACGCAAACCTGACGAGGGCTGCGCTTTCCTAAAGGGCGAGTCTTCAGATCTAGAAGGGAGGTGAGGCGAGAAGGTGGCTCCGTTGCCCAGCAAAACTACAACTCCCAGAGGAACAAGTGCATCTTAAAGACACGGGCTCGCTTTCTCTGACTGGATATTCCACATTTGGGGTCTGTTTAACCCACCAGCCGGGACCTTGGGCAGCTCCTTTCCTCGGAAGAAAATAAATTCCAGTGATGGGGTGGGGGGCTGAATAATAACAGATTGTTGCCTAAGCATAAGCGGCTACTGTTGGATTGGTAGTTGGTTAGTGCTTTCGCAGGATTCATCACATGGGTCCTTCCGGAAGAAACTTTCCAGCTCTGCAGTAGGAAGAGTATCTGCCGACCTTTTGGAAGAGTTGTGAATGGCAGCATTGTTTTTAAAAGCGGAAAATTGGAAACACCGTTCTCCAGGGTATATCCATGCCATGGAATACTATGCAGCAATCAGGAAGAAATAGAACTATGTGTACAATAGGGAGCTGTGTTCAAGACATTTTGTTAAGGGAGGAAAAAGCAAGTTGTAGAACTGTATGTACAGGAAGCCTACTCATAAAAAAAATAATGTATATGGACACATAGTGTTCATAGTGTATGGCCTGTGGTGAAGACTGCTAGGAATGGGCATGGACAAGGAGAAATTGAGTTTCATTGCTAATACCTGAATTTCTCTTACAAGAATGTACTTTCCAAATCTACTATGGTCAGTAAGAAGACTGAGAGGCCTTGGGATCAATCTCTAAGGAGATGAGAGACCCTGCTCAAACTCTGTGTAACCTTGGCCAGTCACTTGGCTACTCTGTGTCTTCTTGTCACCATCTATAAAACAGGTTAATAATAATAGTTTCAAATGCCTGAGATTGTTGTGAGGATAAGATAAATGCTTGACTCCATAGTAAATACTCAAAAAATATTAACCATAAATATTATTATTTTCATTGTCATTCTTCTCAAGTTGCCTCATTAAAGCAGAGTCTTTGGTTTGTCAGCCCCCAAAATGGTGCCTAGGATGCTGTTGGTGGTTAAAACAATTTGTCAAATGAATGAATAACCAACAATTCCCTACTCAGCTCCCACTGCCCTGCCTCCTCCCCCAAATCTCTTTCCTTCCTTGGCCTTCTCCCCCAGGAGTCATTCCCCCCTCTTCACCTGGCCCAGGTCTGATCCCCCAGCCCCACTTCTGTGCCTGCTCGCTCTTCTGTGAACCCAGGAGGCGTCCAGGGAAGTGACGAGCTGTCTCCCACTGCTGCTGTTCTCAGCAATGCAGATTCCCCACTCTGCAGTGGAGTGGAAGGCAGGAATGCCTATAACTGCAGCTCTGGCAGGGGCTCAAGGAAAACAGTGTGCCCCAATTTGCTCGGAGGCAAAGGGTTTCACCCTACCTCCTAGGGCAGACATGATGAGGGGAGAGCTCCAATGTTACTGTAGAATCCTTTGGTCTGAGTAGCAAAGATTTTCAGTAAGGAACATTTTCAATAAGATGAAGCCCTCAGTGCAATCTGTCAGCAACAGACATAACAACATACAACTCTCTGCTCTGTACATAGTCCCAATGTCTGGGGTGGACAGACCCATAAAAAAAAAGTTCTGATGCTATAATACAGGGTAGAGTATAGTAGCTAAATACAAGGGTGTGAAATCAAACAAGTCATCCCTAGTTCCCATTACTTTCTAACTATGTTAGCAAGACACTCAACCTCTCTGAGCCTCATCTGAACCTCAGTTTCTTCATCTATAAGAACACAATAGCATTTAGTCAATTTGTTAGGAGGATTATGTGCTAATGTACATAAAAGGGTTATCATAGTACCTGGCCAGAGTAGGCATCCAATTTCCTTATTAAAAAACATGCTGTCAGAGTGTGAGGGCCCAGGTCCAGGAGGGATTCCTGGAGGAGGTGCAATCTGCAGGGCCCTAGATGAGATGTATGCCTGCTGCTAGTAGCAGGAAGTCTCTCTAGGAGCCAGGACTATTCACAGTAATCGCTCAAGCTGGGAACCTAGGTCCAGAGCTTGAGACATGGATTCTTGTGCAAATGATTTATTAAGATAGGGATAGGGCCAGCAGGATAGGGAAGGAGAAGGAGCCAAACAAAGATATCTAGCCTCAGTCTGATCCTACAGAGAGTTCTGAGGCATAAAATGCACCACAAGTTTTATCCCTCTGAGAAGCAAGGGAGCTGGACTTTGTACCCCACATCAGTCATTCATAGGCTGTCGGCCATTGGGAAGTGGGGAAAGGAGGAGCATAATTTCCCAGGCATGCCTGGATGAAACAGCTCAAGTGGACCGAGGACAAGTGTCCAGAGAAGGCTGAAGCTGTGGGTCATTAGTAGAGAATGGAGGCACCATCCCTGTAAAGGGATATAACCAGTAGCATTTACTACAGGAAGACTAGTGAAGAGATGGGAACAAGGTGAAGAAAATAGAAGACATTAAACTCTTCTGCTGAGTCTTCTAAGAGAAAATGAAACAGCTGGTATGGTTTTTAAAAATTAAAACACAGACTTCATAGAATAAACAGTGAAGCCCTTCTGGAGAGCTATTAAATGTATTTCATCATTAAGTGGATTGTCTTCCCCAAAGTCTGACCGTCGGCCTTAACAAATATCTTGTGCGGTACTTTCCCATGAGTGTTTCAATAAGATGTTAGCAACTGTTGCTTCAGAGGAGGGTGTAAAGCCACTAAACAAAGATAGACAAGTCTATTTTCTTCTTACAACTATAAAAAACCAACATACTGGAGAAACCAAATATAGTATATCGGTACAATGGAATATTATTCGGTCATAAAAAGAATGAAATACTAATACATGCTATAACATAGATGAATATTGAAAACATTATGCTAAGTCAAAGAAGTTAGACACAAATGACTGTATTTTGTATGATTCCATTTATATGAAATATTTATTTATTTATTTTAGTGTTTATTTGTTTTTGAGAGACAGGGAGAGTATCAGCAGGGTAGGGGCAGAAAGAGAAAGGGAGGCAAAGGACCCAAAGTGGGCTCTGCCCTGACAGCAGAAAGCCCAACGTGGAGCTTGAACTCACAAACTGTGAGATCGTGACCTGAGCCCAAGTCAGACACTTAGCTGACTGAGCCACCCAGGTGCCCCCCATTTATAAGACATATTTAGAATAATAAATCCATAAAGACAGAAAAGAGTGGTTGCCAGGGACTAAGGGGAGGGAGTATGAGGAGTGATGGCTTAATGGGTGCAGGATTTTCTTTGGGGATAATGAAAATGTTTTGGAACTAGATAGAAGTATTGGTTACGAAACATTGTGAATGTACTAAATACACTTAATTGTATGCTTTAAAATGGTTAATTTCCAGGTGCCCCCTCCAAAAAAAATAGAATAAAAATTTAAAAATGAAATGGTTAATTTTATGTGATGTGATTTTCACCTCAATTCAACAACAACAACCACCACCTCAGTGTGCTTGCTGCCAACGCACTGCTCTCCACGCACTGCTCTCGGGCCTTCTCAGTGGACAAAGGTAGGGAAAAAGCACCTATTTGCATGGGGAACCTTAAGATTAATGTGTAAAACATTTTACACACAGGTTATGGAATCCTTTCATAGAGGAGCATCTCACAGGACCCAGACACCTTTGAGAAGGCTGATGCAGTGCAAGGAACATTGATGGGAACTGCTTCCCCTGAAATGAACCCCCTAGGACATTAAGGCTGGGGCACAAATGTGAGGATGACCTCTGTTATAGTCAGCAGCACCTTTCTTCTCTTTCTTCATATGACTTTTGAGAAACTGCTTCTCTGATCTGTGCCTTAATTTGTTCACCAGAACAATGGTCTCTATCGCTATAATTGAAAGGACCATTTAAAAAAACCTTGATATTTTGGGGGCAGCTGGCTGGCTCAGTCAGTAGAGCATGTGACTCTTGATCTCTGGGTTGTGAGTCTGAGCCCCATGCTGGGTTAGAAATTACTCAAAAATAAAGTCATTAAACACACACACGCACACATGCACCATCTTGATATTTTTAATGGCGTCTGCCAGAATGCTTTACTAGATCTCAAGCTCTTAGAAGATGGGATCCAATTTTTCAATTTCACAGTGCCCTCCACTGTGCTTTGCACACAAGGAATAGATAATATATATTATATATGAATGACCTTGGACGAGCCACTTAACCTCTCTGAGTGGCCTGCCAATTCAGTTCTGCCAGAGACTAAGAAATAACTTCATTAATTTAATCAATATTTCTTGGAGGTCTGTTTGGACCTACAAAAGCCAGTTCCCTGCTCTCCAGTAGTTTGTTACCCATTGAAGTAATAACAACAGACATCAATTGAAGCTTCTTCAATCTACTCATTTGAATCATAAATGAACCCATAATTTGTATCATCAACTTATAGAAATTTTTTTTAATTTTTGAGAGAGGGAGAGAAAACGAGCAAGGGAGAGGTGCAGGGGGGGGGGGCAGACAGAGGATCCAAAGCAGGCTCCATGCTGACAGCAGAGAGCCCAACTCATGGCTCAAATTCACAAACCGTGAGATCATGACTTGAACAGAAGTCGGACACTTAACTGACTTAGCCATCCAGGAGCCCAGAGAGAGAGAATCTTAAGCAGGCTCCACACTCAGCGCTGAGCCCGACTCAGGGCTAGATCCCACAACCCTGAGCTGAAATCAAGAGTGGGATGCTTAACCAACTGATCCACCCAGGTGCCCCAACACTTAGGTGCCAATCATTTTTACTATTTGCTCTTACAATGTTGTAACAAATGTTGTAGGTAACTAAGAAAATGTATAAGTAGGATATTTTCTTAGAAACTGTGAGGTCAAATGGTGTGTGCAGGAATAATCTGAAGACATTACCAAGTTATTCTTCTTCCAAGCTGTACCAATTTCCTGTCACACTGACAGTGTATAAGAATCCTGTTCCCCACACTCTTGCCAAGATAGTTATCAAGCTTTTTGGTCCTTGCCAATCTGATAGGTGAAAATGATACTTCAGTGTGGTTTTAATTTGCATTTCTTTTATTAAGAGTGAAGCTCTGAGAAAATAATGGCTAGTGAAGATGTGGAACGATTGAAACCTTTGTCACTATTGTGGGAATATAAAATGGTACAGCCATCATGGCAAATATTTTGATGGGTCCTCGAAAAATTAAAAACAGAATTGTCATATGATATAGTAAATCCACTTCTGGGTATATACCTAAAAAGACTGAAAACAGGAACTTGAAGAGAGATCTATACACCTGTGTTCATAGTGGCTTTATTTGCAAGAGCCAAAACAGAGAAGCAATCCAAGTGTTAGCCAACAAATAAATAGATAAAATGTGGTACATACATACAACAGAATATTATTCAGCCTAAAAAAGGAAGGAAGTCCTGACACATGCTACAATGTGGATGAACATTGAGGACATTATGCTAAGCGAAACAAGCCAGACATAAAAGGACAAATACTGTCCTCATGCTGATATGACTTCATAGTCGAATTTATAGAGACGGAAAGTAGAATGGTGGTTGTCAGGAGCTGGGGGAGGGGAGAATGTGAGGAGTCATTGTTTAATGGGTATAGAACTTTCCAGTTTTGCATGATGAAAAGAGCTCTGTGGATGGATGGTGGTGATGGGCACACAATGTGAATATACTTACTGCCACTGAGCTGTACACTTAAAAATGGTTAAGGTGTAAATCTAATGTATACTTTACCACAATTCTTTAGAAAATAAAGCTGCATCTTTTTACGTCAGAACCATTGTTTTTCCTTGTATTGTGAACTGTTTACATAATTTTTACATTTCCTAGCGGTTTCTTGGTCTTCTTACTGATTTACAAAAGCATTTTGTATTAGCTCTTCACTCTTTAATATAAATTACAAAAATGGGGGCGCCTGGGTGGCTCAGTCAGTTGAGTGTCCAACTCTTGATTTCAGTTCAGATTATGATCCCAGGGTCGTGGGATTGAGCCCTGCATCAGGCTGAGAGTTGAGCATGGAGCCTACTTGAGATTCTCTCTCCCTCTGCCCCTCCCTCCCTTGAATAAAAAAATAATAATAATAATAAATAAATAAATGGCAAAAGTATCTCCCATTTTTATTAACTTGCTTTTTGGTGGTGGTGGTGGTTTTTAGCTAGGTATGTGGTAGAGATCTGACTAAAAGATATTTAAACCATATTACTATGGAAAATTTCAAACACAGGCAAAAATAGAAAAAACTGTTATCATGAACCCCAAGTAATGATCATCTCCCCACTCCAACAATGATCAATTCAGTCAACCTTGTATCTATACTTCCACCCAACCCTGGTTTATTTTGAAGCAAATCATAGACATATTATCATTCAATAAATATGTTTTCAGTATATATTATTAAGTGAGGGTTTTTTTTTCATGTTTGTTTATTTATTTTGAGAGAGAACATGGGGAATGGGCATAGAAAGAGGGAGAGAGAGAATCCCAGGCAGGCTCCCTGCTGTCAGTGCAGAGATGGACACGGGGCTGATCTCACAAAGCATGAGATTATGACCTGAGCTGAAATTAGGTGCCCCCCAAATAATTTTTAAAAAATGAGTGTGGGGCACCTGGGTGGCTCAGTCAGTTAAGTGCCCGACTTCAGCTCAAGTCATGATCTCACAGTCTGTGGGTTCAAGCCCTGCATCTGGCTCTGTGCTGACAGCTCAGAGCCTGGAGCCTGCTTCAGTTTCTGTCTCCCTTTCTCTCTGCCCCTCCCCCGCTCACTCTCTATTTCTCAAAATAAAATAAAGACATAAGAAAAAAATTTTTAAAAACCAATGTATCTCCTTCTCTGTCCCACCTCCAAAAATTAACAAACGACAAAAAAAACCTGATGTACTGAAATCACATTAAATTTATAGATTAACTCGATTTATTTTTGATAGTCTTCCTAGCTAAGATCAGAGTATTTTTCACTCAATCTTTACAACAAATCTAAAAAATAAGGTCTTTTAAGTATTATGATTCCCATCTTACAGATGAAAGAATTGTGTAACTTGCTCTGGGTCACACACAACATTCAGGGTGGGAGCTACCAGACTGGTCCAACTTTAAGCTTCTGTCCCCCAAACAGAAACCCAGGAAGTGAGGGAGCCAGCTGCTCTTCGCATCTTGCTGTTAGTAGCTATCTGCCTCCAAAGCCCCGAGCTCTCATCTGCCTCGTTCTAACTCCCGAATTCCTGTCTCACTGATTCTCTTGCACTGGATAGATAGTTCACCAGCAAAGCTAGGATTTTCAGTGACTGATTCAAATCCAAATGCTACATTGAGGCAGTTGGGGAGAACCTTCTGGATTAAGGAAGACTCAAGGTAGACTTTGGACAGCCAGGCAGAATTTGGATTGGTGGAGAGGATGGGAAGGCAGAACTAGTAAGGGGAAATGGATGAACCATTTTGACATCTAATTGGGAGGTGGTAAAGGTAAACAATGAGAGTTCCTGTTGGAGCTGAAGTTTAGAGAGGGTCCTTCTGTCCTGCCCATGAAAGAGCGTCTTAATTCTCTAGAATAATCTGCTAACAGAGATTTGGGAGAAAGATGTAAACAAAAACTTTCACTTACCTTCTGCATGTTAAGGGAATGTTTCTATGGCACTTGACTGGGGTGCAGAGGTTGCTTATGGATTACGTAGACTTGTGTTGGGGACACAAATCTAAAGGAAACAGGAAAGCATTCCAGAATTAACTTTAGTCAAGGTCCAATGCCTCTGGTAACTACTTGGCTATTTACCCAAGGACCCAGGAATAACTCACCCTTTGGCTCTTGGTGCATAGGCGGAATGCTGGAGCCTGGGCCCTGAGGACTGAGTACAAACCCCCTTTGTCAAAGATAAATAAAGCCAGACACTAGTTAAAGTGGTAAGAACAGATTTCAACCGGGAATATACTACTGCAAAAAGGAAGAAGGTCCAGTGTGAAAGGAACTCAATTTGGATTTGTAAAGGTGACTGGGCATTTTAGAGAGAATGAGGGAGTATGAGGGGGAGGTGAGCAAGGGCTCAGTAGAGTCAGGGAAGTGAAAAAAAACAAAGGGTTGGTCAGTGTAAATGCTTAGGCCAGCTGTGTCTGTTGGCTGACAATTATATAAAAGTTAGGATTCTATCCTCCCACAAAGACTGGGAGACAGAGGCCTTATCCTTCCTGATGATTACATTTCAGAGGAATGGCTTTCAGGTCTTTGGGAAAGGCACACCAGAACTCTAGGAAATACATACACATCTCAAAGGGACAGAGGAAGGAATCACAGTTGCAAGTCCTATTTAGTAAATGTTTAAGTAGGAATAGTCACCTACCACCAGGTATTGGCTAGAACAAACAGTAAATTCTTTCAGTAGCCTTGAGCTTTCTCTGGCAGGCACTTTAAAGGGGCTAGGGTCGGGGCGCCTGGGTGGCTTAGTTGGTTGAGCATCGACTTTCGCTTAGGTCATGATCTCGCGGTTCGTGGGTTCGGGCCCCGCGTCGGGCTCTGTGCTGCCTCTCAGCCCAGAGCCTGGAGCCTGTTTCAGTCTGTGACTCCCTCTCTCCCTGACCCTCCCCTGCTCACGCTGTCTCTCTCTCTCTCTCTCAGAAATAAATTAAAAAATATATATATTTTTAAAATAAATAAATAAATAAAGGGGCTAGGGTCATCCTAGAGATGTGGCTTTGAGCTGTTAGAAACTATGTTATTGTGTTTAAGTCTTTAACAGAGGGGAAGAAGGATGAATGAAATAATTTATGTTGAGAGAGTGTAGTTTTTATAGGCCAAGGTTGAGGCCTATAGGAAAAGAAAGCTCAGAGGAGCCTGGCCAAAGTTTGATCAAGCAGGAAATCATTGTCACCTAACAGGTGGAAGAGTCTAGGGTCGTGTCTGAAGGAGATGGACCCCAAGTTTTGTCTTCAGATGTTTGTAGTTCCCAGAACCGCAGGACAGCAGGTGGTAAGGAGAGTCTACCTGAGACTCAGGAACCCACCTCCCCACCTCTCACTCCCCTCCCCCCTGCCTGTTTCAGGTCATAGCCCACCCAGAGGCTGTGGATTCTACAATGTCCTCTGGGTTTGAGATCACACCCGTTGGCTTACATCCATGGGGGAAGAGAAGGGGGAGTGAGCACCAGGTGTACCTCAGCTGCCACCTTGGCAACGGAAAACCTTCCCAGCTTTAGAGTGAATGACAAGGGCTAAAGTCTGGAACACCTTTCAGTCAGATGGCCCATACTGTATTTTTCTTTACTGGATGAACTGATATGCTTATTTACTACAATTATAAAAGAGCATCCTTATGCTAAACTACACTAGGACTCTGCCTTTCTATGGCCTGGCTCTTCAGAGGCCAATATTCCACAGCAGGTCCGTCTTTGAAGGACAATGCCAGAAGTCTAGCAAACACCAACTGTAGCGGTTCTCAAAGTGGTTCCCCAACACAGCAGCATGAGCATCACCTGGGACGTTGTTAGAAATACAAATTCCCAGGTCCACCCTAGAGTTACTGCAACAGAAACTGCGAGTAGGAGCCCCCTGCATTTGAACAAGCTCCCCGGGAGAATCTAATACACACCAAAGTTTGAGAACCACGGACCTACAGGCTTCTGCTCTGCCAGAGGAGGTGACGCTTAAAGAGGAAACTGCAGTCGACCTGGAACTTCATGAAGGATCGGAGTTAGGTTTGGAAGTTGGGGAGAGGACTTGACAAGAGAAGACATGGAAAAATCTTTAAAATGTGTGCACCTTACCCTAAACAGTAGGGAGCTGAGAGTATCTGACAAAAAAGAGTACGACTGGGATGAGGTGCCCCATTGGGCGAGCGCTCCGGGAAACCCGGAGTCACTCGGCTCCCTTTTCCAGGGTGGGGAAAACCCCACGCCCACGCAGCTCCGGGAGTCCCTTCTCCTCCGGCCTGGGCGCAGAGGCCCCACCGCAGCTCCGGCTTGCAGAGCCCGGACACGAAGTCAAGCTGGTCTCAGGTCATGGCCCCTTGGGAGCGCAAATGGGAACGGTACCCAAGGCGCTGTTCGGGGGCCCGGAGGCTTCCCTTTCAGCCGGGTTCGGCCGCAGCTGGCCACAGCCGCGTCTGAGAGGCATCCTGGGCTACAGTCTGCACCTCTCTGGGGATCCAGGTATTCAATCTAGGCGCGAGGCACCGCACAACCCACATCCTCCGTTTCAAACGCTGGGAGCCCAGCCTTCTGGGAATGGAGATTTCCCATCCCCCCTGACCCACCTCCTACGCGGTAGACGCCCCCCCGCCGGGTTCCGGCCGAACTACAAAGCCCACAATCCCTAGGGCTCGCGCGCTGTCTTCTAGGAGCTGTAGTCCTGGATGTGGGGCACTCCTAGCGGCCCAGCGCCGGCTGCACTCCATATCCCAGCATGCCGACGCCCGTGCGGGTGGAGGACGGAGGGGAGAGACTGGGAGGATGTGAGTGGGGAGGGGGCAGCTGCCCCCTTCCCCCACCCTTCCCTTCAAGCCGGGCTGGGGTGGGGGGAGGGGCCGGACTGAGGCGGCGGCGGCGGCGGCTCGCTCCGGGAGGGCAGAGCCGGCAAGGGCGGGACTGGCCCGCTGCGGACAGACGAGGGAGCCGCGGAGCTAACGGGTCCGGACGCCGCCAGCGGCGGCGGCTTTCTGCACGGGCGGAGGCGGTGGCAGGAGCGGCGAGCATGGCCCGCGCTGCGCCCGGCGCTGACTGAGGTGCGCGGGTGGGATGAGGGCGGGCGGGATGCGGGGCGCCCCGGGCCCCTTGCTGCCCGAACCCTTTCCGCGCGGGCATCTGGCTTGGCCCAGCGGCCCAGACCGGCCCGGTACACCCCGGCAACTTCCCCAGGGTCGGTGTCTGGGTTCCCCCATGGGGACGGGGGTCCGCTTGTCTTGGCCTCAGTCCCCATCCCCGCCTTCTGCTTCTGCACCTCAAGCCGCTCCCAGCCCTTGAGGCGTGACTGTTCCACTCTTTGGTGGCAGCCCCCAGCCTCAGCTCTAGGAAGAGCTCCCTGCCCCAGTCCTGACTTAACTGTCCACTGGCTTCTTCGTACCCCTAACCCCACCGTGCGCTCCCGGCCTCTGCGCTACCTGGAGACCCCAGCCCCGCTCCTCTTAGCCACAGGCTGTCTTTGCATCATCAGCACCTCGCTCCTCTTTCCCCTACTTGGCACTGCCCCCTAGCCACCCCTAATGTCCCAGTTCTCTCCCATAAGACCTAACAGCTTGATCTCCTTCCCACTCTGGAGAAACTGAGGCATGACATAAACCAGGAACTTGGCCAAGACCATGCTCCAGTCCTTCGGGGGCTGGCCTGAGCCCATGCCTTGAAATGGAAGTCATTTTTTTTTTCCTCTCTAACTGGACCAAACTTCCCAGCCCCCTGCTGCAGCTCTGGGCTAAGCTCACTTCAGGTTTTCCTTTAGCTTTCTACCCCTTCTGTTAACCCCCTTCTCCTTCCCACAGCCCACTTCAGGCCCTCTCTGCTTGTAGAGAGTCACCCACCCAATTGCTTGTTTGTTCAAGTTAGCCTTTCCATTTCTGTTTCTTGCCAACTGCATCCATCTCCCATCTTGCCTCTTGCTTTACAGCTGCGTAGAGCACTGAAGAACAGAGTCTAATGCATTAGGGGGGTGGCAGAAAAGGACTGGCAGCCTCTTCCAGCCAAAGCTGCTGATGGGGGTTCAGGGCATTTTGGGGCCTCTGCGAAACAGTCGTTTCTAGCCAGTAACTCACACTCCCATCTTATCTTTGGGACAGTTGTCTAGAAGCTGGTGGGTCATCCTTCCCTCTTATTATGCCTGGTGGGCTCTGAAGTCCCTTTGAGATGGAGGGAACCTCTTACCTTGGTGGCATAAGAAGAGTCCAGGAGACCACACCCCTAAAACTTATCTTGATTCTGCTGCTAACTTTGGAGGGGGGTGCCAGGTCAAGGAAGGATGCCTACTAGATGCCCCGAGCTCATTGTGGAGGAAAGCACAGTGTCTCTTGTAGGCGGTGATCTCAAGTTTAGTCTTGGTGTTCAGGATCTGAAGGGAAGAGGGAACTAGGGCTCAGAGAGGTGGCACAGACTTGCCTGATTTAGCTTTTTGTTTTCTAGTCTTCCTTTGGCAAATTTGCCTTTGGGTCGCCCCTTTCCAGCCCAGTCCTCTGGAAAGTAGGAGGAGGGAGGCAAGTAGGGGGAGGAAGGGAAATCTTGGAGCCATCAGGAAGGCTCAGAAGGCTCTGGGACTTTGCTGGGGTCCTGAATGAGCAATCTTGATCTGAACCAGATGGTTGGATGCTTCAGCACCCCCTCTTTAATCCCTCCCCCTTGGCTGTGAATAGGACGCCTTTAACCTTGTAACTTGAGATTAGAGGAAGGGAGGCCAGGGGGCCAACTGTCTGTGTGTGTGTTTATGTCTGCATCTGCACACTTGTGTGCAAGCTTGCCAGGGGCCTGTGGGAATGACCCTTCCCAGGAATGCATTGTTGTGATGTGCTGTGGCTTGTTCATGGCCCTCTAGGAACTTTCTGAGCCCAAACCCCCCAGTAGGGCCAATTTCCAGACCCCTAAGAACCAGTGGCCATGGCCATGCTTTGTGGGAGCATTTCCCCACATGCCAAGCTTCTGGACCTGAGACATGCCTCAGGTGAGGATTACTCTTCTTGAGAAACTACCTGTGATTGAGATGTCCGAAATAGCAGCATTGGGGATGGGTTTCCAGAACTTCTCTTTTCCCCATTCATGGCAAGAGAAGGTTTGAGGGGTAGGAGTCTGGGAAGAGGGGTGGAAAGTGTTTCCTTTTACTTCTTTTATGCCACATCCTGCCTTGTGTATTTGATTTGGGCCCCCATTAGACTGTGCAAGGTCTTCAAATGTGTGTTCTGTAAATCTTTGAGTTAAAACAGAGGGTCATGTGGTTAAAGGTTTAGGGCAAGATTCCTTATTGTAGTGGAGCAGACATCAGAATCCTCTAGAGAGCTTTTTAAGGCACAGATTGCTGGGCCCCACTCCCAGAGTTTTCTGATTCAGTCACTCTGGGTGGGGTCTAGAATTTGCATTTCTGCTCAGCTCCTTAGGGATAACACTTTGAGAATCACTGGTTTGGGCTATTATAGTTGCTTGGGAGATTAATCCAGGCAGATGCAAGTCTTAAGAGGGACTTCCTTCCACTTTGCTTCCCAACCCAGGCTGTTCTGGCTGCTGCACTGGGTTAGCCTTTCCTTTTGTTCTCCTGCTGCCTAGTGTTGGCTAGGTTAATGGCAGGGGTGACTTGCGGTACCGCGCTCCCTGTCCCACTATAACCACGGAGCGGACACCACTCCATGGTTATTTGAAGAAAGGCCCCACAAAAGCAGGACATTTAGGAACTAAAGCTTTGGAAAAGGGATGGCTGTGTGGACATGGGAAGGCAGACGCTGAACCATACCACACTTTCTCTGACTCTGTCTCTCAGGCTGAGCAGGTTGGAGTATCTGCAAGGTGAAGCACTGTCATGGCCATGCACCTAACAGGACACCTGATAATCTCTGAAATTTGGAAAAAAGGAATCGGTTACATTGTGCTTTTACTTTGTGAAGCATTTTCCTCCTGTTGTTTTTCAGGAGGTTTATAAGGCCGATCCAGATCCAGGTGGGGTTACAGAGGAACAGAGAGATGCACTATGGGTCACCCCACAAGCCCTAGGACTCCTGACTCCAGCCCTCCGATAGAGCTCCACTAAACCAGCTACTGATAGCTGGAATAATGGCTGGAGTTTCCTGTGTGCTTAGCTACTGGCCAGGCACTGTGCTAGATGCTCTCACACGTTAGCTCATCAAATCCTCACAGCAACATTGCAAGTTTGGTATCATTGTCACTACTTCATAGATGAAGAACTGAGACTTACAGAACTTATGAGCCTTGCCCAAACTCAGACAGCTCGTAAGTGGAGGATCTGGAATTCAAACTGAGGTCTTTGTGATGGCATGCTCCACATTCTTGGTCACTCGATGTCTGTTTTGCCCGGTAAGCTTCCAATTGTCCTTTGGGTCATCTGCCCCCCACAGTCTGGTGAATTTTACTGAATCTGGAACTCTGCTGGGTGTTGTGGAGGGGATAAGCACCAAGTCACTGTCCTCTGGGAGGGGCTAAGCCAAGTACACCAGTGTCTACCATTGAAGGCAGAGGGGCAGCTAGTGGCTTGTTCGTTTACAGGAAGCAGAAGCTATCCCTGTAGAGGGTTCAGAGGATGAGCCCCGAAGGGGCAGGTAGAGCTTCACCAGTACCTCTGGGCTGGTGTGCAGGCCAACAGGTCCAGGGGGAGGCTATCATGGCACTTATTTATAGGGAGTTTTCCGTTTTGGCTGGGACGTAGGAAATGTATGTCAAAAAGCGCTAAGACTATCCTGTTTGGTTACAATAACAACTTGGCTGACTTTGGCAGGAAACATTTTCCTTAGAAGATTGTAGGGACTCCTGGAATCAGAGAGATGACTCAACACCCGTGTCCCTTCCAGAGTCTCAGAGTGGACACAGCAGGAACCAAAGGCCAGCTGATTTCAAGGTACCACCGTTGCCAGGATAAATCTGCTGCAGCCATAGTCAGTAATTTTGTTACCATAACTTGGGATGCACATCCCAGGGAGGAAATGGTTGGTTGGTCCAGCCGGGCGGGGAGGGCTGGCGGCATGGTAGGCAGTTCCCCCCACCCCCACACTGTGTCCAAAAGTTAAGTCCCCGGAAGAAGAAGAAATGGACACTACAGGAGATCAGTCCAGAAAGCCACTAGGTGAGGACATGGATTGGTAGGCAGCACATGGAGCACTTATTTCTGACAAGTTACTGAGTAGGCAGGGGGCAGACTGGCAGCAGGGTATAGTGGGTTATAAGGGGACAAGAAAAGAAGGGAGAGAGGAAATGGAAAACTAAGTAGATAAGGTTTAGGTGAGACATAATAAAAGTTCGAAATTTGGCAGTAAGAATGGAAAAGAAAAGACTGATTCTAGAGAAATTGTGAAAGTAGATATCATCTTGTGGAATAGACACTTGATTGGCTGGGGTTGGACATTTCAGGGTGATGAGGTCAGTCCCTTTAGCAGATACAGGGAAGTCAGGAGGAGGAAGAGTTTGCAGGAGAAGATGATGTGGCCTTGCTTTGGAGGAGCTGCACACGATACTGATGGCATATCCAGAACCCTGGGGAGCTCATTACTCCTGTTTAAACGCTCCCTGAAGTTTGGGGCCTCAGTCCTGAGGAGGTGGGACCCCAAAGCCACAGGAGCCCTGTACTTCCTGAAGGAAGCTGGGGCTCCATGGCCCAGGCTGAGCATGCCTGAGTCTCTTCTCTCTGCACACATGAGCCTCGTATGGGCTGCTTCTTCCTTCCCCTTTCCCTCAGTTCCCTGCCCCATGTTTCGCACACCTGAGCCCTTACTAACTCAGGGGCCTAGCTCACTTCTCTGGGGACCTGGGTTTTCAGGTTTTTCTTCTTTTCTTCTCAGGGTGCTTGTTAACAATAAGTCATTGCTATTAGGGCAGACATTTCCAAGTGATATTTCCAAAGGGGAGGGTCTGAACTTGTTATCTGGGAGAGCAGGCTTTTCCTCCTATTGTTCTGTGCTCACCAGGGATGCCTATGTGTGTCCCTAACCAGCCATTCTAGAGTACTTCTTGGTGTTGATTTATAAATCATTATTGTAATTACAGCATATTGTCAGTGGAGCCTTCATGTTGTCATTGCAGATCTCCTCTAAGGCTCCAGGGCATAGGCTGGGCTATGGGCCACCCCAACTTTCTGGCTGAAAACTGGAGACATTTTTTTCTTACAGGAATAGGAAGGAGAGATCAGGGTCTTCTCTGGGGTGGGGGACAGGAGCAGCTATGCCAGAGGGTACTTTATCCCTACAGATCCTCAGAGAGAAGGTCATCTTTCTGGAGTGAAGAGGACTCTTCCCCTCAGCTCCAGCTGTTGGCATTCAAATATATGTGATATTTTGCAGTCTGTAAATATAGTGCATAGTACCACGTACAATAAGGTGAACCAAGAACAAGGGAAATTTAGAGAAAAATATCATTCTAATTTTGATATGAATGCTAAGTTTTTATTTGTGTATAGTAACATTAAAACAAAACAAGTAGTTTTGGAATCGAATGTTAAAAGCATTTTCAACCCAGCTTTTTCCTTTGAGGGGAATGTGACTCTGCAAGAGAGGAAGTCCAGGGAGGGAGTCATTTACTGGATGCTGAGGTGGGAGGGGAGCCAGAGCCAGTGAGTCTCCTGCCCTGAGGGGCTTTGTTCTCTATCCCGTAGTCCTGCTTTTCATCTCTTCCTGGATTATCATCTTTGCCCATTAGGGTCTCTTTTCTCTCCTTCTCTTCCTCTGTAGAGTCAGAGTAGGAAACATGCCAGAGGGACACAAAAAGTAGCTCCACTTCTGTGCATTTCATGGGTGAGACCCTTCCTGCTCCCCAAAGATCAGCCTTGCAGGACTTGAGAGAGGGCAGGGGACCCTGGGGTATTGTGGTATGACCTAAGGACCCAAGAGAGCAGTCCTTGTCCAGCTCTGCCCTTTCTAGAATCCTTCAGCTGTTAAGTCTTAGCACCACCAGTAGGCAACAACCTCCCAGCCTGAACAGATCAGTAGCCTTCTGAGGATGAAAATCAGTAACGAATGCAAATAGCTAATTGGTCTAGGGGGAGCTGCTCTGGTGAGGAAAAATCAACAAGTTATTTATTTGTGTGGCTAAAGGGAATTTGGAGAGGTAGTGAAGAGGGGAGGGTGAGAGGTGGATTATAGGAAAAGGCACAGGTGGGGGAATTGGGGGATGGGCTGAAGATGCCCCCTCCTCTCTCCTGTCTCCCCCACAGCTCCACCCCCACTCCCTCCTTCTTTGCAAGACTTCTTTGGGTTGAAAGAGACATTAGTAGAACTTTGAATCTCCCCTGACCCGTAAATGGAGTTCCCCCCAACCCTCGTTCCTACCCAAATTCAGTTAAAGACAAGATACCAATCCTTTGATGCTAATGGTGAACTAGAACCAGAGTCAGGAGGAAATGAAAGTCTCTGTGGGCCTGTGCTGAGTCCTTTGGCTGTACAAGTAAAAAGCAGCCAAAGGGACTGAGGCTATGCAGGCAAGTCAGGGGAAGGGAGAAAGCCCCTGAGCTCCTCCTGGTTCCTCTCTTTCTTGAGTTCTTTAGGGAGCTGTGTGAGTCTAGGGTTGGCAGGGGGTGAGGAATTTTCCAAGGGTTGGCCTTCTCTCTGTCCTGTCCTGTCCCAGAGGGCTTGGTGTTTCCTTGGACTTATGCCTGTTTAGCCTCTGGGTTCTTGGGGCCTCTGGCATCACTTAGGAAGAGACCCTGGATATCACAGGATAGTGAAGGGGAAGAGGAGAGGAATTGGGACCCTGTTAAGGTACTTCTAGTGGAGAGGAGTGACAGCTTTCCTTAGGCAGGAAGATGCTGTGAAATGGGAAGTAAACAATTTACATCAAGAAGGTTCAGCCAAAGGCCAGTGTGGCAGCTGTTTGATGAAGGAACTTCCTCAGTGCTTGAAGAATAATTCACACTTGACCCTAAAAGCAGCAGTAGGCAAACTTGTAGGATGAATGCGAATTTTAATCTCTCAAGTGGTATTTTTGGTACGTAACACAGAAGAAACCTCACCTCACCTCCTTTTAAACCTGGGTAAGGTATTTTGGAAGGTGTCTTCTTCTACCCAAGCCACCTCTCCTGGTAATTCCTACCCCCCTGGAGTCTGTGGGCCACCCTTGCTCTTCATCCTGTGCAAAACAGGGAGCAGCCAGGCCTTCGCTGTTGGCAGCCAGTGAGGCCAACCAGAGGCCTGAGCTGGCTGAGGACTGTAGAGCCCCAGGGCAGGACCTATTTTGCTTTTCTAAAGGGGAAGCAGCTTGTTTGGTCAGGGGACCCCCTCCATGATTTTCACAGCCCAGGGCCCATTCTGGTTGCATGCATGCAGGGCTCTTGCTGCCTTAGCTACCTACAGGGGATTTGACGCTTTGTGACCCAGGGCAAGTCCCTGCCTCTCCCCAGGTCTCAGAGTCCAAATACAGAATTTAAAGACCTACTCAGGGACTTGCTCTCAAGCCATCCGGTAGACCCAGCAGAGGAACACCATGTCCTGAGTGGGGAGGTAATGCTGGGAGCCCAGGAAGCCACTATGTGGTCCAGACATTTATGGGATTCAGTTTGACTTTGCTTCTAACCTGCTTGGATACACTAAACAGCAGCCAGCCTGCTGTGGCATCTCTGGAGAATTTGGGCTCTTAGAGCCAAGACATGTGTCCCCAGGCCTCCCATTGTTCTCATTCCCACCTCCTAACCTGTGCTTTGATTCTGTCCTGAGTTCAGGCAGAAAAATCCATCTGGTCTCTCATCACATTCCTCCCTTCCTATACTGGCCACTGGTTAGGCCCCAGAGTAACTGTTTATAGGGTTCCTATTTTTTTCTGCTCCCAGTTCTCTTATGCCCAGGGCTTTACTCTAGCAAGGTTTTTTTTCCCCCCAGAGCCAGGGTGGGAGCTGAGATCACAGGCTGATCACAGGAAGGGAGCACATCAGCGGCACAGATACAGAGCTGGTCTGCTAGGAGTTGAGAACACACCTGGGACAAGGTGGGGAGGGCTTCATAGTAGAGGAGAGGAGGGCTGTGAGGAAAAGCTCATACTCACCAGGATGCAAAGGGCTAAACTGAAAGTGCAGGGCACGACTATGTACCTTGAGGAGACGAGTTTGGACAGAGCATAAGGTTTCTTGGATAATTGCCCAAGAAGGAGGGCCAGGATAGAGGGGTCTGGCCAAGAAATGGGCCCCAAGACCCACCTTGGTGCAGGAAGGCATAGCCTTTCTTGCAGGACTGGCTAGTCACACAAGGATTGTGCTTGCAGGAAGTGTGGGAGGAGTTGTTAATGACTGTTTGTTCTCCACAGGCTGTGAGGCTGCCAAGGGTCAGTCTGATAAGAGGGAAGAGATAGACTCCTTGAGTTTTATATTCCCGACAGCTGCCTTCTCTCAGCCGGCCCCACAGATACTGACAGTCTATTGTGGCACTGCTCTTGGTCTAGCTCCTCTCCTTCCTGAAATACACAGTCCCTGGCTTCAGCCCAGCTGGGTTTCCCTGCCTGGCCGCCAGCTCCTGTTCCCATCTGTGGTCAGATGAGGCCTGCACTGGGGGAGGGGTCAGTCCTGGCAAGACCGAACCAATTCTGAGCCTGACTCCAGGGTGGGAAGCCACCCTAGGGTGAGGCCAGGGTTTTGGACTAAGCATCGACTTCTTGACCTGCTTGGTCCATTTTGATCTCAGAATTACCTTGCCATTCACCTAGCCCAGGTCTGGCATTCAGGTAGGTCTGGCTCTTCTGCTGGGAGGATTCAAAGATGGGGATCTGATGGGATTCACATTTGTGAAGATTACTCTGGCATCCTTGTGGACAATGCATTGGAGGGTTTCTAGTAGGTCTGGGGCTTCAGCAGTCAGGGGGCTACTGTAGGTGAAGGATGACAGTGCCTTGGATAGTATGATGGTGACAGACACATAGAACAGTAGAAAGATGAGAGGTTTCGGTGGTAAAAATCAGGTACACTTGGTACAAGGTTGGCTGAGGAAGATTGAAGGAAAGGAGGGCATAGATGGCTTCCAGGTTTCAGGGTTGGAAGGATGATGTCCCTTTCCCAGAAACTGGGAACACAGAAAAAGGACAAGGTTTGGGAGCTTAGAGCATACATGAGTTTAGTTTAGGGCAGGTTGAGTTTGAGGTGTTTTGGGGGTACCTCTAAGGTATGTCATCAAAGGGTGTCATCCAGAAATGAAGGGAATATATGGGTCTAGAATTCAGGGGAATGTTGGCATCATTTGAAATGCCAGATGTGACTCTTTATTTTTTTTTAAATTTTTTAATGTTTTATTTATTTCTGAGAAAGAGAGAGAGACAGTGTGAGCAGGGGAGGGTCAGAGAGAGAGGGAGACACAGAATCTGAAACAGGATCCAGGCTCTGAGCTGTCAGCACAGAGCCTGATGCGGGGCTCGAACCCATGAACCATGAGATCTGACCTGAGCCGAAGTCGGACGCTTAACCGACTGAGCCACCCAGGCGCCCCCAGATGTGACTCTTTAACAGGTTGAGAAACAGGTTTGGAAGGGAATCCCCCAAAATCCATTGTCAGATATGCAATGGAATCGACTTACCATTGTATCCCAGAGCCAGGGTCTATATTCTCTACCTCTGCCTGATTCAGTTGGTTCAGGGCCTGGCCAGGCAGCAAAAGGCATAACACCCTCCCCTGCTGAGTCATCCATGTGGTTGAGGGACTCTCAGTGGACAGTGCTGACCCCGGACCACCCAGAAAGGCCATGCATGTCAGAGCCTCCCTCACCATCAGCATATCTGGACAGTGTCTCTGGCTGGAAAAGGAATAGGGTCCTTGCCGGAACTGATCCACTGGTGGGGTATCCCAGGACTGCTTCTGTTTGTGTGGATTCTGAGCTGGTTTGACCTATCAGGGACAGAATTTTAGGGACAGGTTCAGATGGCAAGTTATACAGTAAGTGGCTTTTAGAAAATTCCTTTAAATGAAATGGAAGTTGGTTATACATGTGTGCAAGATTGGGTCATTTGGACTTCTGCAATTACAAAGACCAAAAATCCAACTCATAGTGCCTCAGGTTGACTCAGAGCTGAGGGTGTGGCTGGCCACATGCAGGGAAGATGGGAGGTGGGGCTCAACCAACATCCATCTTTCTGTATGACCACTGTGTCACCGCTGTGTGTGATGACACCACTCTTGGTTCCCATTGGCCTGCCGCCAGGGCTGGCCCTACCCCCACTATGGTGACTAAGTGCATTTGGGGCTCTGGTTGGCCAGGCCTGGGTTACATGGCACAGAAATGGAAATTTGAAGAGAGTTAAGTCCCCAAAGGGAGGTAGGGTTTTCATCCACTATGGAGACACCACATGTTGAGGCAGCTGGCAGTGCAAGGTGTACATTTGGACTCAGGGAGATCTTGTAGTAGTTCTGTGGCCTGACTTACATGTCAAAGACACCACTGTGGACAAACTGATAAGGATTTATTGCCATTTATTACCTTTCCTTGTTAAGAACTATATACTAAAATGTAGAATGGGGGATGCCTGGGTGGCTCAGTCTGTTATGTTAAGCGTCCAACTTCGGCTCAGGTCATGATCTCACAGTTCATGAGTTCCTCACCTCAGGGTCTGTGCTGACAGCTCAGAGCCTGGAGCCTGCTTCGGATTCTGTGTCTCCCTCGCTCTCTGCCCCTCCCTCACTCATCTGCTCACTCCCTCACTCGCTCTGTCTCAAAAATAAATAAACATTAAAAATAATAATAATAAAATTAAATGTAGGATGGAACTTCAGATCATCGAGCCATTTCATTTACAGATCAGGAACTAGAAGTTGAGAAATTTGCCCACTGCCCTCATATCAGAAGGTGGAACCAAACCAGAACCCACATCATCTGACATAGGCTGGAGGCTCTTTCCATTGTAAAGTGGGAGGTTTTTTAGGTGTTTTCTCACTGCTTCAACTGCCCATCCACAAAGAGTGATTCATCCCTTGGACTGCAGGTTAAAGAGCTAACACAAGCAGGTTATAGCCAAAGGTCCCTTCTTTGTGGTGGCCCAGGGCCATCTCCATGGCGGATAGTGTTACGCGGGTGTCTGTCTGAGAAGGGGAGACACTCACTGTGGCTTCAGACCGGTCCCAGTAAACAGAGGAGGCGTTGGCCCAACTTGCAGGCTTCTGCCCTGGTGCTGCTTTCATCAGCCCTTTTGGCTTCCTGAGTGTTCACTGTCTTCTATATTGTTTCCTGGTGGGGCCTGGATAAGGATGTAGCTCTAGGGCTGTTGTGCTTTCTGGATTATGTTGGGTTATTGCCTCCTGGGGATAGTTGTGCCCCTCTGTTTTCTCCCTAGGAAGAGAACACCCAGGGCTGTGGTGCCATTTTTGGGAACAGATAGATAAATAGCATGATTTTGACTTCCACCTCCAATTTGTGAGGGAACAGATATTTGACTCAACTTGGCAGAGCCAGGGATGAGGTGTTGTAGAAAGAGCTCTGGACTTTGAGCTTCCAAATTAGAGAGAGGAGGCTTTACACTCATTCTGGCACAGGCTTCTTGCCTTGGGTGGGTCACTTCCCTGAGGCTCTGATCCAGAAAGGGAAGGCTGTCCTCATAAGGGACTTCAGGGGAATCTGAAAGCGTGAATGATATATTAACAAAATGCTGGAAGTTGTAGGAGCTTGAGGGCAATTCTCTCCAACTCCTTGGTGCTCAGAGAGTGAGGTGGGGCTCTTCTGAGTTGGGGACTGAATTCCTCTTTCATTCTTTTTTTTTTTTTTAATGTTTTATATATTTCTAGGAGACAGAGAGAGAGACAGCGTGAACAGGGGAGGGTCAGAGAGAGAGGGAGTCACAGACTGAAACAGGCTCCAGGCTCTGAGCTGGCAGTCAGCACAGAGCCCGACGCAGGGCTCAAACCCACGAACCGTGAGATCATGACCTAAGCGAAAGTCGGACACTTAACCAAGCCACCCAGGCGCCCCATGAATTCCTCTCTCATTCTGACCATCTTATCATACATCTTTCCTCCTGCCCTCCAGATATTTGTGGACAGTCAGGGAGTTCTTCCCTCCTGAAGTGTCTCCCAGCTCAAACTGACGAGTGTGCTCAGTCTGCCCCTCATGCTCATCTCCCGCAGGCACCCCCCCACCCCCTGCCTGTTTCTGCCTGGGGCCATGTTCTGAGTGGTCACCCAGCCTGGCTCACACCTCCATGTTCCCTTGGGCTTAGCCACAGCGTCTACTCTTGTCCCTGCCTCTCTCTTCTCAGTGAGGCTGAAACTCCTGGTACCTCAGGTATATAGCACAGCTTACAGTCCTCGCTTATTTCGTCGTGGCAGGGACTACTTGAGGCAAGTGGTGCAAGCATTATCATGCTCATTTTACAGATGGAGGACCTGGGGCCCAGAGAGTTATGATCTGCCCAAAGACACAACTGTCAAATAGCAGAGCCAGTTCTGGAATTGAGGTCCTCTGGGGTTAGTCCAGAGTTCACTGTTAAATGTTAGCTCATAGGCACATATTGGGGTGGGGATGCCCCGGTCTCACCAGAGAAGCAAAGTGCTTGAAAGCAGGCCCTGGGACCCCCTCTTCATAGGCCCCAGATCACCCCTGCATAGCTCTAGTTCTAAACAAGTACATCCC
This sequence comes from Crocuta crocuta, assembly GCF_008692635.1. Lineage (NCBI taxonomy): Eukaryota > Metazoa > Chordata > Mammalia > Carnivora > Hyaenidae > Crocuta > Crocuta crocuta. The sequence goes on along the minus strand of NW_027528867.1, from coordinate 174,721 downwards.
TGTATAACAACAAACCGTAATAAGCCAGACAACAGAGACTGCTTCCTGGGGACCACTGTAATGGACCCTGGTCTGTGTATTCCCACTTCCACATCCCCCTGAAGTTGACATCAGCAATGCTTATCATGATGGATATCATCTTAGCCACATCCAGGGGAATGAATCACTTCTGGAGAATAGGACTGGGGAGGGTTCCTTGCTCCCACACCCTGACTCCCCTTACCTGGGAGTGAGCCTCAGAGGCAGTGCAAGGTAACAGCTAATATTGCCACTTTCCAGAGGTGGTGAAGTATATTACCCAGCAACCCTGAGGATGTTCTGTATCCCAGGGGCCCTGCGTGAGTCAGTCACAGCATATTATCGACTCCTCAGTAAAGAAGAAGATTGCTCAAGCAGAGCAAGGGAGAAATGAAAGCAAGTATTGGCCATGGCCCAGCCCAGTGCTGGGCTCTCCAGTTTAATGGCCACTTACTCTCTGCCTCCTGAAATGACACAGGGAAAACAGAGACAGGATAGTGGTGCTTCCCAAAGCTGCCTGTGGAGTTGGTGCTAGAAATCGCTGATGAGCACAGACTCATGGCCTCTAAGTGGAACTTCCAAGGTCTCTGTTGGAAAGGCAACATCCAGAAGACACAGTGACCAAGTACTGGGCCCAACTCTGGGCCCCTCTATCCTTTTACTCCGCTTCTATCTCCACTCCCAAGGGAGAGAGAAGACATCATTTCCCTTTAATCTCCTGTCCAAGCATGGCTACAACACCTTCTTTGGGTTTCCATTAGCATAGCTACCATTGGCTGACCTTTCTAAACGACATTACTAAATATAAAAGAAGAACAAAACAAAGCTAAAGATAGAGAATAAAAGCAGCCTGACTCAAGAGTGCAGACGACTGGTTTGTTTTTGGGGTTTTCAGAGTACTCTGCCACAGGAGATACCTACCTCCAGGCCAGCATAACTCTACATGCCCTTCTGCCAGAGTCTCTGGCCTCCTAGTGCTGACCTGTCTCCCTGTCTTAGGCAACCCTTAGGACCCATACTACCATGAATCCTCTCCAAGAGAGCTGGACTATCTCCTGAGCAAGTGCCTGGCCCACCCTCCTCTCTATCCAGGGCTTGCTGGCTCCGTCCGGGGTCCCAGGGGATTAGCATCTACATAGCTGTACCCTATAGGAGTTCTATCTTATTCTGAGTAAGGCTTGCAATAGGACCCATCTCTTGACACAGTGCTCATGCCCCAGCTTAGCCCACAGCTGCCATTGAAGGGCTGGCGGTTTTTGTCAGGAATTGTACAAGTCTCCCCACCTGGTTCCTTCCTCCCACTGGGCTACAAGAATAGAAACTGGTAAGAAGTGGGCCTGGTCAATGGAAGTTTTTTGGCTGGATTAGGGAAAAGATTGTCTGGGTTTAGAAAAAAAAACCAAAAAAAAAAAAAAAAACCGCACTGAAGATGAGATGCCTGGGTGGCTCAGTCGGTTAAGTGTCCGACTTCGGCTCAAGTCATAATAATCTCATGGTTCGTGGGTTCGAGCCCTGCGTCTGGCTCTGTGCTGACAGCTCAGAGCCTGGAGCCTGTTTCAGATTCTGTCTCTCCCTCTCTCTCTGACCCTCCCCTGCTCATGCTGTCTTTCTCTCAGAAATAAATAAAACATTAAAAATTTAAAAAAAAAAAACAAAACACAGAAACAAAACACTGAAGTCATCTAGTGTTGATGCAGGAAGTAGACGTTAGCCTGGTCATAAAGCTGCATTTCCAGCCTTCAGCACTGCCTCTGTGTCCTGCCTGGCATCTGAGTGATGCCCAAGAGCCAGGTCTCCACACTCCAAACTTCTGCCTGCCAGCATGCACAGTGTTCCCATTTCATACCAAATGTTCAGATGAAGACACAGAAAATTAAAAGAACCACCACTTCACAAGGAAATGTAGGAGCAGGATGGATAGAAAAAGGGAGGTTGTCATCAGTTACAGCTTGCTGTCCCCCCTGCTAAGGTTGGAGCCCTTTAGAGAAATTTGCCCAGTGCAAAAAAGGCTTCCATGCCTGCAGCCCAGGCTGTCACCTTCATGGCCCCGGAGGCTTTGGCAGACATTCCACCTGGGTAGCCTGGCTGCGCCATGAGGACTGAAAAGCCAGAATCCCTACAGGCCCAGTGGAAGAGGTGTGGCATATTCCTGGGGCTGATGACAGAGCCTTGCTCCCACCAGTACCTTTAAGCATGATGTGAGCCCTCGCTAAGTGAACATTCTACTCCTGACTTCCGGCCCCTGAGCTGGGAGAGGGGAAAATGCTAGAACAAGTGCTGGTGCATCTGACAGAGCATTGTTTCTGGACCCACACGTCCCGGAAGCTCTGTCAGCATTCTTGGGGTAATAGCTTGTCCTCTGCATTGGAGCAGTAGCAAAGCCCATCCCATGATGCTACCCAGGAAGAACTGGTGGCTTCCCTCTGGTTTGCCAAGGGCCTGGAACCCTGGTGGGTTGTGCACATGCAGTGACAGTCCAGACCTGTCACCCGGCTTCGTGGGCCCCTTTCTTGCAGGTACACAGTACTGGCAGTTGGGTTATGACCTTTTCTCTGGCATTCTCTCCCCTATCCTCCATCCCACAGAGGATGTGGGGGTAGATGCTAGAGTTTTAAGTGAAGTCCTTCAACTCAGTCTGGGCCAAGACCTAGCTGGAGTTTGAGCCACAGAGACTGTGGTCTGCAAACTTCTAGAAGAATAGCTTCTCCTTTCTTTAGGTGTGCACTGGCAAGACTTGCATGTGCCGTAGCTCAGCCCTTCTCCATCATCCCCTGCTAGGGTCTAGTGGGCCTGAGCCTTCTTGCAGGTGGAGGGAAGGAAGAACCCCTTGTCGTGGTGCCACCCCTGGGTGGCCGGCTGCCTGGAGGGGTTGAGGAAGTCCTCAAAACAGAGGATCTCCATTCCCTGCTTTTTAACAGAGCAAGAGCCACAAGGCCATTGAAAGAAGGGTTTTGCTAAGGGACAGTGGATGCAGCTATATAAGAGAGGAGAGGGACTGGGGCCCTCTCCATGCTGTCAGCCACTCCCTGGTAGCAATTATATCTGTTGAATGAATGCATCTTCTTTTTTTTTTTTTTTAATATTTTATTTATTTCTAGGAGAGAGAGAGACAGCATGAGCAGGGGATGGTCAGAGAGAGAGGGAGTCACAGACTCCGAAACAGGCTTCAGGCTCTGAACTGGTAGTCAGCACAGAGCCCGACGCGGGGCTCGAACCCACGAACCGCGAGATCATGACCTAAGCGAAAGTCGGACGCTTAACCAACTAAGCCACCCAGGTGCCGCGAATGAATGCATCTTCTGCTCTTCTTTTGAGATTCAAAGCATTCCCCAATATCCAGACACACGCAGAAGGAAAAGGAAGCCCCAACAGCTTTTCTGTGGCTCTTCATTATACATCTATGGTGTGACTGTGATCTGAACCATAAACAGTGATGAATGGCCAAGCCACCCGGCACTTTGTTATCTTTAAAGAAAATCCGAGCTGATTATTGGTACCCTAGTCCCCTGTTCCCTGGGAGGTGATATGATCAAGTTTAATTGTCCCAAGGAGGCAGAGTTGGGCACTAAGATCTAAGCTCTGAGCTACTATTTCATTTATCCCACTCCTGCTTTCTCTAAAAGTCCCCAGAGAAACTTTGATTTATTTTCTAAACTCCTACCTTCAGGGTCTTCTACCTGTCTCCTGCCTCTCCTAATGTCTGAGGTTTACAGCCATGTGGAGAAACTTCTTTAACTGTGTCTTTTGTAGAATCTTGCTGCTGACTGTGGCTAGAGAGCCCATAGACAAGTATGGTTGGGCCAAGGGGAGCTGTTTAGAACCGGCTCAGGGCAGGCCTGTGTTCCATATGGTCTAATGAAGTGGCAGCCGGGGAAGATGTGACAGGCCCTGTGACCCACAAATCTGCCGCAGGATAGACCTAGCACACCTCTCTGCATAGCCTGGGGTAAGGGTCAGCCAGGGCAGAGCTGACTATGAGATCTCCGGTCTACATGTCCACCCCACCTCCCTGGAAGCTGCTGCCCGACACTATGAGGACAAGGGGCAGTGCCTGTGGGAAAGGAAGCTCTGGAGCAAGACCCTGGTGATGCTGACCCAGGGAATACTGGAGATGGGGTAGGGTGCTGAGGGACCTGAGCCAGGGCTGTGCAGTGGGGATTATCCTCATGATGCCTATCCAGGGTCATGGGGCTCCAGCCCAGAAGAGTTGCCCCAAACTGGGGCTGACAGAACTGTGGCCCTAAACCCACCCAACCCAGGAGCACAGGCTCTGAGCTAGAAGCTTTCACCTTTCATCCTTACAAAAACTGTTACAGAGATGGATGAGATTCCCATTCGACAGATAAGACACAGATCAGAAAGGTTAAATGGTTAATTACTTGTCAGTTAATAGCTGACAAGTAGCAAAGCCAGAATGTGAGTCCAAGTTTTTCCAGGGGCTTTCTTCTATGGGGAGGCTTGACTGGAAAGGGGCTTTGAGCTGGAGCAAACAGATGGGAGATCTTCCAAGACCTGGCTAGGGGGAAATGCAGCCGGTAGCCTGCAGTGCCTAGGGGAATGACTGGAGAGAGTTCATTTTAGCACGCGTGGTGTGTCCCTGCTGACAGAAACTTAAGACTGGGGCCCTTTGGCCATTTATACACACATCTTTTCCATTGCCTCTGACTTGCTAAATCTAGTTTGTACCTAAGGCCACGTGTTTCTTGGTGGTCCACAAGAAGGAGAAAGCTTTCACTTCTAGAATGTCAGAACTGAAAGAGTGGGGGCAGAATATAATTATCTCTTCCATCTGCATACTTATATAATGATTTATAAAATGATTTCAAAGCATTTCTTTATTACCATGACTTCTTCTAATTCTTATAATCCTGGGGTTGTATGTGGAGATGATACTCAGCTGAACAAGTATTTTTTTGATGTAGGCCGGTGCTAGGTCCCACAGGGATACAGAAATGATGAATTAAAAACATAGCCTTTGTACAACTAGAGTTTGTATTTTGAGTGAAGGAGATAGACAAATATGTGTCTTTTTAGCCTCTGTATATGATCTTAATAAAATATGGGCCAGATTTGGCCTGTGGTCCAAACTAGTTCATAACCCCTAGAGGATAGGGTATAGTGAGAGATGAGGCTTAAGAAGGTGGCCTGGTTTAGGCTTACTATGCTAAAGAGGTTGATGTTGGCCCTAATGGGTGCCCTATCTCATATGCTTTTGAATGCAGGAAGATAGATGATGAGTTTGTTAAGTCTGAAGTGTCATAAGGACATGCTGAAGAGGCAATTGAGAATGTAGGTCTAAAACTCAGATTAGAAGGCAGCAACCGATTTGGAAGGGTTAGGTAAGGGAAAGAAGCAAAAAGGGCTGAGGGCAGAACCTTTGGGATGCATTACAAGCCTAATGAGACAAGCAAGTGTCTGATTCAAGAAAGTAGATTGTGATGACTTAGAAGTCAAAGTGGTGGACAGCAGTCCTCTCTATCTCACAGAGGAAGAGGGTGGAAGTAGAATTGCTTTCTTGTGATTGTTCAAGAATCTTGGCCTGAAAAGAAAAAGTGGCTTGCTGCCTAGTGACAGCCTGGACTAGAATTTGGCTCCTGAATCCACTGCTCTTCTTCTTCTTCTTTTTTTTTAAGTTTGTTTGTTTTTGTACTTATTTATTTAATTTATTTATTGGTTTGTTTATTTAAGTAATCACTACACCCAACATGGGGCTCAGACTCATTACCTCAAGATCAAGAGTCAAGAGTCACCTGCTCTTTTTTCTTTTTTCTTTATTTTTTGAAAAAAAAATTTTTTTCAATGTCTATCTATTTTTGAGAGAGAGAGAGAGCAAGGGGAGGGGAAGAGAGAAAGGGAGACACAGAATCCGAAGCAGGCTCCAGGCCCTGAGCTGTCAGCACAGAGCCTGATGTGGGGCTCAAACCCACGAATAGTGAGATCATGATCTGAGCTGAAGTGGGCCATTCAACCAACTGAGCCACTCAGGCACCCCTTCCTTTTTTTATTATTTTTTAAATTTTTAATGTTTTATTTATTTCTGAGAGAGACAGCATGAGCAGGGGAGGGTCAGAGAGAGGGAGACACAGAATCTGAAGCAGGCTCCAGGCTCTGAGCTGGCTGTGAGCACAGAGCCCGACATAGGGCTCGAACCCACAAACTGTGAGATCATGACCTGAGCCCAAGTTGGACGCTCAACTGACTGAGCCACCCAGGCGCCCCACCCCTTCCTTTTTTTAAATATTAGAGTTTCTTTGGTCTTTTTTTTTTTAAGTTTACTTATTTTGAGAAAGAGAGAGAGTGCACAAGAGCAGGGAAGAGACAAAGAGAGAGAGGGAGAGAGAGAGAATTCTGAGCAGGCTCCATCTTGTCAGCACAGAGCCCAACACATGGCTTAATCCCACAGACAGTGAGATCATGACCTGAACTGAAATCAGGATCAGAGGCTCAACCGACTAAGCTACCAAGGCACCCCAAGAGTCGCCTGTCCTTTTAACTGAGCCAGCCAGGTGCCCCAATCCACCGCTCTCCTGATACAATTGAAACAAAAACCTGGGCCTGCTGTAGGCAGGCTGGAGACTCAAAGAGTCAGATGGGCCTTTCATCATGGGTAGCCTCATGGCCAATTTGCCTTTTTTCCTGGCCAGATAAAAGAGTGTGAAGTGGTCAGGTGGTATGGAAGAGGGGCTGATGGCTTGGGTGGCCTTCCCCTGTGAAGGCCTAGTCAGACCACATCTGAAAGATCCTGTTTGTGAGTCTGCCCACCCCGTCCCTACCCCCAGGATGGACTGTGATGAAAATGGGGTGGATGGGAGAACAGTTTTAACCGGGATTCTTGATCAGCTTACCCTAGGCTCTCTAAATCAGCTTCCTTCAGAGTTCTGGCTAGAGTTCTGTGAGTCTTGTTAGAGATGGTTTGATATGCCCTCCCAGGAGACTGGTATTGGCAGAGATCCCCAGTTACTTGGTACAGATGGTTTAATCCAACTCATCCAAGTCAAGATGGCACTATAAATTTATATCTAAACACTTAGCAGTAATATACAAGAAGATAAAATTCTAAAAACATAGTCATACACTCCCCCTCCTTCCCCACACACAAAATGACAAACATCCCTGTAATGAGAAATGGAGCAGAAACACAAAGAGGAGAGCAGGGCTGAAGCTGCAGGCCTGCTAGTCTCTGAGTCTGGAAGCAGCTAGAAGTCTGGGGGTAACAGAGCTATAAAGTTCCTCGCATGAAGCATGGAATTAGAGATTGTATACACTGCTTGAACTCAGGCTGGGAAAGTAGGTAAAAAAAAAAAAAGTTGCTTCCCACCCTGACCTGGAGCTATGGCTTATTTATCAAGATGCTTACCTAGGGAGAAAGAACCTCACATCCTGGACCTCAGCTGAGTGAGTGCTATAAGATTTGATTCTAGAGCCAGAGGACCTAGGGAGACAATGGTGAAGACCCCTAGACAGTGAGGCAAAAGTAAAATATAAAAGATAAGATGGATTTATATACTAAAGTTTAGAAACACACGAGGGAAACTAATGAGAAAAAAGAATCTATAAAAATCTAAGAAAAATTTACCTCAGAAGAAATGAAAATAACAGAGTAATTAGAAAATGTCTTTAGAGGCGCCTGGGTGGCTCCGTAGATTAAGTGTGGACTCTTTTTTTTTTTTTTAACATTTATTTTTGAGAGATAGAGACAGAGCGCAAGCAGGCATAGGGCAGAGAAGAGGGAGACACGCAATCCAAAGTAGGCTCCAGGCTCTGAGCTGTCAGCACAGAGCCCACAGGGCTTGAACCACGAGATCATGACCCGAGCCGAAGTCGGACGCTTAACCAACTGAGCCACCCAGGTACCCCCAAATGCCAACTCTTGATTTCAGCTCAGGCCGTGATCTCATGGTCTGTGAGACTGAGCCCTGCATTGGGCTCTATGCTGACAGCATGGAACCTACTTGGGATTCTCTCTCCCCCCTCTTTCTTTCCCTCCCCTGTTCACATATTCTCTCTCTCTCTCTTAAAACAAATAAATAAACTTTTAAAAAAAGACCCTCGAAGGAGTAAGGAAACATGAAATCCATTAAAGAAAAAAAAGGGAAGTTACAAAAGGAAAAAGAAACAGGAAAATGTCAGTATGAAAATTACTAAAAATTCTAGCAGTGAAAAATAGTGTCATTCGAATTTGAAACAATAGATAGAACTCTAGCCTGGACACTGAGAACTCATGAATTGGAAGCTAATATTGGGGACTCCGTCTAGAATACAACATAGATGAGGAGGACAGATTGACAGGCTTTAGCATGTACCTAATAGAAATTCCAGATATGAGTCAAGAAAATGGCAAGGAATTAATATTTGAAGAGAAAATGGCTGAGAATTCCAGAACTGAAGAGACAGCACGAGTACCAAACAATGAATAGATATCTAGGCATAATATAGTGAAACAGCAGGCAAAAATAAAGAGAAAATATTAAAAACTACTGGAGCAAATAAGAATTCAAAGGAATAACGATTAGGCTAATCTCATCAACTTAGACACCAGAAGATGATTGAAGGGTTATCTTAGGGAAGCTAGAGCTCTACACCCCGCTATCATTTAAGAACAAGATAAAATAAAGGTATTTCTGAACATGCTAGGGCAGTTTTACCACCTACTGGACTTTGCTAAAAGATCTACCAAAGGTATACTTCATGAAGAAAAAAAATAAACCTGGGAAAAGGAGCAGGTTGTTAGCGCCATCACAGAGAACAGAAATTGACACATAATGTTGATAAGTTTAATTAACTTTAGGACAGTATATCAGGATGCTTTCTGGTACACAGAATAACCCACAGTGACTTAAACTTTGAAAAAATACTTAATTTACTTACAATGAGAAATATGGAGGTAGGGAATTCCAGGGTCGAGACAGTGGTCTAGTAATGACATGAAGGACCCTAGACCATTCCATCTTTCTGCTCCGCCATCCTCAGGGTGTAAGCCTCACTCCTCATGGTTTTGAGATGGCTGCTGCAGCTCCAGGCATCCTATCATTACCCTGTATCATCCCAAGGAGGAAGGCAAGGAGATGCTAGCTGAGAGGAAGCTTTTGAATGTGCCTCTTTTTCAGGAAGGAGGATCTTTCCAAGAAAGTCCTTGCAGCCATCTCCTTATGTCTCATTGGCCTGAGCTGGTCCATCCTTAGACCAATTCCAGATAAAAGGGAACAGACTTCCTGTGCTTGGCCTTGACCAGGCTTGCCTCGTCTCCTGGTACTGACTCCTTTGTTGCCTGAACAAAATCAGGATTCTGTTGCCAAGAAAAAAAGGGGAGTAGCTGCTGTTTAGGCAACCAACAGTGCCTGCCACAGATGACAAAACACACAAAAATCCAGTGTCTAATTTGTTTTTTAATTAAAAAAAAACACTGAAATTGTTGACCACATTGTCAGGGAAGAGTAAAGTATAATGAAGTNCCTGGTACTGACTCCTTTGTTGCCTGAACAAAATCAGGATTCTGTTGCCAAGAAAAAAAGGGGAGTAGCTGCTGTTTAGGCAACCAACAGTGCCTGCCACAGATGACAAAACACACAAAAATCCAGTGTCTAATTTGTTTTTTAATTAAAAAAAAAGCACTAAAATTGTTGACCACATTGTCAGGGAAGAGTAAAGTATAATGAAGCAGGGGATTTCATTGTTAAATCACACCAAGGTGCTGCCTTGTTCAAGGGAATAGCACAGCTGAAAACTTGCAGACTTCATTTTTTAAAATGTATATATGCTAACAATTTAAGCTACCACTAAAAAAAAGAGAAATCTAATTTCCAAGCCAAGAGGAAAAAGAATGGTGGGATCAGGGAGAGCATAGCATGCCAATCCAATGGAAATCGGGAAAAGAAAAAAAGAACTAAAGAAATAGGAAAGAGAAAACACAAAGATAATAACAGAAGTCCAAATACATAAATGTAGTGGATTATACTCTTGTTTAAAAAAAAACCTATCATATTGGATAAAAAACGAATAAGTGGTCTGGAGCATGGAGAGACCTGTCACTGAGACTCAGGGACTTATCAGGAACGGCTCTGGCCTTTGTCACCAGGTGGTTGTGTTCTTTAAATGTCTTTCTGTTCCTTGCCTTATCTTTTCCTCTCTCCCCAACTGTTTCTGTCAGGCCTTGTCTGCCCAGCTCTTGAGATAGCGTTCTTTTTCTAGACTTTTCTTCCTTCCCTAGTATGGATATGTATAGTGAATTTCTGGACTTTTCCCTGATGAAAACAAACCACACTGGGACCCTGTGAGTGTGGAGCAGAGCTGGGCCAGAGTGGAGCACATCTTGGTGCTCCCCTGCTCCACCCTGTCCCACACCTGAGTCCAGCCTCTTAAAGGGCAACATTAATCCCCTCATAGTGAAGACTGATAGTTTATTTTTCTAGGACCTAATTTAAATTTAGCCAGAGTGATGACCGTGGGTTTGAGGAAATTTGTTCACTCATGCTCTCTGGTTTCCGGACTACTAACTCTGAGCAGCAGCAGCAGAAGTACCAGCAGAGCTGAGTCCAGACTGGATGTCAAGTCAGGGAAGGGAGGCCCTCAAGAGGCAGAGGCTGCCTTAGGGTATATAACTGGGGTGCAAGGAGGGCCTGAGTCACTAGGATAACTGGGATGGAGCTGTGCCAGAGGCTGGTGCCAGGATATTGCAATAAGATGACTTCACTTAGCTGAACAGGCAGAGGTGAAGCAACCAGTTCTCAGGCACGTCAAGGACATACCTCACTGGGTTTGAGATGGTCAGTTGTCTTCCTCAAAACAGTGACTGGCCCCCCAAGCCACCTTCTGCCAGGGTAGGCAGGGAGTTTGCTGGGTTGCTAGTTGGCAGGGATCTGGGGCATACGGAGCCCTTCAACTGTTGTACCCCAGTTACTGGTAAGAGCCTGTCTGGTAGCCAGTGGGTGCTTGTGGCCTTGGAGCCATCAGGCCTGAAGTGGCATTAAAGCTCTGTCACTTACCACCTGGCTGACCTCATTGAGTTAGTCTTGGGACTTCTGTGAATACTAAATGAGAGGCTATGCCCCCCAAATGCTCAGAAACTCATATAGCATCATGCAATGTGAGTAATCTGCGGTTGATGCCTTCGTATTAAGGCTCTGGGACACATCCTCAGGCTGTGTGTCAGTGGGTGGAAAGAGGGTACTTTGTCAGCATCTTGCTGGGTAGTTTTTTCCTTCTCCTCATTCCTTCCAGACTCAAGCCCCCCCTTCTCACCATCCTCCAAGCCTTATTTTGACATTTCTTTTCACTGCCTGCCAAAAAGATTGTGTTCAGCTGCGCTGGTCTGGGGCTGTGCTATCCTGTGCTTCATTAGGTTAATTCGATGGCTTGTCTCCTGGGAACTGACCAGAGGAGCGGCTGTAAAACCGCCCTAGCCTCCAGAAGCTCCCTGTTCTCCTTTCGGGACAGGTTTTGCTGCTCAATCCCATACACCTGCCTTTCCTCTCCTCTACCTGTAAGCTAAAGGCCCCCTTTAGCTTGTAATGGTTACTCAAGTGGCATCCCTTGACTGATAGAAGGTCTAGGGGAGGGAGACCATCCATTCTTCAAGGCCTGTGCTGCCGCTGACCTTCTGGATTCTGGTCACTGGTTCCTCAGTTCAGTCTCAGCATCTCAAGCTCGGCCAGCCATTTAGGGGACATTTGTTGTTCAGTAGTCTCACCAAATATGCTAAATTTATGACCACAAACTAGGCAGCATTGCTGTGCCACCTACTAAATTTCCCATGTGACTTCCTTTCTCTCTGGGAGGCCTGTTTCACATCTGGTCTCTGTAAATCTCCAGCCCCAACAATGAAGAGACCCTCATTTTCCTACTACTGAATCCCTCCGTGTGTCTGTGCCCCAGCCCTGTGTTGCCTCCTGTTTCTCAGGCAGACCCTCTCCATGTAGGTACCAGCTCTCATCCCTTCTTACTATCAAGGATTTGGCTTCTCCACTGTACCCTTTTTCCTGCAGCATTAACTTTTTCCTCTACCAGCATACAAATATTCTGCAGTATCTCCCAACTTAACCCCATTCCACTTCATTCCATCCCCCCCTTTTTTGGCAACATCTTTATTGAGTTATTATTCACATACCGTACAGTTCACTCATTTTGAGTGTACAATTCAGTGGGTTTTAGTCTATTTGCATGGTTATGCATCCATCCCCACAAACAATTTAGAACATTTCATCACCTAGAAGGCAACCACATAGCCATTAGCAGTCACTCCCCAACTCCCCCGGGCAACCACTGCTTTATGAATTGGTCTAGTCTGGAAATTTTATATCATATATGTATTCTCTCTCTCTCTCTCCCTCTCCCTCTCTAAAGAATGAAAATAGGAGCACCTGGGTGGCTCAGTCAGTTAAGCATCCAACTCATAATTTCAGTTCAGGTAATGCTCTCATGGTTCATGAGATCAAGCCCCGCATCAGACTCTGCACTGAGCATGGAGCTTGATTGGGATTCTCTCTCTCTCTCTCTCTCTCTGCTCCTCCCCTGCTTGCTCACTCGTGAACACTTTCTCACTTGCTCTCTCTCTCAAAATAAATTTTTAAAAAAGAATCAAAATAAAAATACTGTTCCCACCACCTAAATTAAGGAGTAACACATTACCCAGTACTTCCAAAGCCTCTGTAGGCCCCTCCTTGATCTTACGTACCTTCCCGTCCCTCCAGAGGAATTTCCTGAATTTTACGTCATTTCTTTGATTCTCTCTATTGTTTTATCTTCTATATATAGAGAGGCATATGCCTAGTTTTGCATACATTTGAACTTTTATGAACTCCTACTATTGGCATTCATCCCTGACTTACTTTTCTTGCTCGACATAGTAGTTTTTTGGTCATGTTCATCCCTGTTGATGTCTGAAACTAGAGTTTTTTCTATATGACTTGAATGTACCACAAGTTACCCATTTTATTCTAAGGGACATCTGGGTTATTTGCATTTTTCAGTTATTACCAAGTAGTATCTTCAACATCCTTGTATGTCTCTTGCTGCATATGTCCATATGTATGGTAGTAGAAATACCAGAGTTGATTATACATCTACCAGGAGGCCTAAAATTTTAAAAACAGAAAATTTCAAGGACATGGAACACATGGGACTCCAGTATACCACAGGAAGAAATATAAAATGCTACAGCCACTTTGAAAATTATTTGATAGTTTCTAGTAAGTTTAGCGTACACCATCCTATGCCCCAGTAATTCCACTGCCAGGTATTTACCCAAGAGAAATAAGAGTAAGTGTCCACAAAAAGATGTATACAAGAAGTTCAGGGCAGCTTTATTCATAACAACCCAAAATTGGAAGCAACTCAAACATGGAAAAGAACCGACCACAAATACGTACAGTGTGGATTAACCTCCAAAACACTGCACTGAGCAAATGAAGCCAGGCATACAAGAATACGTAATATGCGTTTCTCTGAATTTCAAGAGCAAGTAAATGTAACGTATGGTGACAGAAATCAGAAAAGTGGTGGACTGCTGGATATTAACTGGAAAGGACCACAAGGGAACTTTCAGGGGTAACGGACATTGCTCTGTGTTTTCTAATGGGTGACTACACAGAAGTGCACATAGGTAAAAATTCATCAAGCTTTACATTGAAAGACACTGCATTTTATTGCATATGAATTAAACCCCAGGGGAAAAAATAGATTGTCTCAAATAGGGGTGAGATTTGGGGGAAAAAATGAAATAGTATATTTAACCTGTTGTCAGGCTTCACCTTAAGCTTTAAATCTGCTTAGAATAACAAGCAGGCTGAATACCCTGGATTTGTTATTCAGTGATTCTAAATATTTAGCCTTTCAGAGAGAAAGCATTCATTCCCACCTAAACCTGAGGAAGATTAATCTCTGAAGATACTCACACAAAGGAAGTCATAAAATGAATTAGCTCAGGAAAACTAAGGGAAATTTCTACTCTTGGATTCTGTTTCCACACTGTGTTTTCTGTGAGAAAGATGGTTTTTAATTTCTCTTTTAAAAGACAAAACATGGGGGCGCCTGGGTGGCTTAGTCGGTTAAGCGTCTGACTTTCGCTTAGGTCATGATCTCGCGGTTTGTGGGTTCAAGCCCCGCGTCGGGCTCTGTGCTGACTGCCAGCTCAGAGCCTGGAGCCTGCTTCAGATTCTGTGTCTCCCTCTCTCTCTGACCCTCCCCTGCTCGCGCTGTCTCTCTTTCTCTCCTAGAAATAAATTAAAAAAAAAAAATAAAAAAAACAAAACAAAACATGGCACCTGGGTGGCTCAGTCGGTTAAGCGTCCAACTTTGGCTCAGGTCATGATCTCACGGTTCATAAGTTCGAGCCCCACATCGGACTCTGTGCTGGCAACTCAGAGCCTGGAGCCTGTTTCAGATTTTGTGTCTCCTTCTCTCTGCCCCTCCCCCGCTCATGTTCTGTCTCTCTGTGTCTCAAAAATAAATAAACTATTAAAAAATAAATAAATAAAACAAAAAAATACAAAACACCGCTGGGATATCCTTATTCTGTCTTTATTAAGTAATACCAAATTATCTTCCAAAGCATTGTACCAACTTATTGTCCCAATAGTGGTGTGTGAGTGTTCTTAATACTCCACATCCTCTGCCAATTCTTGGTACTGTTAGTTTTTTTTTTCCCCATAAAAATCCTGGAAGAGAGTACAAGCAATAAGGTCTGTGGCATTGGCCATAGCAGCATTTTTGTAGATATGTCTCCTGAGGAAAGAGAAATAAAAGCAAAAACAAATTATTGGGACTACATCAAAAAGCTGCCCAATGAAGTAAGCTATCAACAAAACTAAACGGCAACTTGCAGAATGGGAGAAGATATTTGCAAACGATATATCCAATAAAGTAATTAGTATCCAAAATACATAAAGAAATTATACAAATGAACACCCAAAAGACAGATAATCCAATTTTTTTTGTTTTATTTATTTCTGAGAGAGAGGGAGAGTGTGAGTGGGGGAGGGTCAGAGAGAGAGGGAGATACAGAATCTGAAACAGGCTCCAGGCTCTGAGCTAGCTGTGAGCACAGAGACCGACGCGGGGCTCGAACCCACGAACTGTGAGATCATGACCTGAGCCGAAGTCAGACGCTTAACCAGCCAAGCCACCCAGGCGCCCCAGATAATCCAATTTAAACATGGGCACCTCGGTAGCTCAGTTGGTTAAGCATCTGACTTCAGCTCAGGTCACGATTCATGGCTTGTGGGTTTGAGCCCAATGTCAGGCTCTCAGCTGTCAGCTGAGGAGCTTGCCTCAGATTCTGTGTCTCTCTCCATTTCTGCCCCTCACCTGCTCATGATCTGTCTCTGTCTCCCAAAAATAAACATTTAAAAAAAATTTTTTAATAAAAAAATAAAAAGCGGGCAGAGGAGGGGCACCTGGGTGGCTCTTGGTTAAGCTTCCGACTTCAGCTCAGGTCATGATCTCACAGTTAGTGTGTTTGAGCCCTGCATCAGGCTCTGTGCTGACAGCTCAGAGCCTGGAGCCTGCTTTGGATTCTCTGTCTCCCTCTCTCTGTGCCCCTCCCCTGCTCGCACTCTGTCTCTCTCTGTCTCTCAAAAATAAGCATTAAAAAAAGTTTTTTTTAATGGGCAGAAGACATAAAAGACATTTCTCCAAAGAACACATACAGATGGTCAACAGGTACATGAACAGATGCTCAACATCACTTACCATCAGGAAAATACAAATCAAAATGACAATAAGATATCACCTCATACCTGTCAGAGTGGCTAAAGTCAACAATACAAGAAACAAGTATTGGCGAAGATGTGGAGAAAAAAGAACACTCATGTACTGTTGGTGGGAATGTACAGTGGTGCAGCCACTGTGGAAAACAGTATGGAGGTTCCTCAGAAAGTTAAAAATAGAACTGGGATGCCTGAATGGATGAGTCAGTTAAAGGTCCAGTTCTTGATCTCAGCTCGGGTCTTGATGTCGGTCATGAGTTTAAGCCCCACGTTGGGCTCCTTGCTGCACATGAATCCTTTAAAAAAAATTTATACAGACACACATATGTATACATATATATGTATGTGTATACCTATATACATATATATATAACTACTCTATGAGCCAGCAATTGCACTACTGGGTATTTACCCAAAGAATACAAAGTCACTAATTCAAAGGGATACATGTACCCCTTTGTTTATTGCAGCATTATTTACAATAGCCAAATTATGAAAGCAGCCCATGTCCATCAATAGATGAATGGTTAAAAGTGAAATAAGTCAGTGAGAGAAAGACAAATGCTATATGATTTCACTAGTATGTGGAATTTAAGAAGCAAAACAAATGAGCAAATGGATAAAAAGAAAGAGACAAACCAAGAAACAGATTCTTCACTATAGAGAATAAACTGATGGTTACCAGAGGAGAGGTGGAGGGGGTAAAATAGGAGGGTTTTTTTTTTTTTTTTTAATTCCTCTAAGAGCCCATTTTAAAATGTAAATCAGGTCATGATACGGCCCTCTTCAAAACCCTGCTGTCAGATTCATAGTAAATCCTAATCCCTTCAAAGCCTTTGTGGCCAGCCCTCAGCCTTCTGCGCCTTCCTCTCTGATACCCTCACCACCCTCCCCTGCTTCATGGGCCCATTTGTTCTATGTTTAACAGGTCAGTCTTGTTTCCTCTTCATTCTCTTTGCATTCTTTGTTCTCTCTCATGGCTCCTTGTAATTTCCCTTTGTATTTGCCACTAGATCAGAAGTTCTGTGAGGACAGGATGGGTGTGTCCAGTCCCACACTGTTCCCATGCCCAGTGCTAGCCCATTAAATATCTGCTGAATGAACAAACAAGTCCCCAGCAGCCAGGTGCCTCCTGAAGACTGGTCTGCTTCCCTTTGTGGGTACCAGAGCATGCACCTTCCCTCCAACTTTGTTTTCTTGGTGTGTGTATGCATGGGCTTCACAGGAAACATCAGAGCAGCAGTGAGGGGAGAAACCAGAATTAGGCAGTGGGCACCTGAAGGGCATGGGGAGTCCACTGGAGGAAACAAGGTGTATGAAAGCACTTCTCAAGGGTCAGCACTGGGTAACTTCCAAACAGGTGCAGTAAAACATCAGAAGCAAAGCACCTTGGAGCCAGTGCTGCTGGCCCCCTGGGAATCAGAGCCAAGCACCCTGGGTGAGACATGTTGGGGAAGCATCACTCTAGGCCCTGGAAACCACCTTCTGTGTCTCCTTGTCACTTGTCCCTGAACCCTTTGGTAGTTCAAAGAACTCACAGGCCTCTTTCTGTGCCCTGACCAGTCACAGGCTTTGGAGCCAGATAGACCTGGACACAGGTCTATTATTATCACCTCCAGTCACAAGCTTGTGACCTTAGGCAAGTTCCTTTACTTCTGTGATCACTGTTACCCCACCCCGAATGATGTTTTCCTTATTGGAACGTGCTAGTTCCATTCCCTGATGGCTTTGTGGTTTGGCTTGGCTCCAGAAATTTGAGCTGCCATGAGTGAAGGGGGCAGCTGAGGTTCTTGAACACAGAGTCTGAGAGGCCTTCTCTGAAGCTGCTGGCTGCAGCCAGAGGACCCTGGAAGAGCTGGCTGGCTGGAGCTTTCAGCAAAGGGCTGTGAGGCCCAGGAGCCAGGTCAGAACTGGGGCTAACTGGATTTGGAGAAGAGCTGGTGAGGACGGGCAGGCGGCCAGATTTAAGTGATCCCTATGGCGTGGAGCCAGGGCTCAGGGCCTCTACTTTCAACCTTGTCTCTGACTTTTGCCCAGGCTCCTTTGCACATGGCATGGATTCAAATTCCTTTCCTTAGAGTCCATCCCTAAACTGCTAGCCTCTTCTTCCTGCTCTTGCCCATCAGGGCAGCCCAAGGCCTTAGATTGCCTGTGCCCCCAGGGACCCTGGCGTTCATTTCATCCAAACACACAGATGAAGGCAACTGTCCAGATGGCTGTGTGGTGGGAGCACTGAGCCCAACACCCCTGGATCCTGACACCAGAGCTGGAAGGATTGTTAATAGTTCACTGAGCTAACCCAGGAATGCCTCATCCAGAGCCCACACCCAGGAAAGGAGAAGGCAAATCCCAGGGCAGAAGCCCAGCCCTCCCCCACCGACTCCTCTCTTGCACAGAGGGGCTTCTCAAAACTACTCAGAGGGTAGAGAGCACCAGGGTGGGGAGCCATACCTGCAGTCTCCTGTGATCTTTTCTCTGGGCCATTTTATCTTCAGTTTCACCTGAAATTAACCTCACACAGCTAGACTAAGAATTTTCTGAACCTGGTCCTTCCAGTGACTCGCCATGGACTCCAAGGAAATCACTTTATGTCCTTGTTTACTTTCTGGCTGATAAGTGAGGAGAGCGGGCTAATCTCTTCCTCTGCAGGCCGGAGAGCTATCTGTGGGTGGTAAGAGGGACAGCCCTTTCTTTTGTTCACCCTTTGGTTAAGTGGGCGTCTCCTCTCCTGCTAGCTTTGTCCCCTCTGGGATTGAGGGCGGGGCTAGGGGAGAGCATGTGTGCATGTGTGCGATTTATCTGCATATTACTTTTCCTCTCTGCAATTTCAGGGTCATGCTGTGGCAGCTTGGCATCTGACGAGAGCAAGGGGGAACCTGCCAGAGGATTACTGCTAGCACGAGCTAACAGCGGGACAGCAGGCCTCAGGGGAGTGGGGATGGGCAGAACAGCCTGTGAGGCTGGGCCAGCGGTACCAAGGAGGCCTGGGCCCTGGCAGGGAGCTCGGCGCACGCTCAGCTGACCCAGCCGGCATTCACAGCAGATCCCCGCTGAGCAGCAGCTGTCCCCAGGCTCTGGAGGACCTCACAGCAGGAGCAGGTGCTCTGTGAGCCCCCCTGCAACCACAGTTGGGGCTGTGACCATCAAGAGAAGGGAGCAGCGCCTCGAATGGGAAGCGGAAGGGCAGAACCTAGTGCAAGGAGGATCTTGGTGTCTGCAGGAGAGTTTTCTGACACCCACAGAGCTTTCTGGGTTTCTTCTCTCAGGACTGGGGCATCATTCCCTCCTCCAGTGGAGGGTTTGGGCCAGGAGGGCCAACTGAGGTGGGGACAACTCTTGGATGGAATCCAGGCCACTTGAAGCTCATGTGCTCTCTGCTGTGATTGGGGTTCAAAGGCTTCCCCACTGCAGGGGACGAGGGGCCGCCTCCGTGTCTGCTCATGAACCACAAGGACCCCGAATGCCCCAGACTGGACCATTTCGAGCCACCAAAGAGGGGGGCCCCCGGAGCTGGCAGCCAGCAACCCCAAGGGACTAGAGGGCTGGAATGGACTGACCTCCCCCTCACCAGGTCGGCAGGAGAATCAGAGCCTCTGTGGCCCAGCTAGTAACAGAGAGACCCGATGAAGCCATAAGCAGGGGCCCGAGTGGCCCAGGGACAGGGGAGCCACTCCTGCCTACATTCTTTCTCCTTACATTGAGGGAGGGTGTGGTGAGGGACCCCTGCCTCTATACCCTCCTCAGCACGTGCCCCTATGCCCTTTGCACGTGGTGCCAGAAGAGGCAGGCTACCCTGTGGCTGCCCCATTAGTAAGCTGGGAAAGGAGTGGCCACGGTGACACCCCTCTGCCCACCAAGCCGGTGGTCTAGCCCCCCGGGGCGCCAAACCATGAAGTGCTCCCTGCGGGTGTGGTTCCTCTCTGTGGCCTTCCTGCTGGTGTTCATCATGTCACTGCTCTTCACCTACTCCCACCACAGCATGGCCACCTTGCCCTACCTGGACTCTGGGGCCCTGGGCGGGACCCACCGGGTAAAGCTGGTGCCTGGCTATGCTGGCCTGCAGCGCCTCAGCAAGGAGGGGCTCCCCGGCAAAAGCTGTGCCTGCCGCCGCTGCATGGGTGACGCCGGTGCCTCTGACTGGTTTGATAGCCACTTCAACAGCAACATTTCCCCTGTGTGGACACGAGAGAACATGGATCTGCCTCCAGATGTCCAGAGGTGGTGGATGGTGAGAGCTGCGGCCCCTCCTACCTCCCCTTTGCTGCCCTTTCTGTCCCCCTGTTTGGGAGTCACTCTTCAACCCCCCTCTTGGATTTCAGCTGTCTGCCTTCTTGAGCCTTGACAAAGCATTTGGTCCATTTGACCAGAGCCATTTGCTAAGGTCACAAATTCTGAAAGGCAGAGCAAGCTTTGGGCTGGAAGGAGAGAGAACTACTTTTCAGTGCCTGTAGAAGCTGAGCAGAGACCAGAAATGCCTACTAGGCCAGGGAGGTAACATAGGAGATACAGGCCCCAAGAAGGAAGATGATGAGAGGTAAGGACCATGGAGGGGAGAGCATCCGCCCTTTGTAAAGGAGGCAGCCCCCCTCAGCTGCAGCAGACTTGTGCTCTGCAGGGATGTGACCCATCACTGTTGGTTTTTCTGACCCTTCAGGAGAAACTGGAAGTCCACAGTTTCTTGCTAAATATCCTAATTTGTAAATGTTGGCTCACAAGAATTTTAAACACCATGCAGGCCACCCACTTAGTTTTTTACAATTGCTGGAAGAGACTTTCTTCTGGGTTGGGATAAGAAAACATTGTCCATTCCTTTGGGGGATAAGGGAGAGGAAGGGCAAGGGGTGAGTGGACAGGTATGCCTGAGCCACCCTGCTCATCTGGATCCTGTCACCTTTCTGCTGCTTTTAACTCCCTTTACCTCATCCCTATCATCTCTGAAATGTCACTCCCCAGGCTCTCCGGGGGCCATCTGGTTGCCACACTGTGTCAGGTGGAGCAGTGTCAGTGCTTAGCCCAGGGCCCCGCAGGCCACCTGCATTCCCCACTAGGGGATTGGGAGTCACCTCCTGGTTTCCCCAGCTGGCAAATAGAGAGGATGACGACTCCCTGCTCCTTCTCACATTTAGGGAAGCAGTGAGGAGGGGCTCCTGTGATCAGGCTTATCAGAGCAACTCACAGACCCTGCTTCCGGGCTCAGCCTGTCCAAGTCCCTAAGAATGGGGAAATCTACAGAGCAAGGATCACCAGGAGCCCCATGGGCCATTCCTGTGACAGCCTGGAGGGCTCGAAGAGTTCGTCTGTTCGTCTTAGTCACAGCCTTCATTTTGTGAGGAAAAGCAAGGTTCAGATAGTGCATAGAGCTTGCCTGAGGTGGTGGCCACCTAGAGCCAGAACAGGATCCTGGGCAGAAGTAGACAGAAGTAGACCAATGGATAGGCCAAGTTTCCTTCCCGTAGAGATGGAACTCAGGGCTGTTTAAGCACCAAGTGTGTGTCTCAGCCAAGACACAGCAGAAGCCACTTCTCTCCTATTCCCCACAGTCACTCCCTTTTGCTGTGAACTTAGAAATTCTTATCTCAAGCTTAGCTTCCTCTCCACCCTCAGTTCATATTCTTGTTCTTAGGAAACTTTCCTGTGTTCCTGTGCTAAGAGAAGAGGAAGAGAAGTAGGCCCACTCCATCCCCTTCATTTATTCTATCCCCCTGAGCAGCTCCTGTTCAGCCACAGTCCCCATGTTATGGCTCTGACCATAGAGCATTTTAAAGCCCTAGTTTCTACTGTACCGATTTGTGGTCTGTGAGCCAAGTCCAGTCTGCTCAGTGGATTTTTTTTTTTTTTTTAGTTTAGTTTTATTTATTTTTGAGAAAGAGAGAGAGCAAGCCAGGGAGGGACAGAGAGAGAGGGAGACAGAATCACAAGCAGGCTCCCTGCTGTCAGTGCAGAGCCCGATGCAGGGCTCAAACTCACAAACCGTGAGATCGTGACCTAAGCCAAAATCAAGAGTTGGATGCTTAACCTACTGAGCCACTCATGTGCTCCTGCTCAGTATTTCTAAAATACTTGCATTTAGTGAGGCCCCTGGGTGGCTCAGTTGGTTAAGCATCCGATTCCAGCTCAGGTCATGATCTCACAGTTCATGGGTTCGAGCCCCGCATCGGGCTCTGTGCTGACAGCTCAGAGCCTGGGGCCTGCTTCACATTCTGAGTCTTCCTCTCTCTCACTCTGCCATTCCTCTCCTTGTGCTCTGTGTATCTCTCTCTCTCAAAAATAAATAAACATTAAGAAAAAGTTTAAATATTTGCATTAGTTAACATTCAGGAAATCAGGATAGTTCATGTGAAATCCGTATTTTCAGTTTCTCTTGAAACACTGGAAAATTTGGTGCTTTTATGCTCACATTCCAACATAGCAGCAGTCAACTCACTCCTTTTTGATGGGACCTCCTGTTTTTCATAGGCCCCATCTGACACTTCACTCCTGCGCAGTTACTTGCCTGGTGTGTTGGCATCTGAGGGCTGCCCCAGCTTCATTTCATGGTCTTCCACAGTTACTGGTGGTGGGAGGCACAGGGAACCAGTTTCATTCCAGCCATTCTGACTTTGAAAGAATTTTGTACTTCTCTGCCTTCCCCACTCCTCTCCCCCAGGGCTCAGGGGGGTGACTCCAGTTATCCCTGTCAAGATTTCAGTATCAAGATGAGCTTTCCTAACCTTGAGCCCTCAGTCTGAGTCCCAGAGGCGCCATCTGTAGGCAGGTTAGGAATGAGCCCTCGAAGCTTGGCAGGGTTTTCCACATTAACTGCACCTCAAAATGACTCTTCCTGTGACTCATAACTTCCCTGAGAGGACAGCAGAGCAGGGGCCTCTGCAGGCATGACGAGCCCAGCAGATATCTCTGCTCTGCAGTACCCCTGGACCCCTGAGCCCCCCTCCAGTGCGTTAGAGCATGCGCCTGATGAGCAGGGAACCCGCCTCGGAAGGGAACTTTGCTGTGTGGGAGAGGGGGCGCGTCCTCACTATTGAGACAGAATTCCCTTTCCCTGACTGAGACTAGAGGGTGAGGGCAGGAAGGGGAGACAGGCAGGAATCCCTCCCTGCTCACCCCTCCCTCTCCTTCCTTCTCCCCTCCTGTCCACAGATGCTGCAGCCCCAGTTCAAGTCACACAACACCAACGAGGTACTGGAGAAGCTGTTCCAGATAGTGCCAGGCGAGAACCCCTACCGCTTCCGGGACCCCCACCAGTGCCGGCGCTGTGCCGTGGTGGGGAACTCGGGCAACCTGCGGGGCTCTGGCTACGGTCCAGATGTGGATGGGCACAACTTCATCATGAGGTAAGCCCCAGGGAGCCCAAGGATGGGCCCAGGACAGGCCTCCATAAGGAGGCACTAGCCTCTATAGACTTGTCTGGCAGTGTAGGAGTTGCCCACTGCTGTGAGCCTCTGATACCAGAACCTTCTGTAAAGGCTTGAGTCTCTCGCTCTTATTTGTTGGGTAGATGGGGAGGCAGAATTCCCATTCTATACTTTGCTTGAGGCCTGCACTCAGTTTTGAGCCTGAACGCCTCCGAAGGGCTGAGAGTAGACCCCTGGTTGTTCCCTGGTGAAAACTCCCACCTGCCTGGTCCCCTCAGTGCTGGGCCAGGAGTGAGGGCCCCACACTAATGTCTTGACTAATAGTCACAGATGGTTCCTCCTGGCAGACTTGCAGAAGACTGAGGTCCTGGGCAGGAAGAGGAACTGCTCAGTGCTTGCTCTAGGCTGCTGTCCCTCACCTTTATTTCATAAGGTTTAGGTTATGTGGGGCAGATTCATTTAACAAACATCTCTCCCCAGCCTTGAGGAAAGGAGAGGGGCTGGAAAGGCATTCATTTCGGACAAAGACACAGAGCTATGAGCCTGGAGGTGAACAGGGGCTACATGGTAGACTTGTAACTCCAACCCAGGCTGCTCATTCTGTTCCTGAACCTGTGTTTTCTGACTTTTTCCTTAGACTTGGGGACAGGAAATGGCACAGTGGGGATCCTTCCATCCCACTCCTTGGTGGAAAAAGAGCCTTAAGAGTAAAGATACTGAAAATGCTAAGTTTTCACTAGGCATCTCTTAGGATGAGCATTGCAGAAAGACCAGGTTTCCCAGGAAGCAAAGGAAGGGCTTTGTCTTAGAAACTGTTGCTGTTTCCATGGCAACACCCAGGCAGCAGTGTGTCTCTGAGGCTTTCACCGTTCCTTGCAAAACCTTTCTCATGTTGAGAAGGGGGTGGCGGGGAGAGGAGGTCTGCTAGGCCCCATCCAGGAACCCAGAGCCACCTGAGATTCTCCCCATCCTCCAATTGCTGGCACTCAGAATGTAAGAGAGGCAAGCTGGGAGCTTGAGAGGGGACTCTCTCTACCCAGAGACAGTGGCCGAGAGTGGGGAAGGAGGCATCCATCACTTCAGTGCAGCCCTAGGACTCTCAGGAAGCCCAGGGAAATGGTCTTGAGTGCCTGAAGCTCCTGCCTCTGCTGCCCTGCCATCTGTACTAAGTGGATGCTTTCATTATGCACGTCAGTGGTGACTGGGAAGCTCCAGGGTAGAAGCAGACAAAAAGGCTTGGCTGCTATTACACCTTGGTGATACTGGTCAGGCGAGGCTGCAGAAAGGAATTCACAGATGTTCCCTCACAGGGACCAGGCTAGGAGATGTGTGTTTTGGAGTGGACCCCAGAACTGCTTTGTGGAAGGGGTGACCCAGATTGAATTGCTTTTTGGTGATCTGTACAAACAGCCTGATGGTAGTGAAGGTGACTCTTTCCTTATAACCATGTCTTGGTTTGGAACCACTGGGGACACCTCCCTGGTCCCTGGCAGGACCAACAAAAGACCCTGTCGAGTTGAGTTACAGTGAGATGATGGCTGTACCCATATTTCTCTACCCTACCCCCCAGCTGCCTCCTCCTTCTATATGTCTTCTGAGCCCTGCTGACAGCTTCAAATGGAGTTGAGCTGGTCCTGCCTCACTCAGCCAGTCAGCAGACCTAGAACAAGCACCTGGCAGATTGTAGGCTCACCCTAATACATGAATGAATGAAAGAGACTACGTGACCAGATACCAAACCCTACACATGAATGCACATCCACCATTCCCCTGCCTCTGCCCTCAGGTGCTGCTTTGGTGTATAGAGGCGACCAGGAACAGATAGAATTCTAGAATGCTTTTCCCCTGAATCATGGAGATGTTGGTCAACCTGTATCCTGCTCTGGCGCCTTTCTAGGGCTTGGCTTCTTCAGAATGAATCAGAGCCTCAAAGCAAAATCCTGTCCTCAAAATCATGCCGTGTTCCTTCCTTCTATCTTAGAGGCTCTGAAACATCTTTTTTAGAACTCTTACTCCATTCCTTCTCAGATTTTAGAAAGCTGGTGCCTGCCCAGCAGGTGAGAGAGACCTGAGGGAGGTAGAAGCAATGATATTGCCTGCCAGGTCTAAGAAGGGTATTCCTCAAGACTGTGGCTACAGATGCAATGGAAAAGGCAGATGGTGGGGGTGGGGTGGGGTGAGGGTGTCTTTAGAGGCCAACCTGGGACACTTGTAGCCCTTTGATCTATGGGACAAGTTTGGCCTCTCCATGTCAGGTGAGAGGAGGTTTTTTCCTTAGGTACTCACCACAGTGAACCTTGACCCCAGCTCCTGCCCAGTCCAGGCCCCAGCCAACTTGAGTGTCACCAACAAGTCGTCCACTTCCTGCTACCCTGTGACATACCCCAGGCAGCTGAGAAACACCATCCTAAACCGCTCTGTTCCTCACGGACCCGAGGGCTGATGTGACAGGAGGCAGACCCAGACTGTGGCTCTGATGATAAAGGACACCAGTGCTGTGTGTAGAGCTCTAGTAGCCCCAGCAAACTGTTATTAATATATGGGAAAAGATAGTTTTAGGCTTTCTAAGAGATGATATCTCTGAACCCTAAAGACCAGGAAAACAGAGGGGCGCCCAGATAGGAGGCAGAGGGGCAGTTAACCTAAAGAAATGGAGGCCAGAGCACAGTTGGTCCTGCAGAGAAGATTCTAGGCTTCCGCTTGAGCCGAACTAAAAGTGAAGTGGCCAAGAACAAAGACTCACTCTCTAGTTTCAAATCAGGCCATTCTCAGGCTTTATGGCTTCCCAACCCCAAACATTCTCTAGTCCCTCAGGGAAGGGAACCAGAGAGCTACAGCAATATGACTAGCAGTGGTGGGGCATCCTGGACATGCTCTTACTGATTGTGCCATCAAGGGGAGGTGGGCAGGAGGAAGGCATTGTGGGAGCCCCAGTGACACAGGAGGTCTTCACCCAGCCCAGCTAAGTGGTGCCAGCCATGTTAAGTACAGGTAACGTTCATCCTGGTTTTACAGAATAGGCGTAAAAAGCTGGGAAAGCACATGGAGACTTTGCTGTCTCTCTCCCAGGTCCCTTTGTCCCCATTGGAGGGCAAGGTTATGGTCATCTATCTGGGCAGTCATGATTCTGCAAGGTGCTCTACACAAGACAGGAATGTTCTCATACATGATCACAGCAGAAAAGACCAACAGGTCTCTGTTTAAAGCTGGATCACCTGTTTTGAAGATGTTCACCAAAAGAGGAAGCTTTGATTTTATTGATCCTATGTTTTGCACAAATTGAAAGGAAGTAGAAGCCTTCTGGGCTTATTATACCCAGGAGGGTGGTGAGCCCACTCCGGGTTTCTGAGTTCTTCCATGGCAGCATGGGAGAGACACACCAACACTGCACATCACCAGTGGACAGCCCAGGTGGGCACTGTCAGAACTTGGAGCATCCCTCATGACCTTGGAATAGAAAGGCAGATAAGCCGCTGACATACAGGGACAGAGTGGCTGGTGCTGGTGGAATAGAGGCTGCCATCCATCCTGGGGGCTGAGGGAATGCTTCAACTTCTTATCTTGCTTCCACTGTCTTCTAGGAAAGAGGACAGAGCAGCCAGGTAAGGTTGAAGCCATAGAAGGCTGTTCTTTTCCAAAAAAAGAAAGAAATTTGTAAGAGTAATAAATATCTTGTTATTAGGGAAAAAGCATAGAAATATATATACCAGGGGGCACCTGCGTCGCTCAGTCAGTGAAGCATCCCAGTTTGGCTCAGCTCATGATCTCATTTCATGAGTTCGAGCCCGGTATCAGCTCCATGCTGACAGCGCAGAGCCTGGAGCCTGCTTCAGATTCTGGGTCTCCCTCTCTCTCTGCCCCTCCCCCACTCATTCTCTGTTTCTCTCTCTCTCAAAATAAATAAACATTAAAAAATTGTTGGGGCACCTGGGTGGCTCAGTCAGTTGAGCGTCCGACTTTGGCTCAGGTCATGATCTCACAGTTTGTAGGTTCGAGCCCCATGTCGGGCTCTGTGCTGACAGCTAGCTCAGATCCTGGAGCCTGCTTCAGATTCTATATCTCCCTCTCTCTCTGACCCTCCCCTGCTCACGGTCTCTCTCTCTCTCAGAAATAAATAAAACATTTTTAAAAATTGAAATAAATTTATATACTAAAAAATGAATTACCCCTCCCCATCCCATTTCCCAAGAGTAACCTTTGTTACCAATTGTAATACTCTTCCAGATTTTTTTATTCACATTAAAAGTATGTTTTTTTCTTTCTTCCTTCTTCCTTTTGCTCTGTGTGCCTCCTTTTTTTTTTTTTGTACAAAAAATGATATCACACTATCTAGTTTTAAGTTTTCCTTTCCTGTGTTGTTAATTCCTTCCTGCAGCACATAGTAGTATTCAAAAGATATATATTAAAAGGAAAGAAATGGGATAAACACCTCACATTACTTGTTTTTTTTTTCACTGAATAGTTCTTGGACTTATTTCGTACCAGTACAAGTAAATCTGATTCACTCATTCTCATGGCTACATGGTGTTCCGTTATATAAGTGCACCAAAATGTATTAACCAGTTCTCTCTTTTAATGTTTGTTTATTTTTGAGAGACAGATAGACAGACTGAGTGCGAGCAGGGGAGGAGCTGAGAGAGGGAGACACAGAATTCGAAACAAGCTCCAGTCTCTGAGCTGTTAGCACAGAGCCCGACACAAGGCTCAAACCATGAGATCATGACCTGAGCCCAAGTTGGAACTTTAACTGACCAAGCTACCCAGTTCTTGTTAAATTGATTCCTCTTTTCACTACTGTAGATACTAATGCAGTGAATATCTTTGTGCACTTGTCTTTGCAGACTTATGCAACCATTTTTTATAGGATAGGTACTTAGAAATGGAATTGCTAGGTCAAAGTGTACACCCATTTATATTTTTGATGGCTAGAACCAAATTGGCCTCTAAGAATCTTGCCCAGGGGCACCTGGGTGGCTCAGTTGGCTAAACACCTGACTCTTGCTTTGGACCCGGGTCATGATCTCACAGTTCATGGAAGCCCTGCATGGAGCTGTGTGCTGGCAGCATGGAGTCTGATTGAAGTTTTCTCTGTCTCTCTCTCTCTGCCCCTCTCCTGCTCTCTCTCACTTGCTCTCTCTCTCTCTCTCTCAAAATAAATAAATAAACTTTAATGGGGCACCTGGGTGGCTCCATTGGTTAAGCGTCTGACTTCATCTTAGGTCATGATCTCGCAGTTCACGAGTTTAAGCCCCCCATTGGGCTCTGTGCTGACAGCTCAGAGCCTGGAGTCTGCTTCAGATTCTGTGTTTCTGTCTCTCTCAGCTCCTCTCCTGCTCTCTCTCTCTCTCTCTCTCTCTCAAAAATAAATTAAAAAACATTTAAAAATAAACTTAAAAATCTTGTACCACTTTCCATGGTGGTTTGTTCTCATGTCACCCTCTTGTCCTTGCAGGATGAATCAGGCGCCAACCGTGGGCTTTGAGCAGGATGTTGGCAGCCGAACTACTCACCATTTCATGTACCCCGAGAGTGCCAAGAACCTGCCCGCCAACGTCAGCTTTGTGTTGGTGCCCTTCAAAGCCCTGGACCTACTATGGATTGCCAGCGCTTTGTCCACGGGGCAGATCCGATTGTAAGTCGCTCTGTTGACTGGGAGTGGAATATGGGTGACAGGAGCATTTTGAAAAGAGTCTTCGCAGGAATTGGCTCTTAGAATTCTTGTAACTGAATATTGTAACCAAGAGAGGTGGTGAGGAGGGAGGCAATAGTAGAGAGAGCCCAAAGTGGTAGGTTAGCTGAGGCCACAGGTTGTTCAGTGTCACTTTCTGTATAGTGACAGCCAGCTTCCCGTAGGTAGAAAGGGTAGCAAGGTTTCAGTCTCCTTTCCTCGAGGTGGCTCCAGACTGTGGAAGCTCTGCCTTCTGAAAATTTTCTTTAGACACAGTTGCCCAATCGTAGACACAGTTGCCCAATTGCAGCTGGGAACCTGGGGATATTTAATTTGCAAGCTTTGTTGTTGTTGTTGTTGTTGTTTTGACATGTAGTTGACACACAGTGTTACGTTAGTTTCATCACCAAGATTTTTTTTTCAATTTTTTAATGTTTATTTATTTTTGAGAAAGAGACAGTGTGAGCAGGAGAGGGGCAGAGAGAGAGAGAGGAAGACACAGAATCTGAAGCAGGCGCCAGGCGCCAGGCTCCAAGCTGTCAGCAAAGAGCTCGACACAGGGCTCGAACTCATGAACTGTGAGATCATGACCTGAGCCAAAGTTGGATGCTTAGCTGACTGAGCCACCCTGGCACCCCATCACTAAGTATTTTTTAACAGCTCTATTGAGGTACAATTCACATGCCATACAACTCTCACATTTAAAGTATGCAAGTCAGTGGCTTTTATTAAATACAGTATTGTGTAACCATCACCACAATTAATTTTAGAAATCCTTTCATCTTCTTAAAAGATCTTTAAAGATACCTCTCTACCCCTTAGCTATCACCCCCATTTCCTCTACCCCCACACCCCAGCCCTAGACAACAACCACTAACCTCCTGTCTCACTGTGTGTGTGTGTGTGTGTGTGTGTGTGTGTGTGTGTGTGTGTGTTAAAATATATAGAACATATGGGGTGCTTGGCTGGCTCAGTTGCGAGAGCATGTGACTCTTGGTCTCATTGTTGTGAGTTCAAGCCCCACACAGAGTATAGAGATTACTTAAAAAGAAAAAATAAATAAAAATTCACTTTTTCAGGTCACTGCCCACATTCTCCACCAAAAATATAAGTACATTTGGGGTGCCTGGGTGGCTCAGTCAGTTAAGCATCTGACTTCAGCTCAGGTCGTGATCTCATGGTTCATGGGTCCAAAGCCTGTGTTGGGCTCTGTGCTGACAGCTCAGAGCCTGGAGCCTGCTTTGGATTCTGTGTCTCACTCTCTCTCTGCCCCTCCCCTTCTTGTGCTGTCTCTCTCTGTCTCTCAAAAATAAATGTAAAAAAATTTTTTAAATATATAAGTACATTCACTGTGTTATGCAAACGTCACCCTATCCATCTCCAGAACTTTTTCATAATTTCAAATGGAAATTATACTCATTAAATAACTCCCCATTTCCCTGACCCCTAGCCTCTGTTAAGCACTAATCTTTTTGTCTGTATGATTTGACTATGGTAGGTATTTCATGTAAGTGGAGTCATAGTGTTTGTCCTTTTATGTCTGGCTTATTCTACTTTAGCATAATGTTTTCAGGGCTTATCTATGTTGCCTGGAGTACAGGATTTCATTCCTTTTAAAGGCGTTTAAAGGCACCCATCAGGGGACAATTAAACTGTTTCCACACTTCGCCTGCTGTCACCATGTATTTTTCAAACTCAGAAATAGAAATTACAGTTTTCTGGCTTTATCTTATGTTTGGGAGACATAAGAGCTAAAAATAAGTGCAGTTTGAGTTTAAGTCCCTTAGAAAAGGAGTATCAACTACAAGTGCCATGGCTGGCTTAATAGGGAAGGAGGGATTGGTGCCAAATGTGAGGATAGTAGCAAGAGGGTCATTGTGGGCAGAAGTAAGACACAAACATAGTGGGTGTGAGATGATTGGCTAAATCAAGTGGGGAGTTCGCAGCTGAGTGTTGTGGAAAGAAACATTTGGGCCGGATAGTGGAAGGCCCCAGTGTTTGTCTAAAACATCCTTATTTTATCCTAAAGAACATGGGTAGCTGCTGAAGGTTTTCTGAGTAAGGTACTGCGGTGATGAGCTCTGGGAAATCAGTCCAGAAGCAGGACATCTGTTGTAAGGCTGTCATCACTCAGACCTGAGAGGGAGGAAAGGCATTGTGGGCCTTTCTAGATTCCAAGGGCCATGTGAATGTTCTTCTTCTTTCTGCTTGCAGCACCTATGCACCAGTGAAGTCCTTCCTTCGAGTGGACAAAGAAAAGGTAAGTTCCCACCTCCCCCTTGTTCATCCCCATCTCAATGGAAACAGTACAGATTCAACTCATGGCGTGCCCAGTCTTGTGGCTCAAGTGTCCCCCAGTGCCCTTCCAGAACCATCTGCTGGTATGTGTGACCCACTCAAAGGCCACAGGAACCAGGGAACTTGAAAGAACAGGTCTGCGGGCAAGCATGGAGGAGCTGGCAGAAGCTTAGAGCCTGGCCTGAATCTCTGGGGTCCCCAACACCCCTCATGTGTCCGTTGCCTTTTCTCTTCCCAGGTTCAGATCTACAACCCAGCCTTCTTCAAGTACATCCACGACCGGTGGACAGAGCATCACGGGCGGTACCCTTCCACAGGGATGCTGGTGCTCTTCTTTGCCCTGCATGTGTGTGATGAGGTGGGTAACCCAATGTTAGGAGTACAGTAGGGCTACCCATGCATCAGAGGGGAATCAGCCCTTCTTAAGGCTTAGCAGAGCAAGAGGAATGTGTTTTTGTAGGCAGAAACCAAGTCGCTTTGATCTCCCACATTTCTATGCTGTATAGTATACGTCTTCATTTCCCAAACTTACTACTTCCATGATTTTACCAAATCTGAAATCACTTAGTGAAAAGTTAAATTTACTTTAAAAGGAAATTGAATACTACCACCATAATTGGTATTACTTGCAGTAAAGAAGAAATCATCAAAAATATAAATAGAATGGAAATAATGTAGTTAAGTTACACCAGGATGGTTTTCTCCCACCTCTGTGGGCCCCAGGCCTACCCTCTTTGTGTTAATAGTGTTGGTCAGTCGTTCCAGGGGCCACATCTCACTATCAAGCAGGGCTGCTGCGCCATACTCGCTCGTGCCCAGCACACCCACTTTTGCCAGTAAATTCAGTGTGCGGTATTGGGTGCTTGACCAGCTTTCATATAAAAGTATTCCATTAAAAAACAACAAAAACAAACAAGAAAGGAACGTTAGCAACGGTGGGAGAGCTGCCACAGCCCCGGACTGAGGTGTCCCGCCGAAAGGGACCAGCAGTCTTGCCGAGTCGGTGTCCCTAGCTCCAGGCCTGGGTGTCGCGTCTGACCAACTGCGCGTCTCCCAGCTGTCGTCAGGTCGCTGCAGCCCCTTTCTCCTAGCCCACCACGACCCTAGGCTCTCCTGCGCCCTGTCCTCCCGGCTCCCGACTTGGGGTGACCTGCGCCGCCTTCCCCTGCAGGTGAACGTGTACGGGTTCGGGGCCGACAGCCGGGGCAACTGGCACCACTACTGGGAGAATAACCGGTACGCGGGCGAGTTCCGGAAGACGGGGGTGCACGACGCCGACTTCGAGGCCCACATCATCGACATGCTGGCCAAGGCCAGTAAGATCGAAGTCTACCGAGGCAACTGAGCCCGGCCTCGCCGCGTCTCTTCCGGGCCAGGAGCGAACCTCCGGCGCTGGCTCCTAGCCCGGACTCCAGACCAGCCGACCCGCGGCAGCCTCAGCGTGGGCACCGCGCCCCATTGGGCGTTTCCAGGCCCTGGGAAACGACTCCAGGCCGCTGTGTGGACCAATCATGCTGCAAGTCCAGCGAGCGCCGGCTGTCCCTCTCCAATCATGAGATTGGGGACTAGCCTGGGCCTGGCACCAATCAGCGCTGCAGTCGGAGCGGAGGCTTTTTCTCTCAACCAATCATGAGACTCAAGGAGAACTTCCGGCTCTGGGCCCGTCTCCTCCAATCAATGGCCTTCGGGGGCGGGCCGGCGGCCGCTGAATCCCCTCTCCCCTATGCTTTGGGTAGGATTTTATTTCATGCTTTTTAAGGAACAGAGGTTGGTTCAGGCCTCGGTGAAGTACTTTTCCTCAGTGTCTGCAGGAGCAGTATTGGTCGCTCGTCGGCCTCACTCGGTCAGGGGCGCCAAGGAGGAGGTGGTGGGGAAGGTATGGGGTAGCGNTTAGCCGTTCCTTTCTGGTGGTCTAGGGGAGATCAGGTGGTTTCCAGGGAGCGCGCTTTCATCCCAGGGGAGAAGTTGGAGCCCTCTCAAACCTCTTCAGGACTCAGAGAATTTTGGACCCCCCATTTCCTTTCTCTGTCAGGCCCAGCTGGGTGAGTGTAAACCCACCAAAGAAATGCAGTGGCTTGTGGGTTCCCTCATCCTTCTCCCCATCCCCAACTTTGGCCACCCTCTGGATTGGCCTTTCTGACCAGGGCATTTAGCATCTCACCAGGAAACTAGAACTGTATTCACCCCTTTTCTAGCGGGCAGAATGCTCCTAGGGCCTAACTCTGGAACCCAGGTGTAACGAACAGGGCAGGCAGGGGACAAGGAAGCCCCGTCACTTAAGATGTAAGGTGCTTCTCACTCTCGTGTCCTCTCGGCCCCTACTGTCCACCCACAACCTTTTCAGTGACTCGTCTTAGGCCGTGAGCCTCCTCACCAGCCTACTTGTTTTGAAAAAAAATCAAAATTTGCCCTGGGGTTGGGGGGCCCTGCTGCTTCTCCACTCCCTACCCCCTGCCCCGCTTGCGCGAATAAGCGAGCTCGAGCACACACACTTGCAGGCGTGTTTGGCCTGCTCTAAGGAGAGGGAGCAACACGTGGGAAAGAAGGCTGGAGATGGGGAACCCAGCTTGCCTGGTGCATGCATCTTCTTCCTTCATCTGTCACCCCAAAGAGGAGTAGGAAACCTCTTGCTTGGGGGTGGAATTTGCTTTGGTCTCCTAATTTAATTAACTTGAGGTTACCAGGGATGGCTGACCAACAAAGATTCTTTTAAAATACTAAGCTGGCCATGCAAATAGCTGGGATTCTAGCTGAGGAGGAGTAGACTTGGCCGCCTGCATGCCTCCTCTCCTGCCCTTGCGTCCCCTCCCTCCATGCTCACTTCCTGCCTCCTTGCTCTGACCCACTTTCCATTTCCAAATCTAGAAGGGCAGGGAAACCAACAAACAGGGGTTACAACTGGAAGTTACCTGCATGACTCAACCCACCTTGAGCTCCGAGAGGAAGCTGTCGATGGTATTCTCACCTTACAAGGTTGGGGAAATTTCGGAGGGGGGAAAGGGCTTCTATGAAGCTTACAGACCACTAATAGGATCCCCCTTCCCAACAGTGAGGAACACAAATACATCCTTTATCTTAGTGAGTTGATACCACCGAGCAGCCTCCTGGCCATTGGTGTTCCTGCAGCTGGCTGGGGGAACAGTAACCAGCAGGGAGTATTCTAGAAGAGGGTTGGTGCTGGGCAGTGGGCACCCCTAAAAGTTAATATATTGAGAACTTAGCTAGAGTCTGTTCCTTTCCAATTCCAAAAGTAGGAGGAGTAGAGCATGAGGGTGGATTTGGGAGGCGTTTAGTGGGATGCTGCTCAGGGCCTCTCCCATCATTGTAGAGAGTCAAGGCACTAGCCATTCTTGCCAGTCTCAGCTCCCTGCTTCCTGAAGAGGCTGTTTGGAGTGTTTAGAAGATGAAAAAATGCAATTATGCCAAACAGTATTGAGCAGAATAATTTATTTCTTTTTTGTTCCTTTTTCTTCTGTTTTGTTTAAAATGTTAATAAACCCCCTTTCTGGAAGAGGTAGGTCCCAGCATCCAACCCAGATCTCCTTTTCTGCCATAGTTATTTAAACATGTTTTTTTTTATTTTCTCCCCTTTCTCTCTCTTTCTGAATTAAAAAGAACAAAAGAACTATATAGTCATTTGTCTATTTGAAATGGGTATGGTTGTGGAAAGAAGGCATATCTGTCAACCGGGAGCTATGACCAAGTAATGACTAAGAACACTGGGTGGAAGGTTCAAAGAAGAAAGAGAATGACTTCCAGACACCCCCGCATCTACACGAGGCCTCCCAACCCCAGTCAACCAGCGGTGCCCTCTGATATGGTGGTTCTTCACCACTGTCTTTTGGGGCACATGAGTGGATCAGCAGGGCAGAGGCTGTCCACTGCCAGGGTCCCCACCGCATGCAGATCCAGCAGGCACCAGCATGGGGTTTCCCCCCAACATTTCCAGGTTCTGTGGAACTCCCTAGGATGCTGTAGGTGTGGGTTGGCAGAAAATTGACAGAATGGTAGCAGCAGGTTCCTCAGGCATCTGAGGCACCTCCTTGCACCATTTCCTTGGACGATCTGGACCCCTAGAGCCTACTTTGTGCAATGGAATGCCACTGAACATCCAACTTAATAGTCCAATGGGTCAAGTACTATGGATCTCACAACAGACAGAGTCTAAAGTCACTTGGTTTCCTATGCCCAAGAGCAATCCAGGAGTTGCTTTTCACTTGGAGAATGATTTTTGGTAAAGTGGGGTATTGGTATTTTTCTAAAATCCTTGAACTGGGGCCATAGTTCTCTTACTTGGAGTTGTCAGAGAGTCCATCCATCTCTCTATCTCTACCATAGACTATTAGCATTTGGTTGCCTGGGTCCTAAGGCCTGGTGGCAAGACAGCGTACACATAGGCTGGCCTTCAGAGAGCCGTTTCTTGTTTGGGTCCCACTCAACTCAAAGCCAGCTGCCTTATAGGTTACTGTATTTGGTTGGAGCAGCACTCCCAAATATTGTACCTGTTGCCTCCAGAATCAAGAGTCCCACCAAATTGTGTGGTTTTTTGCTTGTTTGTTTGTTTTAATGTTGGCCAAGGACTCTGTTGCTCTGATTCCACAAAGATACCACATCTGGTAGCAAAGATCGGTATTACCATTCAATTGCCTTTGCAATAAACTACTGTCAATTTCTAAGACTCAAATGGTGAGTAAATGGGATGAGGAAGAAATCACCTACACCTGTATAACTCAAGTTTGATGGCAGCACCAATCTCTGTAGATGGTGCCAGCATGGTAGATGGTGCCAGCATGTGGTATTGACTTTTTTTTTTTTTTTTTTTTTACTTACTATTTTGGAGATGGTTCCAGGGACTTCTGTTTGGCCCATCTATCATAATCACCCTCATTCCATGGGTAAGGTTGCCAATCTGGGGATTTTGCCAGGTAATAAAATGTTTCTCTTCCCTTTTGGGACAAGAAATTCCAGGCATGACTAATATTTTTGTACTTTGCTTTATTGCCCTTTTTTTTTTTTATTTTTTTAATTTATTTCTAGGAGAGAGAGAGAGAGCGTGAGCAGGGGAGGGTCAGAGAGAGAGGGAGTCACAGACTGAAACAGGCTCCAGGCTCTGAGCTAGCAGTCAGCACAGAGCCCGACGCGGGGCTGAAACCCACGAACCGCGAAATCATGACCTAAGCGAAAGTCGGACGCTTAACCCACTAAGCCACCCAGGCGCCCCTGCTTTATTGCCCTTTGCAGATAGTGAGGGTTTTTTTTGTTTTTTGTTTTGTTGTTTTTTTCCCCCACAAATTGAAGGTTTGTGGCAACCCTGCAGTGAGCAGGTCTATCAGTGCCATTTTTCCAACAGCATTTGCTCACTTTGTGTCTCTGTGTCATATTTTAGTAATTCTCACAATATTTCAAACTTTTTCATTATTATGTTTGGTATAGTGATCTGTGATCAATGGTTAAAACTTGCTGAAAGCTCAGAAAGTGGTTAGCATTTTTTAGCAATGAAGTTGTTTGTTCATTTTTAATGTTTTTTTTGTTTTGTTTTTTTTGTTTTTAAAGAGACTTCGTGTGAGTGGGGAAGGGGCAGAGAGAGAGGAAGACAGAATCCGAAGCAGGCTCCAGACTCTGAGCTGTCAGCACAGAGCCCAACATGACTCAAACCCACAGACTGCGAGATCATGACCTGAGCCAAAGTCGGAGGCAGTTGGCTTAACCAACTGAGCCACCCAGGCGCCCGAGGCATAAGCATTTTTATGCATAATGCTATTGCACACTTAATAGGCTATAGTACAGTGTAAACATAACTTTTATATACACTAGGAAACCAAAAAATTCATTAGGCTTGCTTTATTGTGATATTTATTGCTGCAGTCTGTGACTTAACCTGCAATTTCTCAGGTATGTCTCTATCTTAAAATGGGTTTGTGGTCTCATTGGACCCACCATTGAATGGACTTGGATCAGAGCTCCATCTGTCATCTGCCATAATAAGCCTGACTCTAACTGGTGGACCACTTTGGTTGGATTGTCAGAGCTTATATCTGATAACTCCTGAAGCTCTGGGTATCCCTTTCCCTAGCACACTGTCACTTTGGGAAGTAGGTCCCTCAGGAAGGGCTTGGGAGAAGATTTAGGTTCCATACCTGAGCTGTCAGAGAGTCACCCCTCAAAGAACCTTGGGATCCCCTTGAAAAAGAGACTCCGTGTGTGACCTGAATTAGGTCTGGGAACTGGGTGAGAAGCTGTGAATCCCCATCTCTATGACCCACACTCCTCAGCACTCTTTGAATTTCTTCTGTGCATGTTAAGCAGAACCTTAGTAGGTTTCCTGCCATCTAATTTCTAGAGACCCTAATGGTCCATTAACTGTTGTCCCAAGTCCTTGTAGGTCAGAACTCTTAAGTATCATCCTGTGGTGTATTGTGGTAACGTGCCCACCACCCCAAGTAGTTAGGCGTGTCTTTTTGGACTTCACCATGTTAGGATTACATCATTCTCTGACTTACACATGACAGCCAACAGAGTTCATCAAAGATGTTGGGGCACCAATCACTAATGCATTTTTTAAATTTTTAAACCATTTTTGATGTGGGATATAATCTATATGCAGAAAAGAGCATAAAGATCAATGTACTAAAATAGATAATTTTGCGATTATTTTTTTAAAGCGATTTTTTAAAAATAGAATAATATTATTTATAATAAATATATTTATAGATAGATACATTTCTGTGGTAAAGGAAAAGCAGTTTCTACTGCCATTCAGTTATCATAATGGACTTAAGGAGAAGAGAGGTGGTTGAACATGTTATTTGGAAGAATTAGAAAAACTAGAATGTTATATATTTTTCCAACTTCAGTGAGATATAACTGACATAAAACATCGTGTAAGTATGTAAGGTATACAACATCATGCTTTTATATGTGTATATATTGCAAAATGATTACCACAATAAGGTTAATACATCCATCATCTTATATAATTAACATTTTTTGTGTGCGTGGTGAGAACTTTTAAAATCTCTCTCAGCAGCTTTCAAATACACACTACAATATTGTTAAGTATAGTCACCATGCTGTACAATGCATCCCCACAACTTATTTATCTTATAACTAGAAGTTTTAACTTCTGACCACCTTCACTGTCCCACCCCCTCCCCCTGGGAACCACCAATCTGTTATTTCTATGAGTTTGGTTTTTTTAAGATTCCACCTATTAAAAACAAAACAAAAAAGATCCTACACAAAGTGAGATCATATAGTATTTCTCTGTCTTATTTCACTTAGCAAAATGCCCTCCATCCATGGACTTTGTTGTTACAAATGGCAGTCCATCCACGGACTTTTTGTTGTTACAAAAAGATTTCCTTTTTTATGACTAATACTCTATTGTATACACCCCACCCCCACATACCATTCCATTTTTTTTCCATTAATCTGGGTTTTTTTTTTAACATTTATTTATTTTTGAGAGACAGAGCACAAGTGGAGGAGGGGCAGGGAGAGAAGGAAACAGAATCTGAAGCAGGCTCCAGGCTCCGAGCTGTTAGCCAGAGCCTGACACAGGGCTTGAACTCACAAAGTGCGAGATCATGACCTTAGCTGAAGTCGGATGCTTAACTGACTGAGCCACCCAGATGCCTCTTCCATTTATCTGTTGATGGGCAGTTTGGTTTTTCTATGCTGGATTGAACATGAAGGTACAGATCTCTCTTTGATTTCATTTCCTTCAGATAAATACTCGGAAGTGTAATTGCTAGGTTATATGATAGTTCCTTATTCACATGCAAAAGAATGAAACTGGATCCCTATCTTACATCATTCACAAAAAATTCCAAATAGAATAAGGACTTAAATGTGAGCCTTGAAACCATAAAACCCCTAGAAGAAAATATGGGGGGGAAACCCCTTGACATTGGTCTTGGCAATGATTTTATGGATATGACACTGAAATCAAGCAAAATAAACATGTGGGGCCACATCAAACTATAGAGCTTCTGCACAGCCAAAGAAACAATCAGCAAGATGAATGACAACCTCTGGAATGGGAGAAGATATTTGCCAAACACATATCCGATAAGGGGTTAATATCCAAAATATATAAGGAACTTGCACCACTCAATAGCAAATAATTAGATACATAGATCATTTAAAAAGTGGGCAGAAATCTGAATAGATATTTTTCCAAATAAAATATTCAGATGGCTAACAGGCACATTAAAAGGTGTGCAACACACTAATCCTCAGGGGAATACAAATGAAAACCAGTGAGTTATCACCTCACACCTGTTAAGGTGGTTATTATCAAAAAGATGAGAGCTAAGTGCTGGTGAGAGGAGAAGGGAGCCCTTGTGGTGAGAATGTAAATTGGTACAGCCACTATGGAAAACAGTACGGAGGCTCCATAACGAGTTATTTTCAGATGAACACTCATAGCCGCCACCCAGGCTATGGGAGTAGTCCAGAGGCCTCCCCACTCCATCCTCCTTGCCAAGCACAACCCCCTTCCTGCCTCTGAAGGTGACCACTGTCCTGATGTTCATGTTCACTTGAGTCTATTTCTGGATACTTTAGTCTGTTTCATTAGCCTGATTGCCTAGACCTAAGTCCATATGGGAACTTGGTTAATAATAAAGATGGCCTCTCAAATCATTTAGGAAAAGAAGGATGTTTAAATAAATTTTATCAGGATAACTAGATAATTATTTGGAAAAAGATACAATTACAATCCATACCTTAAGCCATTCACCAAAATGCCAAGTGAATCAGAATTAAATATAAAAAATAAAACCCTAGAAGTCGTAGCTCTTTGATATACTAAAACAGATTTTATATAATATATAAATA
Organism: Crocuta crocuta; assembly: GCF_008692635.1. NCBI lineage: Eukaryota > Metazoa > Chordata > Mammalia > Carnivora > Hyaenidae > Crocuta > Crocuta crocuta. The sequence goes on along the minus strand of NW_027528867.1, from coordinate 134,843 downwards.
TATTAAATATATTAAAATATAATAAAATATAATAATATATAAAATATAAAATCTGTTTTAGTATGTGTGTGTGTGTATATATATATATGTATATATATGTATCAGCTTTGTAGTTTTTGGATTGAGTTTTTTTCATGCTCTATATAGTTCCCTGTATTGCTAAAAGTTGAAGTTTTTTCATCCTGTTTGTATGTTCCAAACATTTTGTTCAGTTCCTTTTCTACTGATGTAATTGCCCCCCATTTCATTTGTCCATAGGAGTTTATCCCTTATTCATTTTTTTCCTTATAGGTTATAGGGGTTGTGGGAAAGTTAGGTTACATGTGATGTTTAATCATGTACTTAGTAGACACGTTTTCTTTCCTTGGTTTCCCTCTGTCTCCACAGAGTAGGCTCTTTGTGGTTGCTTATTTATCTCTTCTCTGTCATGATGGAGGCTTTTGAAATAATTGGAAATTGAAGATTGTCTTCAGAAATAGTGGGTCAAGAAACTGCTTGGGAACTTTGTACATGGATGGAGCTTACCTCCAGCCATTCCATGGGGGTGGATGGGTAAGGATGAGCTAGGTTATGTTGCAGTAACAAACATCCCTAAAACTTCTACTGGCTCAAAACGGAAATGTTTATTTCTCACTCAAGCCACATTTCCATCCCAGGTCTCTTCACTCATCATGGTCACTCAAGGACCCTGATGGGTAGTGGTACAATCTGTGGTGGATTTGTGGTCTCAGGGGCAGGGAAAAAGAGTATCTGGTGAACCACAAACTGTCTCTTAATGTCTATTCACAATTCCTTGATGCCAAAGGAGTCCCATGGCCATGCCTGAGTTTCGTTGAGATGTGTAACCATATTTGGATGAGCAATAATACAGTCTATTGATGAGCCCTCTTTGGAGAGAAGTGGCTGGATTTATGGCCTGGACAGGGGTGGATGGATGCCTGGGACAGGAAGGAAGGGGTTAAGTATTTTACCCACCACGGGTGCCATTCAGCAGGCTAGGAGCTCCTTCCTGTGACTTGTTTGGCAGGGTTAGAAAATATCCATCCTTGCTAGGTGAGGGAAAAGATCAGATCTTAAAACTATTAAAAAATCAAAACACTGGGGGAAAAATGAAAATGAAAACATTCTTTTCTGAGTGTGATTTAGGAATCAGTGCTCCCTCTCACTGCCCTTCCAGAAAAATCACAGCTTCTGCAGCAAGTTTATGCCTGGGTGACAACTAACCCACAAAACTGCAAGAAGATGCAATTTTCCTCCCTCCTCCCACTCTTGCTGAACCATGGATATCAGGGCCAGCCTGTTCCTCTGAGAATACAGAATTAACACCTTTCATCTAACAACTGATTCTCTTCCTGAGCATAATACAGGCTCTTTCTGGCAGCTTCGTTTCTCTCCAGGGAGAAGGCAGAGAGAACATATGGTGTCTGCATTCAGAGGGATCGGAGTTTAATCCTCCCTTTGCTATATATTCCACTTTGTCTTTTTTTTACATTAAAAAATAATACATATTCATTACAAAAATAATTCAAACATTTCAAAATTACATAAAGTAAAACATGGAAGGACTTCCTGCAATATTTCATTTGTATTTATAACCTGTCATACAATGGGTAAAGGGAACCATAGAAGGAAAGGAAACCCTGCCCCCTTTGGACTACTGTTCTAGTCTCTGAGGCTTTGTCTCCAGAGCTCTTCCTATGAAACCCATTTCCATGAAGCATGAACCATCACACTGAAGACCATTCAAGGGAAGGGTCTGGAATCTCAGCTTTCTTTGCTATGAAGAATAACTAAACTTTAAGACTTGAGCATACATCACAAAAAATTTTTTAAATATCAAAGTCACCTTAACCATATGATCAAGATTAACATCACCAGTCTATACTTATATAAATACATGATTCAGTAAATTAATAAATGGGGAAGAGACAAATCTCCCATGTAGAATTCCAAATAATTTATGTAGCTACTCTGACCTCAAGGGGGGGGGTCATGCTCCCCACTCCTTAGATGTGCATAGTGACTTCCTTTCAAAAACTAAGGTATGGAAAGGGGGGAGAAAGAGTAATTTTACAGTGGAAAAACCTGACACACACTACCTCAGCCAGGTCATTGAGGTCAACATCAGCGACCTTGCTGACACTGATGTCATATTGATTATATGTGCCTTTGGTATAATGTGATGAAAATGAAAATTTACCTCTGTGGTCTTCCTTTAGACTTCCATGCTAGACTCTAAAGAAAAATCATTTTATTATGTGAACCTAATGAAAAATTGGTTTGTTTGTATTCTTGCTTTAAAATGAGAGTATAATTAGGATTCTTTTTACTTTTTTAGGACTTTATTTTTAAANTTTTTTTTTTTTTAGAGAGTGAGAACACAAGTGGGGGAGATGGGTAGACTGGGGGGGTGTGGAGAGAGAGAGAGAGAGAGAGAGAGAGAGAGAGAGAATCTTAGTAGGCTTCACGCTTAGTGTAGAGCCCAACCCAGGGCTCGATCCCACAACCCTAAGATCATGTCCTGAGCTAAAATCAAGAGTTGGACTCCTAACCAACTGAGCCACCCAGATACCCCAATATAATTAGAATTTTAAATATAGGATTCCCATTTACTGAGTTTATCTCAATGACTATCTTCCTCTTTTCTAAAATTTCTAATTTTTTTAATTGCTGTCCAGTAGTGTGCTGGTGAATTGTCTAAGAACAAATAAAACCCTGATCTGTTTAAGTAGGCTCCATGCTCAATATGGGGCTTGAACTCAGGACTCTGAGATTAAGAGTCGCAGGCTCTACTTAACTGAGCCAGCCATGCAACCCAACCAATTTGTATTATTTGATTTCTCTGGTAAACACACCCAAAATGGCCAGTTTCAAATTGTGTGAGTTTTAGCGTGCCACTGTTTTTGTCTAAATTTACTTTTTAAAAAATGTTTGTTTATTTTTGAGAGAGGGTGGGCAGGGAAAAGATAAAGAGAGAAACAGACTCCAAAGCAGGCTCCAGGCTCTGAGCGCTGAGCACAGTGCCTGATACAGGGCTTGAACTCACGAACAGCGAGATGATGACCTGACCTGAAGTCGGACACTTAATCAACTGAGCCACCCAGGTGCCTCTAAATTTACTTAATTTCATGCTCTTTTTTAGTGTAATGTATTCTTTCTGAGTCTTCAAACATAAAGTCTTTTATCAGGGTATTCCACAGCNTGAGCACAGTGCCTGATACAGGGCTTGAACTCACGAACAGCGAGATGATGACCTGACCTGAAGTCGGACACTTAATCAACTGAGCCACCCAGGTGCCTCTAAATTTACTTAATTTCATGCTCTTTTTTAGTGTAATGTATTCTTTCTCTTTGAGTCTTCAAACATAAAGTCTTTTATCAGGGTATTCCACAGAAGTAGTTTCACCTGGGGTGAATCTATTTTGATACTGTTTGCGCTCTTTCTTAGCATAGATTTCTTCTCCCTGACAATCCACAGGTAGGTTTAGCAGTTGGCCCCACCCAGTTCTTGCCCCTTTGGTCTTTATTCTAGAATCAGGTCTGCTGACATTCAGTAATCTGGGGATATCACAGAGCAGGCAGAGTCAACAGGATTGTGTCAACTATCTGTTCTACGTTGGGGGTAGGTGGGTGGTCCAAGTCCTCCCGCCGTCTTCCTCGGTCTGGTTTCTAATAAGTCTCCCGTCCAGCGGGCGTGCAGGCCAGGTCCCGGTCCAGCTACCTCCCAGCAGTGAACCTGACTTTGGCTCCAGTGTTGCATGTGGTGCTTTCAGTACCCTCTACTCCACAGGCCCTGACAGACAGTAGCTTGTTTCTACACTAGAGCACAGCAAGCTTTTGGCTTCAGCCCTGCCTCACCCACCACTTTGCATTTTTACCCCTGTGCTGGTCCACAGAAGTATTCATCTTGTTTTTAGGTCAGACAAGTGTACTTTGTTCTCTGGCTTTTACCTTTTCTAGATCACTGTTGTTTGGGGGCCAAAGTGGGCATCACTTAACTGGAACACCGGTGCTCCACCTGGACTCCTCCACCTCCCCCCANTGTTGTTTGGGGGCCAAAGTGGGCATCACTTAACTGGAACACCGGTGCTCCACCTGGACTCCTCCACCTCTCCCCCCTCCCTCCTTCCCTTGCCCTGTCTCCCTTGAGTACCTCTTCCCCCAATCCTTGTCCCCTACCTCTAAGGAACCTTGCTCCCCTTCTCTGAACATTTCTTCTCTGAACCCCAGCTTGCATCTGCCCCTCACACACTCAAAAGCACTCTTGCGCCTGCGCCTGGCGACACCAAGCCTTTCATTCACTTACATCCACTCCTAACGGGCCCTTCATACTCTCACCCCCTCAGCAGCGAGGACGCCAGCCCACACTCACAGCTCTGCCACCCGCTTGCTCTTGAGGCAACCATAATCACTTGGCAGCAAGCAGGGGAAAACAGTTAAAGATTTACAAGAACTTAGAACATTTACTGCCACTACAGGAAACATGAATAAATAATTAATAATACCAGGATGAGTATAGGATAAATTAGGATTTATGTTCCTGGGATGAGGAAAGCTCTTCTAGCCATAACAAGAAATCCAAGTTTCTTAAAAATGGAATCTGAGGAACATTAAATTTTCATGTAAAATTAGGAAAAAAGGAGTTTGTAAAGACAAACTAGGAAAATATCCACCACTCACGATAAACGTCTAATTTTCTTAAAATAGTGGTGGCTTAAAATCATTAAGGATTGACAGTCTGATAGTAAAATGACGAGGCAAGAGCAGGCAAATCCAAAAGATAAATACCCAAGAAACTGAACGTTTGTCAATCCTCACTAAATACAAAGCAACAAGAAGCAACAATGTAATTTCTTTTTGCTACTCAGACTGGCAAATTTGTAAAAACGGAGAATACGGAGGACTGACAAGCAGGGAAGAAAATAGGTGACCCAGCAACTTTCACAAGGCAGAGGTGAGCGAGGCTGGGCACTGTGGCACCGTGGCAGCACAACATGGTGGAAGCCTGCCATGCCTGTCACTAGAGAAGCCAGGAAATAAATGCCAGGGCAGCTAATGCTTAATGACACCATTGTCGAGTTAGATAGATCTGTTTGCAGCACGTGTCACATGTCCAACATATACGGGTAAGTGAAGAGGCAGGCTGCACAAGAGCCTAAATAGAATGCTCACATTTTTGTAGAAGAGAAGTGGATATGGGCGCCTGGGTGGCTGAGTCAGGTAAGTGTCTGACTCTTGATTTAAGCTGAGGTCATGATCTCATGGTTCGTGGGATCAAGCCCTGCGTCAGGCTGTGCTGATAGTGCAGAGCCTGCTTGGGATTCTCTCTCTCTGCCCCTCCCCCACCTGCACTCAGGCTCTCTCTTAAATAAACATTAAAAAAAAAAAAAAATAGATGGGGCGTCTGGGTGGCTCATTCAGTTAAATGTCTGACTTCAGCCCAGGTCATGATCTCACAATTTGTGGGTTCAAGCCCTGTGCTGGGCTCTCAGCTGACAGCTCACAGCCTGGAGCCTGCTTTCAATTCTGTGTCTTCCTCTCTCTCTGCCCTTCTCCCACTCATGCTCCGTCTCTCAAAAATAAATAAATGTTAAAAAAAAAATTTTTTTAAGTGGATATGCAAAAAAAAAGGAAATAATTGAATGTTGACCAATATGCTAGCAATGGGGGTCCCAGAGAGGTGGAGACAGAGAGCACTCACACTTTATATACGTGTATACACACACAGACATACATACACACACACACACACACACACACACACCTTTTTTAATGAGTATATATTAGTCTATTAAGCAGAAAAAAACAAAAGCAAATCATGATTAGTAAAGCCTTTCATAATTACTTTAAAATTTCTTAACATAATGATGGGTATAGCTCGAATTTCTCTGTCCCTACTCATATATGTGATGTATGAATTAAAGTAACCAACAGGTCCACCATTATGATTAAAGAAAGAGCACAGAGTTTTAAGTTGGTCATAACTTCCTTTCCAAATTCTGCTGCTCATCTCCAGGCATAGTGTGACACTCACAGAAAAGAGCCAACTCACTTGGCCAGTTGTGTGTCAGAAACTCACCCAGTCTCCCCCCGGCTGCCATGACGGACTCCCAGTGCCTGAGCAGACACAGCAACCGCGGGAAAAGGAAGTCCCAGATTCTCAAAGGATTCATCTACCCCTGCCAGACCAAATCCCCTGAAGATTGTTTCAAATCAGAGGTTTACAAAAGTAGCCAGTGTGCTCACCCAGAGAGAAACAGGGACATCCTGGCACTGAGAACAGGGGTAAAAGGGGTCAGCCGGAACATCTCTGGATTTAAGAGAAGGAAAACAGCCCCAAGGGCCGGAGATACTGGTGGCTGCTGTCCGGTCATGGACAGAGAAGGGGGAAAGCTCCCAGGTCTCCCTGCTGCTGCTCCCCACACTCCATCCATGCAGTGGGGCCTCCGTGCCTGTGCTGCTGAGCCTCTCCTACACCAACCATTTCTTCAGGGGCTGGAAATACACCCTAACCCCCCACAACAAAACAAGCAGCAAGCAGGGAGTCCTAGGCTCAGCCATTATCAACAGCGACCAGATTATTATAAAGGTGGGAAAACCATGGCTTAAAAGGGCAGGGGGAGAGGGAGGGGGGAGGTGTGGGGAGAGAACTAAATTTTCCAAAATGCAAAATTTTCNCGAATGGGCACGTTCTCTGCTCACCGCGGGCACACACGTTGGTGGTCACCAGCACCTTCTCTTTGCCCTCGCGGAAGCGCTCGATCACGGCAGCCCTCTGCTCCACCATCATTTCGCCGCTCAGCAGAGCCACCTGGTGGCCTTCTTTGGAGAGCTCTGCTGCCAGCCAACTAGCTGTTTTGCGGGTCTGGAAAGCAGGAAACATTTGAGAAATGAAGGTATCTAAAGAGAGTATTTTTGATCTGGAAGACTCTATCTGAAATTTAGCAGCTGAGGGTAGACTTCCTAAAATTGTTAACCAGATGTGCTGTGACAGGAAGTAACAATGTCACCTGGATATTAATCTTACAAAAATATTTATGTTTTATTATTTTTTTAAAAAATTTTTAAAAATTTATTACTGAGAGAGAGACAGAGCATGAGCAGGGGAGGGTCAGAGAGAGAGGGAGACACAGAATCTAAAACAGGCTCCAGGCTCTGAGCTAGCCATCAGCACAGAGCCGAAGTNAAAATAAAGTTAAATTACAAGTCTTCCAACAACAGAGTAAGAGCTGTCTTTTTTTTTTTTCTGAGAGAGAGAGATGGCAGCGTGAGCAGGGGAAGGTCAGACACAGAGGGAGACACAGAATCTGAAACAGGCTCCAGGCTCTGAGCTAGCCGTCAGCACAGAGCCCGATGCGGGAGTCAAACCCACGAACTGTCTGATCATGACCTGAGCCGAAGTCGGACGCTTAACCAACTGAGCCACCCAGGCTCCCCAAGAGTTGTCTTTTTCTAATATCCCTTACCAGAATTAAAAAACAATGTTTTTCATTTTATTTATTTTTAGAGAAAGAGAGAATGCACAAGCAGGAGAGAGGGGATGAGAGGGAGGGAGGGAGGGACAGAAAGGGAGGGAGAATTAGAGACAGAGAGAGAATGAATCCCAACCAGGTTCCACACTCAGTGCAGAGCCCAACACGGGGCTCCATCCTATGACACTAGAATCATGACTTGAGCCAAAATCAAGAGTTGGACACTTAAACAACAGAGTCATCCAGACGTCCCTCCCTTACCAGCATTTAAAAAAAATTTTTTTTATGTCTTTATTTTATTTTGAGAGACAGAGAGCAAGCAGGGGAGGGGCAGAGAGAGAGCGAGACACAGAATCTGAAGCAGGCTCCAGGCCTGTGCTGTCAGTACAGAGCCTGATGTGGAGCTCAAAACCACAGACTGTGAGATCATGACCTGAGCCAAAGTCAGACGCTTAACCGACCAAGCCACCCAGGCACCCCCCTTACCAGCATTTTTGAAGTTTTCTTCAAGTATCTTAAATACTTATTCCTGATTTTTTTTTTTNATCAGTGGGATCTAGCCTTCCATTTTTTTTTGACACAAGAACAGGAAGTTTTTTATTGTTAAATTACTATGTTACCGTATGCAAAGCAAAAAGTAAAGGGACTGACCTACCTGTGCATTTGCATTTTAAATTCTTGAATTATAAACAAGTGATCAGTTACTAGCCTTCCATTTTTAAGTGTTTGCTGTTTGAGACTGGAAATCAACTTATATTGGTTTTGGAACTAGCCAACTTGTTTAGTTTCTTATTTTTCCTATAAATATCAATTGATTCTCTTGGGTTTTCTAATAATATATCAACTATAAATAATAGGGTCTTTACTTTTTAAGTAAGCTGTAGACCAAAGGTGGGGCTTGAACTCACAATCCTATGATCAATAGTTGAATGTTTTACCGATTAAGCCACCAGGCACTCCTAGGGACTCTATTTTGAAGCCAAGTATACTTCAGGATATGAAGAAGAAACTGTATATTATAACTTCACAAACCGTTTCTTTCCGGTCACAAGGACACCCAGTCCTCCTCAGCACTGAGGTGGAGCGGGCTGAGAGGGAGGGCCACACACCCCTCCAGTGGAGCTCCTCCCCCCGCAGGCCTGCTGCTGCCACTGCTACTCACATGGCAGAAGATCATGGCCTGAGCAATGGTGATGGCCCCATACAGGTTACACAAGGCCTGGAACTTCTCATCTCTGTTATTGCACAGGACATAATACTGCTTGATGGTGTCCAAGGTCTCCTCCTCGCGCTTCAGTTTGATAATGTTTGGGTCTGGGACCACTTTCTGGGCAAATTTCCACACAGAGTCTTCAAAGGTGGCAGAGAAAAGCAGCATCTGGCAGTTCCTGGGCAGCATCCTGCAAGGGAAGACCCAGGCATGTGGCATGACCCCGAGTCTTTCCCTGGAAGGAACAGAGACAGCCGCCCCGGGCCTGGATGCTCTCCACGCCTGGGAAAGAGGCTAAGTGGGGGAGGAGAAGAGCAGGGAGGAGGCAAGAGCAGCCATGGGGCAGGGACGGGGCTGGTGTTCGATTCCCCGAGACTCCTTCCTCAACCCGTGGTCAGCGCTCATGAGCAAATGGCCCATCAAACAAAGGCTTCTGGAAGTACTAGAGTAAAGGAGCAAGAAGAAGTGTTTGAAGTAAAAGGAGAAGATGCTGCAGATCAGGAGGCTGAAGCGTTCCTCTTGGCTCAAGAATTCCTACCTCTGGATGCGGATGCTCTGGTCTTGGTGGCCCTGAGTAGCTATCATCACGTCAGCCTCATCCAGAACAAACACCTTGATCTTCTTAGGGTCTATGAACTTGAGCTTGGCGCACCAGTCCAGAACAGTCCCAGGGGTGCCAATGACAATGTGTTCACTGATCTTCTGACCTCTTTCCACTGTGGAGACAAAATGTTTTCTGTGGGTATTTCCATGGCAAAATCAGCTTTGGAAATCAAAGCCTTGCCCATCTTTCAGAGTTAATAAAACTAGTTAACTCCAGATGTCAAAACACAGAACTGTTATCCAAAAGTCTTGGGTTCTGCCACTGTAAAGCATGCACAGTGGCACCTATCTCACTGCACTGTGGTCAGGATTAAATCCTATGCAGTGGCCCCTCAGTAAGAGTCATTTCTCATTCCTCCTCCTTCCTATGTTCAACATCACCCCCCTCATTCTCCTCAGCATTACTCTTACTCATTTCATGTCATACATTTACTCACGGTCACAGATTTTCTCTTAAATTGGTAGTTTTTACTCCCAGGATCCTGGCCCAATGAGTTTTTGTTTTGTTAGACATTCTGGCCAGTAGATAGTTTTCCTAAGTACAAATTCTGACTCAAAAAACATTACTTTCAAATTACAGCTGGTGGAAGTTGAAATTAATACAACCATCTATCAAAATTGTTAACGCACAGAGCCTGTGACCAATACTTCCGCTGTTAGGAATTTATACTGTATGTGTATTAACGTGTGAAATAACATATATGCAAGGATATGCGTGCATCAAAAATTAAGCAAAATATGATACACCCAATGGATGTTGCCAATCGAAGTATAAAACTGCTTAGGAACTGACAGGGAATAATCTCCAAAATACATTATTAAATTTGAAAAAAAGTTGCAGAGCAGTTTGTATAACAAAAGAAGCAAAAAAGAATACATATGATAAATGTACATGTGTGTGAATATACATGTTACATATTTATACACCCACACATACACACTATGTGCCTGCAGCCACAGAAAGTATCTCTGGTGTGCCACGTGAGAAACTGGTTAGTACTGAGTGCCTAAATTTAGGAAGGAGAACTAGGTGGTTGGGGGCATGAGAGAAAGTTTCTACCACATATCCTTTCAATTTAAAACATGCGAATGTGTTAACTATTTTAAAAGCAAAATTTAGGGGCGCCTGGGTGGCTTAGTTGCTTAAGAATCTGACTCATGATCTTAGCTCAAGTCTTGATCTCAAGGTGGAGTTCAAGTTCCATACTGGGCTCCATGCTGGGTGGGAAGCCTACTTAAAAAAAAAATAAAAACAAAAACAAAATTTACAGTTTGAGGAGAAAGGACTTTTGTTAGAAATTCATCAGTTGGTGAGCCTGAGTGGCTCAGTCAGTTAAGCTTCCAACTCTTTGATTTCAGCTCAGGTCATGATCTCATGGTTTTTGAGATTGAGCCTGTGTCCAGCTCTGCACTGACAGCACAGAGCTTGGTTGCAATTCTGTCTCCCTCCCCCTCCCCACCCTCCCCACCCTCCCTACACACTCTCTCAAAATAAATTAACTTAAAAAAATTCATCAATTATCCAATTATCCATTGGAAAATTTTGGAATTAACTGAAACACACTGTAGTTCTCAATGTTCACTGCCCAGAAGTCAAAATTGAACTTTTAAGAAATAATATATTAAATAAAGTTAATATATTAATCCTTCACACACAGTGAAGTCACACATTATTACAAAGCAATCTAGAGAAAATATATGTTGTCACAAAATTCTGGTATACATCACTTAAATGTACCCACCAAATTAAGGCACCAAATAAACACACACAAAAATAATCAATCTAGTAACCTTTGGGTAAAGTAATTTTGCTGCATGTTGAAGCATGATGGTTTTCTCTAAGAAAAGCTCTTTCGTGATTAAGTGGTGAACCGAACTAGCCATTTCTCTCTGTTAACTGACAAACTAGAAAAAAATGAAATTGGCAATTTGATATACACTTTCTTGAAAATGAACAAAGTAAGTCTGTCTCTTCAATGAAAACAGTCCACGGTATTTGCTGCCACAGTAACATTTAAGCTTTCAAGAGAAAATTAGTATTAGAGTTTTGGAAGACTTGTTTGTGGTTTGAGTTTCTTTTTTTTAAAATTTTTTAAAATGTTTTATTTATATCTGAGAGAGAGAGAGAAAGAGAGAGAGAGCATGAGCAGGGGAGGGTCAGAGAGAAAGGGAGACACAGAATCTGAGGCAGGCTCCAGGCTCCAAGCTAGCTGTCAGCACAGAGCCCAATGCGGGGCTCGAACCCACAAACCATGAGATCATGACCTGAGCCGAAGTTGGACACTCAACCGACTGAGTCACCCAGGCACCCCTGAGTTTCTTAATGTGTATACATTCCTCTGATGAATTTGGTGGTAATATAAGTGCAGGTAATTTAAAGTCTGTAAAACGATATCTCTCAACATTTGGAAGATCAGTGTTACTCAGTAAGACAGTACTTTCCAAATGACCAAGGTATTTTTTTTTTAATGTTTATTTATTTTTGAGAAAGAGAGAGAGACAGAGTGCAATTAGGATAAGGTCAGAGAGAGAGGGAGACACAGATCCAAAGCAGGCTCCAGGCTTTGAGCTGTCAGCACAGAGCCTGATGTGGGGCTCAAACCCGTGAAATGCAAGATCATGACCTGAGTCGAAGTTGGACGCTTAACTGAGCCACCCAGGCACCTCCAAATGACCAAGGTATTTTAATGTAACAGTATGAAAAATTCAATAGTATGACTTAAGATTCACACTGAAACTAACTCTTAATTACTGCTTGTTAAGTTTTGGTGTAGCATTCAAAAAAAGAGTTTCTAAAATTACTGGAAAAGCCAGATTTTCTTCATATTCTTCTAAAATAAATACTTTCAGAAATTTCTCAATTTTAGCTTTTACTATGGCAAATATCTATAGATAAAACCTGTATAAAGAAAAACGCTTTAGGATCCTCAGTAATGTTTAAGAACATATGAGAACCAGTGCTCTAGGTACTTATAAACTGCTGGGTCAAAGGAATTATCTGTCTTTAGTTTTTCTAAGTAATGCCAAATTGCTTCCAGAAAGAAACTCTACTGGTGTATACTCCCCACCAGAAGTATATGGGCATTCTGGTTTTGTTTTTGTTTTTTAAATTTATTTACAGAGATTGTGTGCAAGCGCTCACGTGGAGGGGAGAGGAGAGATTCCCAAGCAGGCTCTTTGTTGTCAGTGCAGGGTTCGATCCCACGAACCATGAGATCATGACCTGAGCTGAAATCAAGAGTTGGACACTCAACTGACTAAGCTACCCAGGCGCCCTGGGCATGCCAGTTCTTGTTCATCTCCATCAACACTTGGCATTGTCAAACTTCGTTTTTGCCCATCTGCAAGGCACTTAGTGGTTTTAGTTTACATTTCCCTGATGACAAATGAGATTTATCATCTTTTCATATTTACTGGCCATCAGAATTCCCTTCTTTTGTGCAGGAACTGTTCAACTGGGACTCGTCCATTTTCCTATCAGACTGCCTACTTTTTTCTTACTCAATTGTTTTATATACTCTGATAACTTTCCTTTTTGTAGGCTTCACGCCCAGCATGGAGCTTGAACTCATGACCCTGAGATCAAGACCTGAGCTGATATCAAGAGTCAGACACTGAACCAACTGAGCCAACCAGGCACCCCCTACTCTGATAGCTTCCTAACGACCATGTTCTACCTGACCCTCCTCCCCATTTTGGTCCATATTCTCTACATTACATTCCATAGAACACATGGGAAATTATTAATGGAAAAATTTCTGGTTTTGATAAGACCAAGTTATCTGGTCTTACCTGCTCCTAGTTTACTCTTACTAAAGCGAGGCTTGTTTTCAAACTAAGGGATACAGCCCCAACCTGCCATTCTAGACCTACTAATCCCTTGTTAGTAAGCAGCATCCAGAACTCTGGATGCTGAATTCAAAACCCTGTTTTCTCAGTAAAGAATGACAGACTTTAAGAGCTCCATGACCCATACAAAGATTTTTTTTTTTTTAACAACTCAAAAATCTCTTAAGGGTAGAAAGGACTGTTAAATATAGCAAGTTTAAAATAGATTTGCTGAAAGCAATGCAGTGGGTCCTAAAGTCCAGAAAGTTTAGTATTGTCATCACATCTTCAAAATTCAAACACCCAACTACCCTATCCTGCTCCCTGCTTAGGTCTCACCCTTTTATACTCACATTTATTGCCTCGAACAGCATAAGCAAGCTTTAGTTCTGGATGAAATTTGCCCATCTGCTCAATCACTTTTCCCGTTTGAAGAGCCAGCTCGTATGTTGGGGAGAGGCACAAACACTGAACAAGGAGATCATAAAGGTTGAGTTTAAGAGTCTTTTAGTAAAAGACAACAGGCTCTAATGCAACAAGTATGCTGATCTTATTATCACTTTTTTTAATGTTTTATTTATCTATGAGAGAGAAAGAATCCCAAGCAGACTCTATGCTGTTAGCACAGAGCCCAACTTGGGCCCTGATCTCATGAACTATGAGACCATGACCTGAGCCAAAATCAGGAGTTGATGGTTAAACGACCAACCCACCCAGTCACCCCTGATCTTATTACCACTTAAAAGTTCAGGGAACCACAGCCTCTCCAACCAGGCCCACTCTTCAGCTGTAGACCCAAGCCTTCAGCAAGGAGCCCTGGCTGGGAGGATGCCTTTGGAAGCCATTGTTCAAAGCTGCTGTTTCTGAATGAATTCTATCTGGGCTGTGGCCTAGTGCATGAACCTGCTCTGCCAGATCCACAGCCTCAGGCCCAGGAAACTTCAGACCCCTTTAGGGGCGCCCTCATTAACCATCCATCAGATACCACGGTCTTCCCCAGGGCAGGCGATCCAGGCCCTCAGGATCCCCCAGCCCTCACCTGGGGGTATCTCTCTGCTGCTTCCACTCGGCTGAGCATGGCCAGGACGAAGGCGGCTGTTTTACCAGTGCCAGACTGAGACTGGGCTATCAGGTTCTGTGGGCTGGATCAGGAACAGAAAGGAAAAGAATACTGGTTAAATACAATGAAGTATCAGAATGTTCTTTCAGGATGGTAGGAAAACAGTATTCTTCCTTTAATCCAGGTTTTCTGCATTGAGCACAATGATAAATTTTTTATATGATGTTACAAAAACTGCTTAAATATTAATGGAAAAAAATGATTCTTTTAGATGGGTTCACACCAAGAACCCTCACTCTAGACTCCAGCACAGCTAGAGTGCCCTAGTTTTGTACCCCAGGGGCCCCATGGAAATTAACACGGCAGAGAAAAATCTATGCCAAGGAAAATCCCTGAAGACATTTTCTGCCAAGCTGTGTCTCCAGGACTCAGGTCCCTGTGTGTTCCCTTTTTCCTTCTTCTTCTTCTTCTTTTTTTTAATAATGTTAATTTTTGAGAGAGCACGAGCACAAGCGGGGGAGAGGCAGAGAGAGAGGGAGACACAGAATCCAAAGATCTGGAGCAGGCTGTCAGCACAGAGCCAGATGCAGGGCTCGAAACCACAAACTGTGGGGTCATGCCCTGAGCTGAAGTCGTACGCTTAACCTATTGAGCCACCCAGGCGCCCCTTCCCTTTTCCTTTCTTTATGAAAATGCAAGACACCAAGTCAGGCAGATGCTTTCGAGGGAACTTTCACATTTTACTTCATGTAACTCAGTCATGGAAATAGGTGGAATTTTTGTCATTAAACAAGAAAAATTAATAGAGTTGAATGGAAAAGGTTGCTCCATAAAGTATACCAATTATCTACAGATTAAAATATGTAAACAAGTCTTTAGATTCTTAGGAACATGTAGATGTGTAGTAAAGGTATAAAAAAATAAAAGAGAATGATGATCCATTTCAGGATGACACTACTTGACTTGAGGAGGGGGATGTGAATGGACAGGGGTGCATGGGGTCTTCCACTGTCAACCAGATTAACAATGTTTTATTTCTTGACAAAATAGGATTACAGATGTTCTAGGTATTGTTCTTTATACCTTTTTTTGGAAGTTTCAAAAATTTTTCCTACTTAAAAAATTTTTTTTAAACATTTATTCATTTCTGAGAGACAGAGAAAGACAGAGTACAAGAGGGGAGGGGCAGAGAAAGAAGGAGACACAGAATCTGAAGCAGGCTCCAGGCTCTGAGCTGTTAGCACAGAGCCTGACTCAGGGCTCAAACTGTGAGATCATGACCTGAGCTGAAATCAGATGCTTAACCAACTGAGCCAAAAATGTCCTATTTTAAAAACTCACTTTTTAAAAATGCATAGAATAACATTAGTTTTATCAGTTTTTTGTTTTAAAGATTTGTATTTTTTTTTTAAGTAATCTCTACAAACCAATGTGAGCTTGAACACACAACCCCGAGATCAAAAGTCGCATGCTCTACCGACTAAGCCAGCCAAGCACCCCCATCAGTTTTTATTAAGTGGGAAAAGCAGAAGCCATACCAAATTCCATCTGATTCTCTCTGTACATGCTCAAACTGTTTCTCTGAAGGAAACATGTTGTCCCAAACGCCTCATCTTGTTCTCAAGAACAGTAAGTTATTGGTGTAAGACATTAAACCAAATTCTGAAGAGGTGCACTTGGGGTCTGCATACTCACGGCTCAGCAAGCATCATAGGTAATGCATTCTCTTGTATCTTGGATGGTCGATTGAAGCCCATGGCATAGACTCCCTGGAGAAGCTGTGGTTTCCTAGGAGGCCAGGAAGAGAAAGGATGGATTCCTAGTTCAAATTGTTTTAAAGGCCAGTATGTCTTTCCCTCTATCTAGCAAAGAATACTACTTCCTATCTCTGTCAGACATATTTTCCTATGCCTTAAAAAACATAAAATGAAACCAAACCACCATCCTTCTCTCCTAAATCTTAATCTGCAATTATTACACAATTCATAGAATACAGACAAGTTTTCTTTCTTGGAGAAATTCATGCTTTCAGCAGACCCACAAATATGATTGGTCCTGGATGACAAATGTTTCCTGGATACTCCAAGAGTGGTATTTATTAATTTGTATAAATTTTATAATTTGCATCAATGATTTATAAAAGGCATACCTAAAAATAAACACTGCTTACTGTATTACTAAGATACAGAAGTCCCTTTAGAGAACAGGATTCAGTTTTATTTTCTCAATGCAGATGTTAAATTGAACCACAGTCATTTTGTATTCCAGGTCCTTTCCAAAGCCAGCTATGCAAATACACAGGACAATGAAGAGGTAAGAGAACTGATTTAGCCAGTTTCTGTAGCTGATCCACAGTAAATAGGAGTGTTCAATTACCATACTGAACTTCACATATGCTTATATTTAGTAATTACGTTTACTCAAAATCCAGCATAGGAAAGCACCAGCTTATGTAAGTGGCTACACAACAAGTACAACAAGTACAAATTAAAGGTGCTTTTTCTTTGCATTTAGAATAACCTCTGTGCTACCTCTACACTGACAGGGTGCTCTACAAAAATCCCACCAGACTGTTTGTAAAGAAGAGTCAAACCAAGTCAAGCCTTCTGTTCTGCAGGCCTTCCCTGGAGATAACAGGCTCTCTAAAAGGCAAATTCGTCTGGCATATGTTGGTTCCCAGACACAAAGATATCTGAAAGCATAATCTTTGGTGTCTTCTGTTTAGAAGAAAAGGCTATGAAGCTCAGCAGATTGTGGTTTGGTTGCTAAGGAAACAAAGTTACAACTGAATGAAGATTCAAATGATCTAAGAACTTCCAGTGGTTCATTATTTTCCTTTTATTTTGCAGATTAATTCAAAATCTTTAAGTAAAAATAAACCAAGTGTATTATATTAGGCAACTTAGGTTTTGTTTTTTTTTTTTCTTTTTTTATTTCTAGGAGAGCGAGAGAGACAGCGTGAGCAGGGGAGGGTCAGAGACAGAGGGAGTCACAGACCGAAACAGGCTCCAGGCTCTGAGCTGGCAGTCAGCACAGAGCCCGACGCGGGGCCCGAACCCACGAACCGCGAGATCATGACCTAAGCGAAAGTCGGACGCTTAACCGACTAAGCCACCCAGGCGCCCCTAGGCAACTTAGGTTTTATTCTTTGTTTCCTCTAGCCAACAACTACTAAATCAGAGGGAACTTGATTTTTCAGAGAGGACAATTCATTACTGGTTGGACTGAGAGCGCAAGTCCTTTAAATGAACAGGAGTTTAAAAACCATGTATACCTGGAGAAGCAAAATTGTCCCTTCAGGAAATGAAAGAGCCCATCTAGCTGAGAGGAATAGTTTATGAATAGAAGCAGAGATGGCAGAATTGCTGATGAAGCCCCCGATGGAAGAAATACACNGTCCCAAACGCCTCATCTTGTTCTCAAGAACAGTAAGTTATTGGTGTAAGACATTAAACCAAATTCTGAAGAGGTGCACTTGGGGTCTGCATACTCACGGCTCAGCAAGCATCATAGGTAATGCATTCTCTTGTATCTTGGATGGTCGATTGAAGCCCATGGCATAGACTCCCTGGAGAAGCTGTGGTTTCCTAGGAGGCCAGGAAGAGAAAGGATGGATTCCTAGTTCAAATTGTTTTAAAGGCCAGTATGTCTTTCCCTCTATCTAGCAAAGAATACTACTTCCTATCTCTGTCAGACATATTTTCCTATGCCTTAAAAAACATAAAATGAAACCAAACCACCATCCTTCTCTCCTAAATCTTAATCTGCAATTATTACACAATTCATAGAATACAGACAAGTTTTCTTTCTTGGAGAAATTCATGCTTTCAGCAGACCCACAAATATGATTGGTCCTGGATGACAAATGTTTCCTGGATACTCCAAGAGTGGTATTTATTAATTTGTATAAATTTTATAATTTGCATCAATGATTTATAAAAGGCATACCTAAAAATAAACACTGCTTACTGTATTACTAAGATACAGAAGTCCCTTTAGAGAACAGGATTCAGTTTTATTTTCTCAATGCAGATGTTAAATTGAACCACAGTCATTTTGTATTCCAGGTCCTTTCCAAAGCCAGCTATGCAAATACACAGGACAATGAAGAGGTAAGAGAACTGATTTAGCCAGTTTCTGTAGCTGATCCACAGTAAATAGGAGTGTTCAATTACCATACTGAACTTCACATATGCTTATATTTAGTAATTACGTTTACTCAAAATCCAGCATAGGAAAGCACCAGCTTATGTAAGTGGCTACACAACAAGTACAACAAGTACAAATTAAAGGTGCTTTTTCTTTGCATTTAGAATAACCTCTGTGCTACCTCTACACTGACAGGGTGCTCTACAAAAATCCCACCAGACTGTTTGTAAAGAAGAGTCAAACCAAGTCAAGCCTTCTGTTCTGCAGGCCTTCCCTGGAGATAACAGGCTCTCTAAAAGGCAAATTCGTCTGGCATATGTTGGTTCCCAGACACAAAGATATCTGAAAGCATAATCTTTGGTGTCTTCTGTTTAGAAGAAAAGGCTATGAAGCTCAGCAGATTGTGGTTTGGTTGCTAAGGAAACAAAGTTACAACTGAATGAAGATTCAAATGATCTAAGAACTTCCAGTGGTTCATTATTTTCCTTTTATTTTGCAGATTAATTCAAAATCTTTAAGTAAAAATAAACCAAGTGTATTATATTAGGCAACTTAGGTTTTGTTTTTTTTTTTTCTTTTTTTATTTCTAGGAGAGCGAGAGAGACAGCGTGAGCAGGGGAGGGTCAGAGACAGAGGGAGTCACAGACCGAAACAGGCTCCAGGCTCTGAGCTGGCAGTCAGCACAGAGCCCGACGCGGGGCCCGAACCCACGAACCGCGAGATCATGACCTAAGCGAAAGTCGGACGCTTAACCGACTAAGCCACCCAGGCGCCCCTAGGCAACTTAGGTTTTATTCTTTGTTTCCTCTAGCCAACAACTACTAAATCAGAGGGAACTTGATTTTTCAGAGAGGACAATTCATTACTGGTTGGACTGAGAGCGCAAGTCCTTTAAATGAACGGGAGTTTAAAAACCATGTATACTTGGAGAAGCAAAATTGTCACTTCAGGAAATGAAAGAGCCCATCTAGCTGAGAGGAATAGTTTATGAATAGAAGCAGAGATGGCAGAATTGCTGATGAAGCCCCCGATGGAAGAAATACACAGAAAAGGATAATTTCCTTAAAACATTAAAAAAAAAAAAAAAGTGCTTTAAAAAACCTGTTCTTAACTGTCACTTCATTAATGACTTGATTTGGTTTAAGTTAGGGCACATATTTTAAGTGTCTCCTACTCTAAAGCAGTGGTAATAGGTGGCAGGAATGTGGCCCCTACTGGCCCAGAGTGGGCATACTATAGATTTGGCTGATAAAGGTAATTCCACCACTTTCTTATTCACCAGCTACTTCCTGTCTATGATTCGTGTCCTGGCAGGCAGCAGGAATGGTAGTTATGTCTTGTGGTACTCATAATACCCAGCACAGTAGCAGGTACATAAACCAATGATTCATAAACATTTCTTTACTAATATATTAAAGGAAGCAAAAAAATTGGTATGACCCTCCATAATTCTATCTTTAAAATAAAGAGATATTAGAAGTCATTCTTAGCACAATGACATGAATGTGTTCCCTTACAGCTTAATTCTGGGTATTGGATTTTTTGGTGTTTGGGTTTTTTTTTTGCATTCTGGAATATTGAAGGCTGCTTTCCACTGTAGGTACTGGAAATCCTGCACAGATTCTTTTGATCGATTATATAAAAGCAGACAAACTGTTCTTAACCGTAAACCCTATAGTCTAACAAAAGGCTTACCTAATAAGAAATGTTCCTGACATCCAGAAATCACCTGTCAGCCAATATTTTATTGAAAGTTCTAAGAGCATAAAAGAAAAAAGACTTTCAGCTATGATGAATAAATTTGTGGCATTTAAAAATCCCTCCCAAGAGGAGGGATACTGGGCAGCCAAGACTCACACTTTCTGACTTTGGAGTTATGTGAATTATTAGTCAAAGAAGCAAATACATAAAGATTCTTAAAAATAAAAGTAAAAAGTAAAATTCCCAAACGATCTCAGAGATGCTAGTTTTATAAAAAAAAAAAAAAAAAAAGGGCCTGGCAAGGAACAGCTGTTCAAAGAACAAATACTCACAGCCGAAGCTCCTCAAAGGACTTCACTGAGTAGAGCGGGGAATTGGGGTCCCGCTGCAGGACTTCCACTTGGTTCGTGTTATCGACAAGGTTGCTTCTGATCAGCTTGTTGAGTAAGGACTGGGCAGCTCTGTCCTCTGTCCGGAAGAAACCAGCAGACTGTCTTCATGCTCCTTTGGCAAAACCACCCTCATGAAATCTCTCTGCCTGTCTCTGCACCAGCACCTGGGTGGCCAGGTGAGGCTGGAGAACAATGGTCACTCC
>NW_027528867.1:74982-113931 GCF_008692635.1 Crocuta crocuta | reverse complement strand
TTTTTTTTTTGCATTCTGGAATATTGAAGGCTGCTTTCCACTGTAGGTACTGGAAATCCTGCACAGATTCTTTTGATCGATTATATAAAAGCAGACAAACTGTTCTTAACCGTAAACCCTATAGTCTAACAAAAGGCTTACCTAATAAGAAATGTTCCTGACATCCAGAAATCACCTGTCAGCCAATATTTTATTGAAAGTTCTAAGAGCATAAAAGAAAAAAGACTTTCAGCTATGATGAATAAATTTGTGGCATTTAAAAATCCCTCCCAAGAGGAGGGATACTGGGCAGCCAAGACTCACACTTTCTGACTTTGGAGTTATGTGAATTATTAGTCAAAGAAGCAAATACATAAAGATTCTTAAAAATAAAAGTAAAAAGTAAAATTCCCAAACGATCTCAGAGATGCTAGTTTTATAAAAAAAAAAAAAAAAAAAGGGCCTGGCAAGGAACAGCTGTTCAAAGAACAAATACTCACAGCCGAAGCTCCTCAAAGGACTTCACTGAGTAGAGCGGGGAATTGGGGTCCCGCTGCAGGACTTCCACTTGGTTCGTGTTATCGACAAGGTTGCTTCTGATCAGCTTGTTGAGTAAGGACTGGGCAGCTCTGTCCTCTGTCCGGAAGAAACCAGCAGACTGTCTTCATGCTCCTTTGGCAAAACCACCCTCATGAAATCTCTCTGCCTGTCTCTGCACCAGCACCTGGGTGGCCAGGTGAGGCTGGAGAACAATGGTCACTCCCACGGGTCTCCCTTTAGAATGGTGACTGGTAGACCCGAAAGGGAAGAGCTGCCCTCTTCATCTTCATGCTTCTATTCTCCACTCATTCACTCTTCTTGGACTTCTACTTCCACCTCCTTCTCTCTTCTCAAACTTCTAATCCCTTCACATCCTCACTCATCTGATGACCCTGCATCTTCTTTCATGGAGAAGTACCAATGATCAGAAGCACTTCCCCATGCTGTCGTGACACTCCTATACATCTACCTGCATGTGCGCCCATGTTCTCTACATTCCCTCTGGTAACCTGTGCTCCTCAGGCGAACCCCTCCACTGGTATAACAGGTCCCAGCCCCTCTTCTCCATAAGGATATTTCTCCTGACGCTGACTCTGCTTTGCATGATCAGTTTCCCACTCCACTAGAACATCCCCCCAAGCATGGGAACATGTTTTAACACTTTTTTTCTTTTAATGTTTATTTATTTTTGAAAGAGCGAGAGTGAGAAAGGGAGTGGGGGAGGGGCAAAGAGAGAGGGAGACACAGAATTCGAAGCAGGCTTCAGGCTGTTAGCACAAAGCCTGACACGGGGCTCTAACTCACAAATCAGGAGATCACACCCTAAGCAGAAGTCGAACCCTTAACAAACTGAGCCACCCAGGTACCCCCAATTTTTATATCTTCTGAATCAACTTATTACCTATATTTGACTACTACTTTTGAAACACTTTCTTCTTCTGGTTTCTGGATACCACCCTCTTGAGGGGGAGCCTGGGTGGCTCAGTCGGTTAAGGGTCAGACTCTTGACTTCAGCTCAGGTCATGATCCCACGGTCTGTGAGAATAAGCCCCACATCAGGCTCTGCGCTGACACTGTGAAGACTGCTTGGGATTCTCTCTCTCTTTCCCTGTCTCTCTCTCTCTCAAAATAAATTTTTTTTTTAATATTTTAATTTATTTCTAGGAGAGAGAGAGAGAGACAGCATGAGCAGGGGAGGGTCAGAGAGAGAGGGAGATACAGACTCTGAAATAGGCTCCAGGCTCTGAGCTGGCAGTCAGCACAGAGCCCAACGCGGGACCCAAACCCACGAACCGCGAGATCATGACCTAAGCGAAAGTCGGACGTTTAACCGACTAAGCCACCCAGGCGCCCCTCAAAATAAATTTTTAAAGAAACGGATACCACTCCCTTTTGGTCTCCTTCTATCTCACTGACTGCTTCTTCTCAATCTCCTTTGTATTTCCTCCTCATGTCCTTGATCTACTGCCTCTGGCTCCAGAAAGGCAAATCTTGGGTCATATTTTATTTCTTGCTGCAAAGTTTTAAAGAGTAATTACCTTTTTCTTCTTCATCTGTTTTCTCTGCAGTGGCACTGGTTTTAATAACACCTACAAAAGAAAACAGCTGTCATAGTAAGAAGGTAAATTTCAAACCCACCCCCAAGGTGTGACAACGTAAAAACTAAATCTTACTCAGGTGATCAAAATGTAAATATCTGGCATTTCTTTATGTTTAATGGGTTTTTTAATCCTAGAAAGCACATAAGAAAATTTCAACTTTCTAGGAATGTTGACTGACTTCACAGTAGATTAGAATATGTCACCTCTGACTTGCTTATCCTATCTTAAAATATACTATTAGCAAACACAACGAGATGTAAGAAAACACAGGTATTAAAAACAAGAGTAAAATGGTCACTTTTGGTAGATTACAAGATGGTAAACTTGCAGGACTAAGTATCAACTTAAAAATGACTACAGGGGTGCCTGGGTGGCTCAGTCGGTTAAGCATCCAACTCTTGATTTCGGCTCAGGTCATGATCCAGGGTCATGGGATCAAGCCCTCCTCAGCATGGAGACTGCTTGGGATTCTTTCTTTCTCTCTCTCTCTNTAACAGACATCACAACCACATGCCACAAAGTTCGAGTAGATATTTCACAGTGTATATGGCCAAGGAAAGATGTATCCATAATGTAAGATAACAAATGAGCAAGAGACAAAATCAGGCATTTCGCAGAACAGGAAATGTGATTGACCAATAGACGCATGGCAAAAGTTTCTTAACCTCATTATTCATTAGGAAAAGGCAAGATAGGGGCACCTGGGTAACTCAGTTGGTTAAGCACCCGGTTTTGGCTCAGGTCATGATCTCGTGATTTGTGGGTTCGAGCCCCCCAGCTGCCTCTGTGCTGCCAGCTAGCTCAGAGCCTGTTTCACATTCTGTGTCTCCCTCTCTCTCTGACCCTCCCCTTCTCATGCTGTCTCTCACAGAAATAAATAAAACAACAACAAAAAAAAAAAGAAAAGAAAAAGATCCCATTTATAACAGCAACTAAAAAGATGAAATACTTCACGAATAAAAATTAACAAAAAATATGCAAGATTTAAATGAAGAAAACTTTATAACGCTCATAAAAAATGCAGAGTATAGCTAAAATGCCAATAGATAAATTACAGTGGAATTCTAAGATATTCAAGGCAGCAAAAGAGGAAGAGAAGCTATGAGAGACAAACAAATNAAATAAATTTTTTTTTTAATATTTTAATTTATTTCTAGGAGAGAGAGAGAGAGACAGCATGAGCAGGGGAGGGTCAGAGAGAGAGGGAGATACAGACTCTGAAATAGGCTCCAGGCTCTGAGCTGGCAGTCAGCACAGAGCCCAACGCGGGACCCAAACCCACGAACCGCGAGATCATGACCTAAGCGAAAGTCGGACGCTTAACCGACTAAGCCACCCAGGCGCCCCTCAAAATAAATTTTTAAAGAAACGGATACCACTCCCTTTTGGTCTCCTTCTATCTCACTGACTGCTTCTTCTCAATCTCCTTTGTATTTCCTCCTCATGTCCTTGATCTACTGCCTCTGGCTCCAGAAAGGCAAATCTTGGGTCATATTTTATTTCTTGCTGCAAAGTTTTAAAGAGTAATTACCTTTTTCTTCTTCATCTGTTTTCTCTGCAGTGGCACTGGTTTTAATAACACCTACAAAAGAAAACAGCTGTCATAGTAAGAAGGTAAATTTCAAACCCACCCCCAAGGTGTGACAACGTAAAAACTAAATCTTACTCAGGTGATCAAAATGTAAATATCTGGAATCTTTATGTTTAATGGGTTTTTTAATCCTAGAAAGCACATAAGAAAATTTCAACTTTCTAGGAATGTTGACTGACTTCACAGTAGATTAGAATATGTCACCTCTGACTTGCTTATCCTATCTTAAAATATACTATTAGCAAACACAATGAGATGTAAGAAAACACAGGTATTAAAAGCAAGAGTAAAATGGTCACTTTTGGTAGATTACAAGATGGTAAACTTGCAGGACTAAGTATCAACTTAAAAATGACTACAGGGGTGCCTGGGTGGCTCAGTCGGTTAAGCATCCAACTCTTGATTTCGGCTCAGGTCATGATCCAGGGTCATGGGATCAAGCCCTCCTCAGCATGGAGACTGCTTGGGATTCTTTCTTTCTCTCTCTCTCTCTCTCTCTCTCACTTTCATTCTCTCCCTCCCTCTCTCTCCCTCACTTGTTCTCTCTCTCTCAAAACAAACAAAAAACAAAACAAAAAAAAAACCCTAAAAAAAACATATCTTAGCAAAAAACAAAAAAGCTAGGTATAAAATAAACAGAAATCGGTAGTTTTCATAAATACAGACATATAATTGAAAAAGATCCCATTTGGGGCGCCTGAGTGGCTCAGTCGGTTAAGCGTCCGACTTTAGCTCAGGTCATGATCTCACAGTTTGTGGGTTCGGGCCCCATGTCGGGCTCTGTGCTGACAGCTAGCTCAGAGCCTGTTTCACATTCTGTGTCTCCCTCTCTCTCTGACCCTCCCCTTCTCATGCTGTCTCTCTCAGAAATAAATAAAACAACAACAAAAAAAAAAAGAAAAGAAAAAGATCCCATTTATAACAGCAACTAAAAAGATGAAATACTTCACGAATAAAAATTAACAAAAAATATGCAAGATTTAAATGAAGAAAACTTTATAACGCTCATAAAAAATGCAGAGTATAGCTAAAATGCCAATAGATAAATTACAGTGGAATTCTAAGATATTCAAGGCAGCAAAAGAGGAAGAGAAGCTATGAGAGACAAACAAATCAAAAGGTAAAAGTACTTTACTAAACTTACTATATCAATAATTATATTAAGTGTAGACGGATACAAGAAAAAGAAATAAAAGGCATCCAAATTCAAAGGAAGAAGTAAAACTGTCAATATTTGCAGATGACATGATAAAAAGAAATGCCTAGGAATAAATTTAACCAAGGAGGTGGAAGACCTGTGTACAAAACATCATAAGACGTTACTGAAAGTAAAAACACAAATAATAGGAAGGTTTTCCTTGCTCATGGATTGGAAGAGTACTGTTAAAACATCCATTATTACCAAAACATGAATCAATGCACTTCCTATCAAAATTCCAATAGCATTCTTCACAGAAACAGAACAATTTTTAAATTTGTACAGAACCACAAAAAGACCCCAAACTGGCCAAAACAACCCATCATTTATTTTTTCCTCAAAGCAATCTTGAGAAAGAAAGATAAAGCTGGAGGCATCATGCTCCCTGATTTCAAACTACATTACAAAGCTATATAATTAAAACAGTATGGCACTTACATAACAACAGACACCATAGATCAATGGAACACAACAGAGAGCTCAGAAAGAAACCCACACCTATAAGGTCAATTAATTTATGACAAAAGACTCAAGAATATACCAACAGAGAAAGAACAGCCTCTTCAATAAATGGTGTTGGGAAAACTGGACAGCCACATGTAAAAGAACAGAACTGGATCACTGCCTTAACCACACACAAAAATTAACTCAAGATGTATTAAAGACTTGAACGTAAGATCTGAAGCCTTCAGAAGGAAGGCTTTCTAACATCTTGGTCTGAGACTTCTGGCCTCAAGAACCAGGAGACAGTAAACTTTGGTTGCTTAAACTATTCACTTTGTGATACCTGGCATGGCAGCCTAGCAAACTAATAAAGACAGAGAGTGAGAACTGGGTAAATGACAGTCCATAACAGAAAGGAAGCCTTTCACCTGTTTATACTCAGAGTTCTGAACCCAGATTAACTTTTCAAAAATTAAATACAAAATTTAAAGAAACACGATCAAGTGAACAGTGGCAGGAGTTAGAGACTAAATAAAATCTGGAAAACTGGGGTGCCTGGGTGGCTCAGTCGGTTAAGCATCTGACTTTGGCTCAGGTCATGATCTCACAGTCAGTGAGTTTGAGCCCCGCGTTGGGCTCTGTGCTGACTGCCAGCTCAGAGCCTGGAGCCTGTTTCAGATTCTGTGTCTCTGTCTCTCTCTGACTCTCCCCTGCTTACACTGTCTTTTTCACTCAGAAATAAATAAAAAAACATTTAAAAATTTAAAAATCTGGGAAACTAATGTATCCTTTTCAGTAACAAAGCCAAATTTACTGGCTCTCAAATATGGCACTGTCATGTGCCAAGTACTACACTACATGAAAGCTCCTTTTCACACTACAGCTACTACTGCAAAGCAGAAGAGCTAACAGTTACAGGTGACTCACCATTGGTATCTGGTTTGACTTTTTCTTCCTTGATTTGCAAATTACTCATCTGAATGGGAATAAAAGGAAACAGAGTTAAGCAGAGGACCCAATCAAAGGAAGTCCCTTGAGCCAAAGAGAAGTTCTCAGTGAAAATCCAGCAGAACTAGTTCAGCACCTTTACTCAGGGGGTTGTCCTGCTGAAGCAGGATTCCTAAAAGCTTGGGTGAAGACATCATTTCGGGCATCTTCAAGAACCTTAAAAAGGGAGGACTAAACATAGCAGTTGGGGAAAAAAAGTTTGACAACAGTCTCAAACCTCTAATTTTCTGCCAACTTATGCTCCTTCTAGAACATCTAACCTTCATTAAATACCTGTGATAGCCTTTCAATGGCACACACACAGTTCCCTTCCAGATACAGTGAACAACAATTCCATCTAGGGGCACCTGGGTGATTCAGTCAGTTAAGTGTTTGCCTCTCAATTTTGGCTGAGGTCATGATCTCACAAGTGAGTTCAAGCCACCCGTTGGGCTCCACGCTGACAGTGTGGGGCCTGCTTGGAATTCTATCTCTCCCTTCCTCTGTGTCCTCCCCTGAGATCTCTCTCTCTCTCTCAAAAATACAGTAACTTAAAAAAAAACAAAAACAGTATCATCTAAATATTTCAATATTCTTGTTAGTCCTGAAACCACACTATATTCATGCAACACTAAGCAAATAAAGTATAGCCATCTTTCTGGTCTTATCAACCACATCCACTATAAGTTAGGTAAAAAAATTATTTATTATGATCAAAGAACAGACAAATTCATGGTCCCGATTTAAACTATTTCAGAAACTTGAACAGAAGTTTTTTTATTGATTTTGGTCAATAACCTTTAGTCCTGGTCAATGCAAACTTGCTTACTAAGTTGCAGATGAAAGTGCAAGCAGAGCAGTAATTTATACATTCGTAATGAAGTCTCTAATCTAACCGGAACTATTTTCCCATATTCAAGGTGTTGGTAAGAGTAAGCTTGTGATATAGAGACGGTATCATAAAGGTGTGTAGTCAGGTTGTGAGGAGTACCCCAAATCAAGCCCTAGACCCCCAGCCCTGTCCCCAAAGAAATCCCTGAACTGATGCAATCATTCATTATCCTTATGGTGGCCACCACTGTTTCTTGAGGGCACTGAGAAATATTTCCTCCTCCAGTCTCCTTCCCCTCAACTGACCCTGCTCATGGTCTTTGGAAATCCACCCTCACACAGTAGAAATATTTATCTGATCTCTTTAGAAACCAGGTCTTGCAGAGAAAAATCAAACCAACACACTACTAGAGGTGGACACCCTTTCCCTGAAGGTCAATGGGAAGGTTGGTACCTAACAGAGGTGTTTTATACTAGAACTTATCCACTGATTAACCCTCATTTTTAGGCTGAATACACAGGGATTCACAAGGACTAACGGACTACTCTTGGGATGGGCTGAAAAACACAAATAAGACAGTCTGTTGTACCTAATCCAACCAAGTTGATTAGAGTGGTCTCTAAGCCTAACTGATGAAAAAAAAAATTAACCAAATCTACTGTAACTTGTTTGACAGATGTGGTAACAAAGGATGACATGCTTAGGGGATAGACAGATCTAGGAATTTGTCAGCATTTATTCAGCTGCATTCAAGGGCAACACTACTAGCAGATTAGTATTCCTATCTTGAGAGAGGTAACTCCACCATGGGAAAGAGGCAAGCCAATCAACTCCATTCTTCTTCATTCTGAATTAATCTTCAGCGAGGAACCTTCTGATTATTAATTATGCATCTCACAGAAGGTAGTGTCCTTGACCCTGGACATAGGCTTTCAGTTATAAATCCCTTCCCTATCCAAATTAAGAGTAGCTCTTGGGGGTGCCTGGGCGACTCAGTTGGTTAAGCATCTGATTTCAGCTCAGGTCATGATCTCCTGGTTTATGGGTTCGGGCCCCACATGGGGTTCTATGCTGACAGCTCAGAGCCTGGAGCCTGTTCCGGATTCTGTGTCTCCTTCTCTCTCTGTCCTTCCCCCGCTCATTCTCTGTCTCTCAAAAATTAATTAAAAACGTTAAAAAAAATAAATAAATAAAAAGAGCTGCTTCTGAAGGATGGCTAAACCTCTATCAGTCCCAGAGTCCCTGATTCTGAAGAGGTGAACTCTCTGGCACTCAAAGACACTTCAGAAAGGCTTCAAGATAAACCTCTATGACAATTCTAATCACAAAAGGGTCAAATTATGCCTCTAAAAGATTCGTAGGGTTGCCTTTGTTTTTTTGTTTTTGGTTGATCAGAAGAAGAGAAGGATAGAAATTATACTGGTGATATGGCCAAAAGAGGCAGCAAAGGAAGCCATTTGTGTTGAAAGAGAGGACAGTGATGAATGAACTGGCATCAGGCCCTTTCTACTAATTCAAACTCTCAGAATCTTTTATCAGGGCTCCTAAAATTGCATCCAAACTAAACTTCCTGACATAACTCTCTTTTTCCTCCAAACCCATTTTTATATGTGAGAAAGACTCTGAAGGTACATCTTTGATCATTTCCATTTACTACCTGTACACTTGAGAGCACAGCCATATAACCTAATACTATGAATTAGTTATTAAGCTAAGACACACAAGTCTACATGGAAAATAAAAAAAGGGGGAGAGGGTCTTCCCCAGCTATTAGGAAGCAATATTTTAATACATTTATTGACATCAATCTTCTGAGAAGTAGAGTGGTTAAAACTAGATACCAAGTATGTTTAGGTCTATATGTACAATATTCATAATATCACAGCTAGATTAGAGTCACAGGTTTAAAAAAATTTTGTGGGGTGCCTGGGTGGCTCAGGTGGTTAAGCGTCCAACTCTCAATTTTGGCTCAGGTCTTGCCCAAGTAGGGCTGTGCCAACAGTGCAGAGCCTGCTTGGGAGTGTCTCTCCCTCTCTCTCTGCACCCCCCACCCCAACTTCCACTGTTTCTATTCTCTCTCAGAATAATAAACATTAAAAAATCTGAAAAAAGTTCTCAGTAACTATCTTTTAGAAAGGATCTTATGTGAAGCAGTAGATTTTAAGTGCTATAGTGTCAGAACCTTATCCTTTGTAATACTCTGATTTCTTCATTGATAATAGCCAGTTTTGTTCTTAACATTTTATTATTTTTTTAATGTTTATTTATTTTGAGAGGGAGAGTGACAGTGTGAGCAGAGAGGGGCAGAGAGAAAGAAGGAGAGAATCCCAAGCAGGCTCCACACTGTCAGCACAGAGCATGATGAGGGACTCGATCTCATGAACCATGAAACTACAACCTGAGCCAACATCCAGAGTCAGATGTACAACCAACTGAGCCACCCAAGCGCCCCTATATTGTTTCATTACTTGCCCTGATTCTTCTCCTGAACTCCAATGCCACATTTCCAAATGTGAGATGGATGCTCTGCAGAAAACAGTTAACACAGTTAACAGTTTCCTATCCTTAGAAAAACCAGCTTGCAAGGTTGGCCCCTGGTTGGCATCTGGGAACTCGGACTTCAGAAGGGGTCCCACCATTCTCAGAACCGCTGAGGGGTTTGCTGTGCCTAAACTGTAAAAACATTTGTTAAACACCTGCTTTCCTTCTGGAAGTCTGGAATTTTGGAACATGCTAAGCAGAGAGTGACTTTGTGGCAGCTCTCCGATAAGAGCCCTGAGAAGTGAGTCTCTAATGAGCTTCCCTGACAATACTTCACATGTGTTGTTACAATTAGCTGGTGTAGGACTTTAATTAAGCTGAGTGTGTAAATCCACAAGAAGAGGTGTGATAAATCATAGCTGAGAGTACAGTTATGTGCTGGGTCCCATGAGTTCTCCCATGAAATCACTGAACCTAGATAATTCTTGGGGACTCCCAACACAGGTACTTACCAAGATGTCATCCTTGTCTAAAATTCAGAGACCTCCAAATCAAATCTGCCCATCTTCCCACTTCCCTAGTCCCGTTAGCATTTTACTAATACCACTTGTGGGATCCCGCCTGCAAACAGCAACCTCTGCCTTTTTCCTAAATCCTGCACATTATACCACAATTATCTCTTGAATCCATCTCTTCATTCTCACTTCCACCACCCAACAACAAACACCCTCTCTGGTCTATTAGAATAACTTCCACACTGACTGCCTTTCCTGTAGACATTATTCCTAACATTCTCTGTATTCAATAAATCTTGCCAGCTCTCAGATCTAATCTTGTCAGTATTCTAAAAAATCCCCAAACTGGGGTGCCTGGGTGGCTCAGTCGGCTAAGCATCCAACTTCAGCTCAGGTCATGATCTCACAGTTCATGGGTTCGAGCTCCATGTCGGGCTCTGTGCTGACAGCCAGCTCAGAGCCTGGAGCCTGTTTCAGATTCTGTGTCTCCCTCTCTCTGACCCTCCCCTGCTCACGCTGTCTCTCTCTCTCTCTCAGAAATTAAAAAAAATCCCCAAACCGACTAAGTATCTCCTCTTGAAGTTCTCGTTAAGGTTGCAAAGTACACTCTATATTTTCTGTACAGCTTTTACTACAACGCATAAACTTAAGCTGCAGCAAAAATGAGTTCTGATTCTTGCTCTCTAGACAAGTCTAGCACTTTTGTGCATTTTCTCTTGAGACATCATTCACCTCTATCTTACATGACTCATTCTCTATTAATCATTTGAAATGTAAACTTCTTCACAAGCCATCTCCCTATTGCCTATTCATAAATATCCTCTCTCTTCAGACATCACTTATCACATTATTCTTACCATTTTCAAGGCACTTCCCACATTCTTGCCTTCCCAAGTAGACTGTAAAGATTCTTCCTGTATTCCACTGGAGTTAGCCCACAATATTTGCTGACAAACTGACAATCCTCCCAATGCAGTCAAGGATGACTGCAGAAGAAATGTTAACTTAGGCATTAAAAAGTTATGTAAGACTTCAGACGACCAAACAAACAAAAACTATTAAAATCAATAGTGAACTATCACTAAACTACACTTACATATAAGAACAGAAAGCCAGTTTACACTCTAACTACCTTACACTTGAATGGATATTCATTTATCAAAGAACCAGGATGTAAAACTAAACATGCCTTTTAAACATCAAAGAAGCAATTTGTAGTCCCTCCCGCCAACATTTACAGTAGACTGAAACACTAAATCTAAACCTGAATCTGTTATCCGGCAAAAAGCTACCAAATGTCAACTGTGCTAAGCACAAATCCTCCCCCCCCCCGCCAAAAAAAAGCGTTTAGCACCAATTCACTCAGAAAACAGATGAAGGAGAGAATCAGCATCTAAATTTTCCTGTCTCTACAATCCCCACTGAGGAGGTGCAATACAAGGAAAGAAAACATACAAAGCGGGAACAAATTTGTTACAAAACAAAAAAGTCTTGAACTGGCCCAGATGAAAAGTACAAGCTCAAGGCTGGTCTCTATCACCCTAGGCTCAAATCAGGGCTCCGGGATTCCCTGCAGCAAAGTCTAGGAAGGTGTGGGCCACAAGCCTGCCCAGCCCGGGCAGCTCCCGGGGATCGAATCAGGGTCCGCTCGGGGCCCTGCTACGTTCGCCCCGCGAAAGCTAAAGCCACTGACCGACTTGACAGCCGCTTCCTGCTCGTCCACTGCCAGGGCCCACGAGTCGGTGGCCATGACGCCGGGAGCAGGGAGGCCGACTCCCAAAAAATTCACCACCCGGCGCGCCAACACCTGCCCAGAGTCCGCTGTTGCCGCAAGAACCTCCCTGACGCGGACCGGAAGCAGCCGCACCGAAAGTGACGTCAGTTCCCGCCTCGAGCAAGACGTCATTATTCCGCGCCGCGTAGGTCATGTGCTTACGTCGGTCCGCTTCTGGCTTCGTGGTAGCAGCCTCGTCATTCCTTGAAATCCCTAAGCTCTGTGGAGTCAAACTGTTAGTCCTCGTTTTATTGCCTTACTTCACACTGAAGTAATCCAAGTTTTATTCTAAACCCGTTACGTGTCTCAGTGAATTCTAAAGCCTTACACAAAGGTAAGTCCCATGAAAATGCTGTAGATGCCCGTGTCTGCTTTTAACAACGCGATTAACATGTAAGAAAACAACAAAACGAAACCAATAGCCCTTAGACCCCCATAATTCAACCACTCCAAAAATTAAACACAACAGCTTTTCCTTCAGGGATCTTCCCGTCTTTGTCTATATGCATCAAAGTATGGGTATTTTACATAGTCCTAAACAAAGTGCACGTACGATTTTAAATTTGACCTTTTTATTATAAGGTAAGTGTTTTTTCATGTTGTAATTATGAATTTAATGGCATTATAACACTCCATCAAACTCCTATCTCATAGATTACCTAACTCCCCTATGTCTATCCCTGTGGGGATATAGGTTATTTCCAATATTTTATTATTAATATTCAGCATCTCCATACCATGAAAAATCATCTTGTTTGCTTCCGGTTTGCTGTTTGTCTCCCCGCCCCCTCTCAGAATATGAACTTTTTAAACAAGAGCAAAGATTTTAGTCTTAGTCACAGTTAATTTGAGAGCCTAGAAAAGTTCACAACACATAGTAGCCTCTCAACAAATATTTTTTAATGTGTAGATGAATAGAGTAATAGAGACTTCAGTTCAACATGTATTACTCAAGGACACAATTCTAAAAATTTTTTTAATGTTTTATTTACTTTTGAGAGAGAGAGAGACAGCGTGAGCAGGGGAGGGTCAGAGACAGAGAGAGACACAGAATCTGAAGCAGTCTCCAGGCTCTGAGCCAGCTGTCAGCACAGAGCCCGACGTGGGGCTTGAACCCACTATTCGGGTGATCATGACCTGAGCCGAGGTCAGATGCTTTACAGACTAAGCCAGCCAGGCGCCCCTCAAGGACACATTTCTAATAGCAACACTTATGTCAAAATGTGTGAATGACTTGAAAAATTTGCAAGAGAGGGAACTAGTGGTCAGTAAGCACGTGAAAAAGAGCTTGAAATCATTGGTTATTAAGGAAATGCAAATCAAAGTCACAATGAGATACCACTGCACACTGCTAGAATGGCTAAAATTAAAGATTAACTTACCATATGTTGGTAAAAACGTGAATGTTAAAAAAAATTCAACAATGTGGTAAAGATGGTAAGGCATAGGGGATAGGTATAGGGGCCACTGCAATGGGATTTTTCAGTGAGGGTGAGATACAGCAGAGCAAGAGAATTTATAGCCCAGGACGGGGGAAGGGAGGTACATATGGTCAGTGGATGGAAAATAACTAAGAGGAAACATTAAGAGTAAGGGGGATTCTGGTTAAGCTAACCTAACAGGATTCTTGCTGACAAAAGGCCAGGATGATCAGACATTACCTGGAGGATGGTGCAAAGATGAAGAACCTATAAGACGTTGAGGGTGACCAGATGGCAAGTGTGAGAGTTTTTTGCTAAAACTGTATTTTACCAGGAACTGCACCAATAGGTTTAGGAGAAGGTTCAAGAACGTGACTAAAGTTTGGTCAAGCAAAGAAACTTTGTCAAGAGCAACTGAAACTCTCATACGGTTCTACAGAAATTGTAAAATGACACAATTGGTGTGTATGTTTGGCACCTTCTCAAGAAATTAAACCTACACCTACTCTGTGACCCAGCAAATCTCTCAGTTACTCTCCAAGAGAAATGAAACATGTCCACAAATGTTTATAACAGACTTGGTCAAAATAGCCCGAATTGGAAACAACCCATATGTCCATCAACAGGAGAATGGATAAACAAACTATGGTATGTTTATTCAATGTACTACTATACTACTCAGCAATAAAAAGGAATAAACTACACATGATGAAGTAGATGAATTTTAGAGACATTGTATTAAAGGAAAGATGTCAGACGTGAGATGCATACTGTAGGATCCATTTATATGCAAGTCAGAAGTAGAAGTGAGATCTACAGTGAGAACACTCAGAACAGTGGTTGCACTGGAGAAGGGAAGGTTGAGTAGGACACAAGAGAACTTACTGGGTGATAGAAATTTCCTATGTCTTGATTGGGGTTCTGGTTACATAGATATATAAATGTATTAAAACTCACGGAGTAGTAGATTTAAAACGTCATTTCATTGTATATAAATTATACTTCTCAATAACATTGATTTAAAAAAACAAAAAAGGAATAAAGTACTGTTACATACAACAGAAACTAGAGCTTTGCCGTCTCCTAGACATGTTGAGCAAAAGAATCCAGACACAAAGTACATAGTACATGATTCCGTTTATGTAAGTTCAAAACAGGTATGTATATCTAATCTATAGTGATAGAAATCAGAACAGTGGTTGCTGGGGCATTGGGGTGGGGGGTTAGAACGTTTTCTACCTCTGAACCATTCATTGAAACAGGGCATGCACAAACTATGCTACAGAAGTGAGAATGCCAGATGCCATATTGTCTTCCCAAGTGACTGATGTAATTCCCAGCAACTGTACCACCAATGAGTTGAGACAAACTACATTGTTAATGAAGGGTCAGCACCATAGTCTAACTCTGTGTTGGGCAGCACGACCCTGGAGGAGGCTAATAGGTTTTTTGAGGAATAATGTTCCTTCTGGCCTACTATTTCAACAATTGCCTAAAAAACAACTAGATTTTGAGGCACCTCTCCCTCAGTATTTCTTATCTCAAACATCTACACAGCAAACTCTCATGAAAAGTAAAAGCAGCAACACCTTAAGACTCAATTGTAAGTTCTTTGGGAGCAGAGAATCTTGCTTAGGGAGGAAGTGAAGTCTGGATGCCCACTGTCCTCTTTTGATTGCTATTTTGTTACAAAATCTACTACACTAGCATTGACGGGGCGATTCCTACATTGTTTCCACTGAGACAGAATTCCTTATACTTTGGTCTCCAGGGGAATTGAACATAGGATTTTTGCTTGCATTGGATTTATAGGGTGTTGACTGAAATTTCTCTTTAGTTTACCACCTGTATCTATTAGAAGGCTGGTGGGCATTTGTTTAGTCCAGGTAAGTGCTCTCAAGGATGTCTAGGCTGAGGCTCCGTCTGGAACAGTGAAACCAGCCAGCCTGTTTTAGAACAGCTCTGGGCAATAGGGCTGTCTCTTCCCCTTCAGTTAGCATTTTTATTCCCAAAGGAGGGCATCCAGACAGAAGCCACAGAGAATCCCACTCTTCTCCAGACCAGAGACCAACAGGAAGGGCACATTCTTTTGAAGCTGTGGACTGGACAGCCTCCTTCCCTGAGTCAGATTCAGCTAGATGGGGCAATGATAACATAATGCGTTAACAGTTTTTAAAGTGCATTCTACACAATTTACTTGAATCAGCTAAATAAATTCTCACATTACTATTGTTATCTCCATTTTACGAGTAAGGACATTAAGGTGCAGGGAAGTCAACTTTTCCAAGATATATGGCCTAATAAGTGGCAAATCTAGGGTTTAGATTCAGGGCAACCCAATTTCAAAAAGCATTGGGCAACAAAATCAAAAATTAAGGGCAGAGTGTGGGGCCAGCATTCCTGGGACCCCTTCCCAGAGCACTTTCTAACTGGCCTTTTGGGCCTCAGTGAGCTTGAACTTCATCTTACATGGAATTGCTGATACACGATTATTTTGATTTCATCACTAAACAGTGAGTCCTGTGGGCAGGGACCTTACCTGCTTTGCTCACCTTTGGTTCCCTAGCATCTCACCCAGAGCAAGGGCACAGTAAACCGTTTTTGAATTAGGTAGTGAATGAATCAATTAATGAACTGGTGATCAACAAATAATCATCTCTCCTGGACATGCCTGTCTCTGGCATCGTCATTTGTTCCAAGCGAATGGGTTCAGGAACGTGCACTGCCTGTGCCTGCGGTGGGGTGAGGGTAAGCCTGATAGGATGTGGAGCTTACTATAAATGAATGAATGAATAAATGATATTCCTTTTCTCTGATATGGCAAGCAGGGGGAGGGGAATGAGAGGAGGTAATGCTAGAAGGACTCAGAAAATAATGGGAATAATGGCAGGAGCCAGACGACGTTTGTATTTGGCCCACAAAAGTCTAATGACTTATTTATAATAACAAAAAATCTGTATGAAAAACTGGGGATAATTTTAAAAGAAAATATGTCAAACATATTCCATGTTTTCATTCATTAACACATGTTAAAAGAGCAGGTTTCTCTATAAAACACATCCTGCTGACAGCCAGGAGTTCAGTGATTGAGTAAAACCACTTCCTGCTCTTACCGTACCTAACAATAAGGGAGACAGGCAATAAGCAAGCGTTCCTAAGCTTAGGCGTATTTGAGGCATATATGAAGCAAATACAGCCTAGTGGTTCAGAATGTGGCCCTGGAGCCAGACTGCCAAGGTGTAAGCCCTGACTTGCTACTTGCTAGCTGTATGTGATAGGGCAAATTCCTTAACCTCTGTGTTGTGCCTGTTCCTCATCTGTAAAGTAGGAACCATAGTTGTTATGAGGAGTAATAAGTTACTCCATGTAGACCCTTGTTTATTCTTAAAGATTCCATTCATTCATTCATTCATTTATAGTAGGCTCCACGCTCAGCATGGAGCCTAGCGTGGGGCTTGAACTCACAACCCTGAGATCAAGACCTGAGCTGAGATCAAGAGTCAGACGCTTAACCAACTAAGCCACCAAGGTGCCCCTTAAGATTTTAAGTAATCGCTACCCCCAGCATGGAGCCCGAACTCACAACTCCAAGACCAAGAGTCAACACGCTTCACTGACTGAGCCAGCCAGGTGCCTCAGTGAATCCAAGTAGACCTTTAAAAGGTCACCTGACACTGTTCATAAGGCAACTACTGGGCACAATGGAAGATAATGACAGGAGTCAGGCAGGCCTTCCTGAAGAAGGCATGGTTTTTACCACTGAAATAAGAGGGACCAGGAAGGGACAGAAGAAAGGGAAGGATTGGGAGAGGAGTTCTAAGGAGAGGTATAACCATGACAGTGGATGCAACTGGTCACAAGGTTGTTGGGGGGCAACTTGGGGTGGGGCAAGTTTTCCCCTCCAGGATCCTCTACCCATGCAGGGTATCCCGGTCTCATGTGCTCTGTTGGGGGACTTCCAAGAGATCAAGACTTTGGAGCA
Source organism: Crocuta crocuta (assembly GCF_008692635.1). NCBI lineage: Eukaryota > Metazoa > Chordata > Mammalia > Carnivora > Hyaenidae > Crocuta > Crocuta crocuta. The sequence goes on along the minus strand of NW_027528867.1, from coordinate 96,586 downwards.
GTACAATGGCCCCAGGCAGTGCCCCAGGGTGAAGCAAAGGGAGTGTCCTCTGAGCTCCTACTACACTACTCCCTGGCTGCCTGCAGCGTTAGAGGGCTCCTGTTTTTAGTTCTATTCTTTTCCTTTGTGCTCATCTTAGCCACAGTCCTGGAGGTGAAAATCTCTCCACCTCAGCCTGAAGTCCTAGGAATATCTTTGTTTTTTGGTTTTGGCTTCAAAGTGGGCTAGGGGAGGAAATATTTCGAGAAATTGGAGAGGGAAATTACAGGATCACTAAGTTTTCTGAGACATAGCCCAGCATAAGGGCAAATTTCGTGATAGTGGAGCAGAGAGCATGAGGGAGAAACTAAGTGAGGCACCTGATCTGGAGAGCCTAGTACAAACCATTTTACACAGTTTGGGCTTCTCTTAAGAAAAACAGGGGTGCCTGGGTGTCTCAGTTGCTTAAGCATCTGACTTTGGCTCAGGCCATGATCTTGCGGTCCTGTCTGTGAATTCAAGCCTTGCATCAGGCTCTGTGCTCTCAGCTCAGAGCCTGGAGCCTGCTATGGATTCTGTGTCTCCCTTGCTCTCTCTGCAGATCCCCTGCTTGCACATTCTCTCTGTCTCTCTCTCAAAAATAAATAAACATTAAATTTTTAAAAAATGAATAAACCTTTAAAAATTAAAAAAAAAAGAAAAATGGAGAGTGTGTATGGGACGGGACGATCTTGAGCAGGAGAGTGGGATCAGACTCAAGTGTTAGAAAGATCACATTGGCTGCCATGTGACAAATGAACTGGAGGAAAACCCAATTGGAGGCAGGAGCACCTGCTGGGAGGTTGATGTGGTAGATACATAATGGTGATCTAGACCAGGGTGAATTCTAGAAACACTGATTGAACCATATAAAGTGCCACTTTTATAGGTCACCAATTGTCAAATAGCACATTTCATTTGGTTTAACTTGATAGAAGGTAGAATGGATAGCTGTGGTGGATTAAAAATAGCCACAGACACTTCAAACTCCTCTTATCAAGAGATCTTTATCCACCCCCACCCCCACCCCTAATCTCTGCACTGGCCTGTGACTTCTTTGACTAAAAGAATGTGACAGAAGTGTGCTGTGGAGTTCTGAGCCAAGGCTTCAAGAGAACTCACAGCTTCTCCTCTCTTCTCTTGAAACCCAGAGACCACCTGCCATGCTATGAAGGTGAAAGACCATGTGGAGGGGCCCAGTTGTCTCAGCTAAGTCCAGACATCAGCCAAGGGAATGCAGCTGCGTGAATGAGCCTGGGAGAGACCAGCCAAGCTACTCAGACCAAGTTGTTTTGAACCACTGTTTTGGGGTTACATAGCAATGGATAATAGATACAAAAGGACTTGGGGATTATTGGTTGGGGAGCAGGAAGATTCCTGATGAATCCAGATTTCTTGCTTGAGCAATAGACAATTACAGTGCCATTTTGTGAGATCAAGTTAGAGGAAGAGCCAAGAGCAGAACATGAGTTTTTTTGCCATGATAGTGTTTGGTGATAGTACAATATGAAGGATTCAGTTTTGGATATGTTGAGTACAAGATTCCTTGAAAACATCCCAAGTGCAAGTGTCCTGTAGGCAGTTGTTTTTATAGCCCTGGAGCTCAGAAATCGGGTCTTGGTATAGATTTTGGAATTGCCAGCAAAAAGAAAGCCAGAGAAGTGAACAAGATTGCCCACAGGAGAGAGGAAGAAATGACCCAAACCAGAGCTATGAGGACCAGTCACATTTAAGAAGTAAATACAAAAGAGCCTACTGAGGAGACTGAGAAGTGACCAGAGAGAAGGAAGACAAGGGAATGTAGTTTGTCACCTTAGTCACCAAAAGACTGGTTAAAGAAAGACATTAAGAGTGTTAAATGCTGTTGAGGAGTCAAATATAATTAAAAAGTGTTTTTTGGATTAGCAACATGTAGGTCATTGGTGTCCTTGGTGAAGGCTATTTCCAAGGAGCAATGGAGGCAGGAGGTGGACTGCAGAGGGATAAGGAATAGGACTCGGTGGGTAGAAACAACTCCTAGATTTTCAGCCATCAGGAAAAAATGTAATGCTAGAGGATAAGGAATAGAGGGAGGTTTGATTTTAAATAAGAGATAGGTACAAACAGTTTAAAATATCAAGAAGAGTTAATGGCTGAACCTTGAGGACATTGTGGTGAAATAAGCAAGTCACAAAAAGGCAAATACAGTATAGCCCCACTTACGTGAAGTACTTAAGAACAGTCAGAATCCCAGAGACAGAAAGTAGAATGGTGGTTGTTAGGGGTTGGGGAAAATGGATCATGGGGAATTGTTTACTGGCTAAGAGCCAAAAGAATTACGGAGATAGGTGGTGGTGACGGTTGCATATTATGAATGTATTTAATACCACTGTACAACTGAGATAGTTAAGATGGTAAATTTTGTTACGTGTATTTTACCACACTACACAAAAGGAAAAATTGAGGGGAGAGGGAACCAGCTAATTGGGGTGGGAGGTTGAAACTATGAGAGGGAATAGATGGAGCAGGTCCTTAAACAGCCACCGGAGAGGGAATTTGGTGCACTGGTAGAGAAATTTAGACAATAGGGACTTCTTCAGTTGTAACAGGAGGGAGAGGGAAGGATAGGTACGGTTGGGGGAAGGTCTGCTAAGCAGAAGGCTGAGAGGAGTTTTCTCTGTTGATTGTTTACTCCCGAGTAGGGAGACAATGGGGTTCAAAGTTTGAGGTGAGTGAAAGTCTTATAATGGGCACTGGACAGAGTGGAAGAGTTAACTAGAAAGGACTAGTGAACCATAAGGTTAGAAATACTCATGCTGTTTCTTAAGTCTCCCCCATGGACGTCAAATATGAAATCAGATGAATCAAACAATGTGTGTGTCCCTCTAGTATAACCCTACTTGCTTTAAAAATCAAAGCGATGCCAGAGCACTGGGGCCTGTTCTGTTGTTAAAACTGGACTCAAATGACATTGGTTTATCAGGACAATTTTTGTGCAAATTTAGAAGCCATTGATGTCTGAGGGGAACAAAGACCAGAGGACAGTACATGTAGCACACTTGACTGCATGCCTGCACACTTGACTGCATGCCTGACCAGGGCTGATTCAAGTCCTTTCAAGTCTAAGTGTGGGGATGTGTCCTCTCAGGGATAAGAATGAGATTACTTGGCTTTGCTCCAATTGGACAATTCCAAGGATAGTGGAAACATATGGATGAGGATACAACAGTACAGTTAGTTGTAAAGACTCACAAAATGTGTACTAGTACTTCCAGGAGAATTCCATCCTAACACCTCCCCCCACAAACACCCCTTCCTATTAGACAGGCTGACTGTAGCCCTGGGTTGTAGATCTGCATGAAGAAAAGATCTGCAACCCCTGCCTGAGAGATACCGCTAAAGCAGATATGACATGATCTCACCTGAGCCGCTGAACCCTCAAACAGCCACCTATCTCAGACTTAATCTAATGTTTTCTTCCACCTACTCCTATCCCTCATCTTATAACTAGAACTACCATGTATAGGCCCCTTGCTCCAATGAATACTCAACACTGAATAGTTTCTAAGCCAAGGCATCTAGCATCTAGCAACAGGGGCTGGAGAATGAGAGGACATAAAATGTGACAAATATCCTCCAAGCAGATCCCCAGTTAGCCTGACTTGAAATTAGGTGTTTGAAGCTATTCTGGGAAAGCCCCATCCCAGATTCAGGATTAGGAAGGCAAGGCATTGGAGCCTTCTAGCGTCAGCCCCTCAGGTTCCTTCAGCTCCAGTGTGTCATTTTTAGAAGATGCTACAATCTGAATCAATCAACAGAATAAAGACCATTTATTCTCAAGCACAAAAAGCAAAGTCAGATAAAACTGCAGGGAATTCCTAAGAACCTGACATCTATGTCCAGGACCAAGAGAAACCTAAAGACCCCTGAAATCTACAAGCTGATGAAGAGGGGCCAAGACCTTGCTTGCGAAGGGGACAGACCTGAAATCATACATGCTGTGTATGAGACTCAACCCTGATATAGCTGTTCTTTCCAGACCTTCCCTTTGGGTTTCTCCCCAGAGTTATTTTGTACAATGGATCTTTTAGAGCCACAGTCCTTTTTGGAATAACAAGTAGGCATAAAAGCCTATCATGCTTCCTCTGTGATATCCCTCCAGTCTATTTCTTCTTTTGTACTTTTTCAATACAACCAATGGCATCCTGACATTTGATGTGTGATGGGACTGATGCAATCATCTTCAAATTGTTTTCTCAGATGCCTGCCTTTTCCAGCTCCACTGAATCCTACATATGTCTGCTAGACATCCCCCCCAACCCCACCAATTTCATAACTGCCTTCTGGTGACTTAACAATCTTTAATTCATTAAACTCCCAAACACTGTTCAACCAAGTTTTCATTTTGTGTCAAGACTTTTCTCTGTTTATGTGGCAAGGCTGCTCTCCACACTGTCCTTCCAGTATGCTAGGTTTATCCTGGAGAAACTATTTTAGTTTTAATATTACTTTCCCCTGCCTAGGGCACTCTGTTATTTTTCTCTCAGAAGCAAACTCCACTCTATGAAATCTTCTCTGGCCTCAGAAATCCTTACCTTCTGAATACTAGTAACACTGAAACTGCCTTTATGTTAAATAATAAACAAGATGGAACAAAGGGAGAACACCTACTTCCAAGGCCTATTTTTATTTCCCTAGGACTAGAAAAAATTTATGTAAGGACTTTGTATTGGCATCTACTTTCTTTCTAATTAGGTAGCCAGTGTTCTCTGGTTTACCAGCAGGAAAAAAAGGAATGTGAGGAGCCCTCTGGCACTGAGTAGGGCCCTTGGCCTATAGAGACATTGCAATGATTTGTGCTGGAGCAATGTCAACTCTGAAATGGAACAGTAGTATCAGGTGATGACTAGCCTATGAAATCATATGTCTCCACTTCAGCATGATCATTAATACCAGCAACCAAAAACATAATGTCTTCTTATACTCATTAACGTTGTCCCAGTAACATGTGCACTTCATAATTAAGTTCAATTAACATCAATAACAAATACATCAACAATTATTATGCACACAATGAATGACACTCAAAAAAGACCCCAATAAAATCCACTGTTTATGGATAATGAGTATATCCAGAGTCTTCCATTGGACCAAAAATCTCTTTGCCAAATGAGTTTCTCTATTCTAGGACATACCATTCCATACTTGGGAACTTAACTAAAATAAGTAAAAGAAACTCTGGGGACCGAAGCTTACCACAGGCTCAATACATTCTCAGCAGATCACTGTTTCAAGATAGCACACGGTCACAGAGGCAGCCGTTGGCCCCTGAGCCCTGGAAGCCAAGCTCTGGCAGGGATGAATATGGATTGTGAAGGAATCCATAACACTGAATCTTACCTTTTTAAAAGACATTCCTTTAGGAGACCTCTCTGCAGGAAAATGTATCTAAACTCAAAACTATGGCATATGCTTCATAGACTCCATGAAACCCATCCAGTGAATTCTAAGGGGCTTGAACCAGTTAAGAACTATTGATCTAGATTTCTACCAGATAACTAGTTACTCCTACCCTTGAAAAGTCTGAAGCATATCCCTTCCAATTTTCCTATTTAGATTTAGGGCTACTCAGTAGACCAGTTATACATGTTGTGAGAGGGTGGGAAGGGAATTAGCCTGCAGCCTTGTGAGGAATCTATACTCCTTCAATTATCGCCTTTGTTTTTAATTGTTTCAGGGTTGGTCCACAGCAACTGCAGGGGGTGGGAGACTTAAAATTTCTTCTTACAAGAAGATTTCCAAGGTGGGTCAGAGTTGGCCAAAAGCACAGAGAAGACTATATCAAATGCCAACTGGGGAAATATGGCAGGATTAGCAGTCTGTTGGTCTCTCTCTGCAGTACCTATAATGTCAAATTAAGGGAACCATCTGGAGGATGGCATTGGCCCCTTCCCTTCCCAGGAAACCAATCTGGCCCTAAAACATGGAAACATTTAAAAGGATAATCTGGGATTGGAACAATTCTCATCACAGAAAATCCTTCTTCCAGGCCTGGGCCTAGTTTTGTATCAAGGTCAAAGAGCTGGAGAGGAGTCCTTTTGGCTGCAGTTTCAGTTTCACCTCATCTTTGCTCTGTAACTCTGTGGGTACCAACAGCCTTGGCCAGGTATGAAATGTTGACTACTAATATTTGCTCTGACTGTTCTGCACAAAGATGCTCAGTAAGGAGGGAGCCAAGTCCTTGGCAGTTACAGCTGCCTTGCACAGGTAAAAATGGCTAGTCCATCTAGTCCCTTATGGTACAGTTTGTATTCCAAGAACTGTAAACACAGACATTCAGAATCCCTTTACAACCAAAACACCAAATATCTGAAATCATTCCCCAGCTCTAACAAATTTGCCTTCCGGAGTCTGGAGACAGAGCCAGTATACATGACTACTGCTGATCACTTCTGGAGCTGCCTTGAGGCTGGTCATTAGCAATTTGAAGTCACAATTTTCACTGAGGATCCAAACCTTAAATCACCTTTTATTTGCTTGGGGCTACTAAGGGGGCAAGGTAACACTTGGGATGTAGAAAAGATGCTGCAAGTGCCTGTAAGCCCAGGTTGTGCAGCAAGCTCGGGCCACCACTAACTTTCCACAATGACTTTACCACAGGCCTTGCTCAAGCAAAGGCAACAGACCCACTGGTAATCAGATGTGAACTATACAGATTGCACCTGCTGATGAAAACCATGAGGTCGTGGTCCTGCAACACAGACTTGCATACACCAAAAGCCCCAGGTTGGCATTTTGGTCCATGCTGTGGGCATCAGGAGAAAGAGGGCTGACAACACTCAGATGCGGTGTCCCACCCCAAATCCAAAGCACCAGCTCACAGGCCGCATGCCATACTCCAAACATGATGGCTGGCTTATCACCTATCCTACTTGGGACCTCTCTCTATCTAGGTTTCTCTTTTAAAAAACATTTTTTTTTTAATGTTTATTTTGGAGAGAGCGAGCAGGAGAGGGGCAGAGAGAGGGAGACACAGAATCCAAAGCAGGGTCCAGGCTCTGAGCTGTCAGCACAGAGCCTGATGCAAGGCTCGAACCCACAAACAGTGAGATCGTGAGCTGAACTGAAGTAGGACGCTTAACCAACTGAGTCACTCAGGTGCCCTTGTGTCCCTCTTCACCTCTATTCTGTCTAGAGGCTGGTCTTAATGCTCCTGGCCAGAGAATAGGCAGGAGCTGCCACAGGGATCTTGAACAAGTGGTTAGCTACAGCATCTAGATGGGGAAAATGCTGGCCAAAAAAAAGACGGAATTTCAAAAGGTAAATTTCTGTGTATTCACGCCTAATTTTCAAAAGCTGTGTAAACAATTTTTTTCTACCTTCCCCAATCATTTGCACAATTTTTGTCAAGTCCAAACGTAATTTAAAATGAGGTAGGTAGTTTCTCTCTCTTCTGCCTTTGTCTTTGTAGTGACTGTCGAGGCCTGTGCCGTGAAAGCACCAGTCTCCCGTGCAGGGGGAGCACCGGGGGTGGGCACTGGTGACTGATGGAGCTTCTCAGTTGGCTATTTTCTCAATCTCATCCAAATCATCCGTGTCCAATCTTTCTATTTTCTTATCTGGAAAAAAAATTCATATAGGCATCAACATGGGGCTACCATGGAGACACACATCTAGGGAAGGGTCAGCACAGCAGCGAAGGAGGGGACACACAGCTTTCTGCCCACATGCCGTGCCTCTGGCCACAGCCAACTTTCACATAACCCCAGAGGCTCCCGGTGCCCGAGCGTGGGACAGAGCCCTAGGCCCTTCAAGCCTGGCCAAGGGGAAACTCTCATTCGAGTCCCTGACCCGAACTCACCAGGTGTGCTCTCTGAGAACTTCCATAGTGTAGGCAAGGAGGGGGACGTGACAAGGACGAAGGCCTCTCGAGGGGGCCCCAGGAGAACCTACCCTTCCTTCCCTCTCCCTTGGACCTGCCCCTCTAAGGAAAGGGCCCTGGCGGGGGGGGGGGGGGGGCACTCCCAGGCACTCACTAAAATGCTCCTGGATTCTGTTCAGGATGTTCATGCTGTGTTTGCTGTCGACCATGTTCACTGCCAGGCCCCTCTTGCCAAAGCGGCCCGTGCGCCCGATCCGGTGCAGGTAGGTCTCGTTGTCCGGGTTCCCATCCTTGTCCACGGGAAGGTCAAAGTTGATGACGACAGATACCTGTTCAACATCAATACCTGCACGAAAGACAAGTGGAGTCAGGACGGGAGACGAAACCCACCGCCAAGCAAGCGAGGCCGACACACACCAGCATCAGGTGGAGGGAAGAGTCTGGGGCAGGCCAGCTCTGGGATTCGGGGACCCGGGGCACGCAGCAGAATCCAGAGGGAAAGACAGAACTCCAGCAGGTGCTAACAAAATTACGACATCACTAGAAGGGCCTCNGCTCAATCACGGCAGCCCTCTGCTCCACCATCATTTCACCGCTCAGCAGAGCCACCTGGTGGCCTTCTTTGGAGAGCTCTGCTGCCAGCCAACTAGCTGTTTTGCGGGTCTGGAGTGAAAAGAATTGTTTTAAATGGAGATACCTGTAAAAACAAAAACAAAAACAAACCTGCAAAAAGTGGTTTGTTGCCATTAAAATACATGAAAGCCTGCTGAGTTCAGTCACCAGGACAGGCTTACCAATTTTTACAAAGACATATTAGCCATGTGATTTTTTTTTTTTTGGATGAATTGCTTAAATCATCTTAGTGGTCAGCTAGGAAGAGTGTGGTATGAGCCAAACATCTTCATTCTCATATAGCCTATATTCTTAATGTTTTATAATTATTTCACTGGATGTTATTTGGAGGTTTTTCCAAGTTATCTCTAAGAAGTGGGACCAAAGACAAGTTCAATTCTTCAGTCTTTCCCTCATAACTCATAGTCTGAGGAGAATATGCCCTGGGGCAGGTGGAGATGATTCATCATTTCCTTTCTGGTCACAAGGACACCCAGTCCTCCTCAGCACTGAGGTGGAGCGGGCTGAGAGGGAGGGCCACACACCCCTCCAGTGGAGCTCCTCCCCCCGCAGGCCTGCTGCTGCCACTGCTACTCACATGGCAGAAGATCATGGCCTGAGCAATGGTGATGGCCCCATACAGGTTACACAAGGCCTGGAACTTCTCATCTCTGTTATTGCACAGGACATAATACTGCTTGATGGTGTCCAAGGTCTCCTCCTCGCGCTTCAGTTTGATAATGTTTGGGTCTGGGACCACTTTCTGGGCAAATTTCCACACAGAGTCTTCAAAGGTGGCAGAGAAAAGCAGCATCTGGCAGTTCCTGGGCAGCATCCTGCAAGGGAAGACCCAGGCATGTGGCATGACCCCGAGTCTTTCCCTGGAAGGAACAGAGACAGCCGCCCCGGGCCTGGATGCTCTCCACGCCTGGGAAAGAGGCTAAGTGGGGGAGGAGAAGAGCAGGGAGGAGGCAAGAGCAGCCATGGGGCAGGGACGGAGCTGGTGTTCGATTCCCCGAGACTCCTTCCTCAACCCGTGGTCAGCGCTCATGAGCAAATGGCCCATCAAACAAAGGCTTCTGGAAGTACTAGAGTAAAGGAGCAAGAAGAAGTGTTTGAAGTAAAAGGAGAAGATGCTGCAGATCAGGAGGCTGAAGCGTTCCTCTTGGCTCAAGAATTCCTACCTCTGGATGCGGATGCTCTGGTCTTGGTGGCCCTGAGTAGCTATCATCACGTCAGCCTCATCCAGAACAAACACCTTGATCTTCTTAGGGTCTATGAACTTGAGCTTGGCGCACCAGTCCAGAACAGTCCCAGGGGTGCCAATGACAATGTGTTCACTGATCTTCTGACCTCTTTCCACTGTGGAGACAAGATGTTTTCTGTGGGTATTTCCATGGTAAAGCCTGTTTTCCTCTCTGAGAAAATCTAAAGCTATGATGTATTTTAATGCAACTGTTTTGATGTTTTCCTTAGTGTTTTAAGGAAAGGTTATATCACTATAGTATTTAATAATGTTGAAAAGATAAGGTAAGGATATAAACAGTGAAAAGACGAAAGCCTCTTCAGTAGCGTTCTTTTCCATTCTCTGTAGTCATCCAGTTCTCTTTCAAGGAGGATCTGTAGTTATCTTTATTTCTTCTCTGTCAACATCATTCCCCCAGCCCAGGATGGCACTTCTCCCAAGCCGACTTTCACAGCACTCTCTCCAGTGTACTCTGCCCGTCAGCTACTCTAGTGTCTACATCAAATAAGCCAGTCGCCTTTACACACTCTCTGTCAGGGTCAGTAAACAGGATTCACCATGAAAGTCTTTGCTTTCTCAAAGAAACACAAACTGCCTCTATGAGATGAAGTGCTTCTCCAGACAAGGCCTGGTGGACCATGGCATGTTCTTGACCGTGTGTAGTCTGAAACTTACAAGATTTGGTTCTTCATTTTGAGTTAGATGGCACTTATAATTTTTAGTTCTTTAATTACAGTCTTGACCAGACACATAGAAGCCTCCTCTAAACAGCCCAAATTTCCCCTTACTGTGAATGTTGAGTCAATTCAAAGCCAACAAATGCTCCTCCTTACTTCTGTTAAACAAACCAATCACTGTCCCCCCACAAAAGTTATTCTGACTCCTCTTCAACCCAAATTGAAAAATGTTAAATGTTTTATGATCATCTTCCACTGTATTTTATAATCTTATTTACTTTTTAGAAGCAATTTCAAGTTGGTATTAGGACATTATACACTGAGTAGATTTCTGCAAGTCACAGGTTAGTGTTAAAGATTCACAGGACTTAGCCAAACCTTCAACAAGACTTTTTAAATTACTTAAATATTGTCAATTTGTTGTAAAACAAAAGTAGGAAACATGAATAAAGAAAAAATAATAAAAATAAGCTCCAAACAAAAAACAAACTCAAATACAGAGAACAAACTGGGGTTTGTCAGAGGAGGGGTGAGTGGGGGAGTGAAATAGATAAAGGGAATTATCTTTTACATTTAATCCACTTATTTTGATAAGCACTGAGAAAAAGAATTGTTGAATCATAGCAGGGCCTGCATGGTTTGGTTGGTTAAGCTTCTGACTTTGTCTCAGGTCATCATCTCAAGGTTTCTGAGTTTGAGCCCCGCATTGGGATTTTCTTGCTCTCTCCCCCTTTCTCTCTGCCTCTCCCTCAGTTGTGTGCTCTCTCTCAAAAATAAGTAAACTTTAAAAAAAAGGAATTGTTGAATCATTGTATTGTATACCTGAAACTAATGTAACACTGTATGTTAATTATAATCAATTAAAAAATGATCATATTCTAGAACATTTTTGTTCTTCTAATGATATTAAGAAGAAATTAGGCAATTTAGTGATATTAAAAAGAAATTAGGCAATTAAATCCAGAATGTGCAACATTTTATAAGCAACTGGTCTGGCCTGTTCAAAAAGTCAAATGTACTGAGGGAAAAGATGGAGGGACTATTCTAGATTGAAAGAAACTTAAGAGCTACAACACCAAGCGTGGTGCGTATTCACCAATTCGATCTTGGTTCAAAAACAAAGCAGCCACAAAGAAACACTGTGGGGGAAAAATAAAAATGGACTAGATACCATTATTAGAGAATCTGTTAATTTTCTTGTGATAAGTGTTTTGTGGGTATGCTGAAGAAAGTCCTTATTATGAGATGCATGCTCAGGTATTTAGGAATAAAGATCCACAATGTCTGCAATATACTTTCAAACGGTTCCCCCCAAAACACACACACATACAGATAAAGCAAATATGGCAAAGTGTTGAATACGTAAAGGGCACATGTGTTATCTTTATTATTTCACCTACTGTATATGATCTGAAATTTTAAAAATAGAAGTTGTTAGGGGCGTGTAGGTAGCTCAGTCGGTTAGGTGTCCTACTTCAGCTCAGGTCATGATCTCATTGTTCATGAGTTTGAGCCCGTCAGTGCAGAGCCTGCTTGGGATTCTCTTCCTCCTTCTCGCTCCCTGCCCCTCCCCCACTTTGGGGTGCGTGCTCTCAAAATAAATAAGCTTTTAAATAAAATAGAAGTGGTTAGCCTAATGAATTAGAATCACATATTCATACTCACATTTATTGCCTCGGACAGCATAAGCTAGCTTCAGTTCAGGGTAATATTTGCCCATCTGTTCAATCACTTTTCCTGTTTGCAGGGCGAGCTCATAAGTTGGGGAGAGGCAGAGACACTGGCAGGGAAAGAGTGCACAGTGAGATCTCAAGGGCAGTGGGGAACTACCATCAGGACTTAGTTATTCCTCCAGCTAACGCTGAAGAAGGGTATGTAAATTAAAGTGTGCACCATTTGACTCTTTAAGCTGCAAAGTCATAAGCTAGAATTCTTAAGGGTCAGAACTCTGGCTGGGTAAAGACCCTTGAACAAAGCTATTGGCCACAAGAATACAAAAACCCACATATGTGCAAGGATCTGAAATTCCAGTTGGAGATTAGCTTTCTTTTCACTCACTCAGAAAGTTCTCAGAACTTTCCAAAGGATGATAGTTGTAGACGGAGGAGGTTTTTCCTGCAAGTAAAGGTGCCAAGTCTGTCAGCGGTTTCCCAGAACTGGTAAACCACAGAGAGATAACAGCCTGTGTGTGGCTACTGGAAGATCAGCCATGTTGTTTGTGCTCCACAGGGGGCTCTGGTTTATGTAAAAAGTAATAAGCACCTTGGCTTTTATTCCATCGAATGTATTTTCTAGCTACATGTTAGCAGAAAATCCAAATTTACCAAGCCCTTACCTGGGGGTATCTATTTGCAGGTTCTACTTGGCTGAGCATGGCCAACACGAAGGCAGCTGTTTTACCAGTGCCAGACTGAGACTGGGCAATTAAGTTCTGTGGGCTGCACAAGAAAACAAACTGTTTAGGAGCTTAAATCTCAAGTATCCTCTTAGTTAATAACAATGCAGAATAAAGCTTAGTTTATGGAAGGGGGCTTTGATTTCTGCAGTGGAGTTATACGTCCTAGCTCCACAAACACAAAGCACAACAGAGAGAAGACTATGGTGGGATTCAGAACACACTCTTGTTATCTCTTATTCTTGACACAGCAGCCAGTGATTATTTTAAAATGTGAGACCGCTTATGTCACTCCTCTGCTCAACAGTCTTCCAGTCACTCCTCATTTCCTTCAGAATAAAAGTGAAAATGCTTGTGTGTTACAATCTGGCTCCCTAGTGGTTCTCGCTCTCAGCTCCTACTACCTTCTCCCTTATTCACCTGCTCCGCCACAAAGGCCTCAGTGCTCCCCAAAAGCATGCCAGCCATGCCTCCATCCTAAGGTGTCTGCACTGGCTATCCTTTGCCTGGGGCGACGACACGTCCACTCTTCTCCTTCAAGGTTTGCTAACACATCATCTACTTGATGAGATCCAAAACTAAGCACTCGATTAGAATTGTAACCTACTTTGAAATGCCTTAAAGAATGACATATTGGTGAATAGATATGTGATAGAGTTTAGTAAAATGTTAGTGATAGAATCTGGATGGTGGGCATAAGGGTGTTCACTCTAAAATCCTTTCAACTTTGTTGTAAGTTTGACAATTTTCATAATATAAAGTTGGGGGAAAACTGCAATCCATTTCCTTGGTATTCCTGATCTCCCCTACTACGCTCTGTTTTTCTCCTTAGCATTTGTCACCTTTTTAACTTTTATTTAGTTTATTTTATTTAAGTTTATTTATTGGGGGGGGAAGAGAATGAGTAGGGGTACAGAGGATCCTAAGCAGGCTCTCTGCTGACAGCAGAGAGCCCAATGCAGGGCAAACTCATGAACTGTAAGATCATGACCTGAGCCGAAATTGGATGCTTAACCAACTGAGTCACCCAAGCACCCTGTCACCTTTTCTTAAAAATAACTTTTTAAAAATTTTTTAAATTTTTTTATTTTTTATTTTTTTCTGAGAGAGAGAGAGAGACAGACAGACAGTATGAACAGGGGAGGGTCAGAAAGAGAGGGAGATACAGAATCTGAAACAGGCTCCAGGCTCTGAGCTAGCTGTCAGCAGAGCTCGATGTGGGGCGCGAACCCACAAACCGTGAGATCATGACCTGAGCCGAAGTTGGACGCTCAACCAACTGAGCCACCCAGGCGCCCCTAAAAATAACTTTTAAATGTACAATTCAGTGGCATTAATTACATTTAAAATTTATTATCTTTTAATATCCTATATACTATATATTTTATTTATTTTTAGTAAAAATAAATTATCTATACTCCAGACTAAGTTCCTTATACAAGGCCTGGAAATTTGGTCTGCTTTGTTTACTAATGTATCCAAGTGTCTCCAATAATATCTGTTACATACCTGCACTCAATACATATTTGTTGATGAAGAATAGTACTAGATACTTCTCTCAGGTCTCTTCTAACATTGATGATCTAAAAATTGAGCATCTATGAAAGCATTAAGATCTCGAGGGGCACTTGGGTGGCTCAGTCGGTTAAGTGTCTGACTTCAGTTCAGATTACAATCTCACAGTTTCTGAGTTTGAGCCCCACGTTGGGCTCTGACCTGACATTGCAGAACCTGCTTGGGATTCTTTCTCTCCTCTCTCTGCCCCTCCTCTGTTCTCTCTCTCTCACTAAATAAACAAATGAATAAACAAACTTTTAAAAAAAGATCTCTAGGGGCGCCTGGGTGGCTTAGTCGGTTAAGCGTCCGACTTTCGCTTAGGTCATGATCTCGCGCTTCGTGGGTTCGAGCCCCGCGTCGGGCCCTGTGCTGACTGCCAGCTCAGAGCCTGGAGCCTGTTTCAGTCTGTGACTCCCTTTCTCTCTGACCCTCCCCTGCTCACGCTGTCTCTCTCTCTCTCCTAGAAATAAATAAAACATTAAAAAAATTAAAAAAAAAAGAAAAAAAAAGAAAAAAAAAGATCTCTAAACAAATATTCCATTTATTTATCTCCAAGTATATTCAAAAGTGTCAAGCTAAAAAACAACATTATTCATCATGAAAAATGTCACTATTATGACACAGAACAAAGAAAAATTTAAGAAAATGCATATCTAAAATATCTGTTTTTATTTATTTATTTTATTATTTTTTAAGTAGGCTTCAGGCCCAGTGCAGAGCCCAAAGTGGGGCTGAACTCACAACCCTGACTTCATGACCTGAACTGAGATCAAGACGTCTGGGGTGCCAGGGTGGCTCAGTTGGTTAAGTGTTCAACTTTGGTTCAGGTCATGATCTTGCAGTTCGTGGGTTTGGGCCCTGCATTGGCCTCTGTGCGGACAGCTCAGAGCCTGGAGCCTGCTTCAGATTCTGTGTCTCCCTCTCTCTCTCTGCTCCTCCCCTGTTCACACTCTGTCTCTCTGTCTCTCAAAAATAAATAAACATTAAAAAACAAAAGAGTCAGATGCTTAACCAACTGAGCCACCCAGGTACATCCCAAAAACAGTATTTACAGACTATAGGAAAAGGAGTTTCAGGATTTAGGATTATATGCAGTATAATTTTACATAATCATATACATATAATGTAGAGATTAATTCATATAAAGATTTCCTCATACTCTCTAACCTTGTTTCTCAAAATGTAGTCTGAAACTAGCATCATCAGCATCACTTAGAAGCTTATTAGAAATGATGAACCTAAATAAAAAAAAAAAAAAAAAATGGGGCGCCTGGGTGGCTTAGTCGGTTAAGCGTCCGACTTTCGCTTAGGTCATGACCTCGCGGTTCGTGGGTTCGAGCCCCGCGTCGGGCTCTGTGCTGACTGCCAGCTCAGAGCCTGGAGCCTGTTTCAGAGTCTGTGTCTCCCTCTCTCTCTGTCCCTCCCCTGTTCATGCTCTCTCTCTCACTCTCCTAGAAATAAATTAAAAAAAAAAAAAAAAATGATGAACCTTAGTCCCCACCTCAGATGGAGACTAAAATGAGAATCTGCATTTTAATAAGTTCCTATGAGATTCATATGCCTATGAAAGAGTGAAAAGCACTGCACCAGAAAACAACCTTGGTAATTACCCTATTCTGGTCTCCCAGAAAACTGGTTTTGCCTACTGTATTTGACATAATAAATTTTATATATCCATCTAATGAAATCATGGTGTATATGAATGATAAATGTTTATTTATCAACATAAAAAGATGATCATCTAAGTTTTTTTTTATTGTGTGTGTTTCTAAAAAAATTTTTTTTAATGTTTATTTATTTTTGAGAGACAGAGGGACAGAGCACGAGTAGGGGAGGGACACAGAGAGAAAGGGAGACACAGAATCCAAAGCAGGCTCCAGGCTCTGAGCAGTCAGTGCAGAGCCTGATGTGGGGCTTGATTTCATGACCCTAAGATCAATACCTGAGGGGCACCTGGGTGGCTTAGTTGGTTAAGCGTCTGACTTTCACATAGGTCATGATCTCACGGTTCGTGGATTCGGGCCCCACGTCAGGCTCTGTGCTGACTGCCAGCTCAGAGCCTGGAGCCTGTTTCAGTCTGTGACTCCCTCTCTCTCTGACCCTCCCCTGCTCATGCTGTCTCTCTCTCTCCTAGAAATAAATAAAACATTAAAAAAAAGAAAAAAAAGATCAATACCTGAGCCAAAATCAAAGAGTTAGATGCTTAACTGACTGAGCCACCCAGGTGCCCCTAATTATGTTTTTAAAAAGCATTTAAAGATTTTGTATTTTATATATTTTTTAAAAAAGGTATAGGGGCACCTGGTGGCTCAGCTGGTTGAGTGTCTGACTGTTGATTTCAGCTCAGACCATGATCTCATGGTTGCAGGATCAAGCTCCTGTCAGGTTTTGCACTGGGTGTGAAACCTGCTTGGGACTTGGGATTCCCTCCCTTCCTTTCCCTCTGCCCCTTACCCAATTGCACACATGATAAAATAAAAAATAAACTTAAAAAAAAAAAAAAAAAGGGTATGGGATACCTTGGTGGCTTAGTTGGTTAAGGCTTTGACTCTTGATTTAAGCTCAGAGCATGATCTCACAGTTTATCAGATCAAGCCCCATATCAGGCTCTGTGCTTACAGCATGGAGCCTGCTTGGGATTCTCTCCCTCCCCCACCCCCAGCCCTCTACCTCTGCCTCTCCCCTGCTCGTGCACTTTCTTTCTCAAAGAAATAAACATTTTTTTAAAAAAAGGTATAGATATAGATATGTAAGTTTACATAAAAAGTCTAGAAGTCTCTAAATATTAGTGAGGGGGGCAGATTACGGATGATTTTAATCTTTCCTTGTTGTCTAGCTTTTCTAAAATAAGCATGAATTATTAGTATAGTTTTAAAAAATAATAAAATTTTTAAAAATGGAAAATTAAAAATGGGATAGGGTCATATCAGGACACATACGGCTCAGCAAGCATCAGAGGCAATGCATTCTCTTGTATCTTGGATGGACGGTTGAAGCCCATGGCATAGACTCCCTGGAGAAGCTGTGGTTTCCTAGAAAAACAGTTTAAGATGAAAGTCAGCATCTCTTTGGTTGAGGAAAGAAGCCAAATATCTGAGGGATTTCTTTTTCTCTTCCTTACTGTTGTTACAGTTTATTTACAACTAACAATACTTGAATTGTGCGACACGGAGTGCAATTCACATTACCTTGCGATTTTACTTAACAGCCCATAGCAGCTAAATTCTTTTATTAAACTTGTGTTAGCTAAAAATGTTCTTCTGGGATGAAAAAAATATATACAATAGGACTAGGATCTCTATCTAAAAGGGAGAGTCAGAAAGTAAACAAATACTCACAGCCGAAGCTCCTCAAAGGACTTCACTGAGTAGAGCGGGGAATTGGGGTCCCGCTGCAGGACTTCTACTTGGTTGGTGTTATCGACAAGGTTGCTTCTGATCAGCTTGTTGAGTAAGGACTGAGCAGCTCTGTCTTCTGTCAGGGAAAAAAAGAGCAAAGAATTTTATTTTATTTTTATTATTTATTTTATTTTCAATTTTTGTTTATTTTCTTTTAGAGCAAAGAATTTTTAAAGGCTATGAAATCTACCATGAGTTCATCTGAATTTACTTGCCATTGGCATTTTAAGCAGTAGCATGTATTTGTGCTAGGACTTTATCATGCAACTGGGCTTCATAGTTCTCTCCAGCATCTATTGCAAACAACCCTCTTTTCTGAAGGTTATCTACTCTTCCTATGTATACCTAAGTATTTACTCCCCAATCTGTGCTCAACAGAAAATTAAAAATTATTAGCTTAACAAACATATCACAACAATTAAAAAAACCTGAAATTAACATTTTGTAACTTGATATCATATACGCTGTTTCTATCTTGTTATCTATGTTTGATGTGTCCAAATATCATTAACTTTATTAGACAATGGGGATGCAACTTAAAATTTCTTTTGTAATACCCTGTACAAGATAATCATTCAGGGAATGCTGCTGAAGTCCATCAGTGGTTCAAAATAAAATTTCCCTAAAATGTAAACAATGAGAATTCCTTCAACAACTATGTTGAACTTTTATTAGCATTGTGACTCCCATTAAAGTCAAACCAAGTTGGGCATAAAAACGAAGCCATGTAACAATCTATTCTCTTAAGACTGTAGAACCTCATGGGTATAGCTCTAGGCTGTGTTACCTTTCTCTTCTTCATCTGCCTTCTCTGCATTAGCACTGGTCTTGACAACGGCACCTTTATCAGACACAAAGTGGCCGTCATTCAGTATCACATCCCATACCCAATAGCCGAGACAATTCAAATTCTATGAGACACTAGAAATGTACAGGCCTGGGGAGCAGAAAAATAAATGAGGAAACCAAGCCACAGATAAAAACATTTTATTATTCCTAAATAAACAAAGGTATGAAACAATGTTGTTTATATTTCAATTCTTTCCTATTCCAAGTCCTCTCACCATACCTCAAACATTAATGTGACTTTCCCTCATATCATCAATATTTCTGAAATGTTATAGAAAGATGATCACAGCAGGCAATGATCACAAAGCACCTTGATGTTCAACAGAGGAAACCGTATTTCATTAACATATGAATGCTATAATGCCATTAAGATTCTATGCATGTAAAGTACTGATTAATAGAAATGTATATTCAAACAATGTTGTAGATATGAAAAAATATACAGAAAAAGATTGAAACTTTGGAATGAGGTACATGTTCCTACTCCCTCCACCCAACCAGTAATTTTAAGTACATCAACAAAAATTTAATGGATTTTTGGTAGATACGATTTTCGATAATGACAATAGGTTAATTCTCAAGTTGCTCATACTTTGTCTATCTCATCTCAAATTGAGGAATATTATGAAAAACACAACAATTAATCTTTGGCAGCATATTCTCATGAACAGCAATAAATTTGATCATTTATAAGTCAATTAGGCATCCTCAGGTTTATATTAAGCACAATACAAAACAAAACAATCCAGTTTAATTCCCAAATCAAACGACTGCCAGGATCTATCCGCCCCCTCCACCCCCCAAGCCTGGTACATATATAATTTTTTTTCCAGACAGCTGTTATGTCACAGCAGAAATACTAAAGAAAGTCACACTTGCTTTCAAACTAGCTTTTACTCACCATTGGCATCTGGTTTGATTTTCTCTTCCTTAAGATGTAAGTTGCTCAACTAAATGGAAAATATGGAGGGGGGGGAAGTGTCAGGAAAATCACTTAAAAGATTTTAATCAACAGAGCCTCCCCAATAAAGCTGGGGAGAAATGAGCCACTCTCAAGACTTATTCATTAAGTTGTTCTGCTGGGCTCCTTTTGTTGGCTAAATGAGTGAGAATAAACAAAATATCTCATAAATACAGCAGTAGAAAAAAACTGGTTATACAACAGCTCAAAATCCACACCTCCTAATTACAATCCCTAGAGAGAATTATAATTTGTGAGTTTGCTTAAGGCCCTGGTTACAAAGACTCTCTCAGTAGAATACCCCTTGAGTTGTCATTCTCTTGTATTCCATACAACAGGAAAATTTTAAAAATACTGGAAAATGCAGTCACACTTCAGAGAACATCAAGGTGGGAGGGCTGCAATGAAAAGCATCTGTGAATAGGCATCAGTTATGTTAGGTATGTCTGAGCCACAGGACGACAACATGCCGATATGCATCCTCACATTCAAGTTTGCCTTGTGCTGGAAATCTGATATATGTCTATTTTTTATTGTTTATTTATTTTTGAGAGAGACAAAGAGAACATGAGTGGGGGGGGGGCGGACAGAGAAAGGGAGACAGAATCCGAAGTAGGCTCCAGGCTCTGAGGTGTCAGCACAGAGCCCAACATGGGGCTTGAACACACAAACCGTGAGATTATGACCTGAGCCAAAGTTGAGCACTTAACTGACTGAGCCACCCAGGTGCCCCTGGAAGTCTTAGATTTTAAACTGAGAACAGCCTGGGGCATCATGGCACACTGTATGATCAAACTACCTAGCAATGTGAAGTGGGAATACAAAGGAAGCATAGCAACAAATTCAAAGAAAGAATTATTAGAATTTTGATCAAACACTGCAAATTAGGTATATCCTGGCAGGACTTATCTCCTCTATTAGAATGAAAATACCCTTTATCAATTAAACCTCAGTAAAAGCTGGGGGAGGGGTAGAAAATACCTTAAAGACAGGAATATTTTTACTTAAATTTTTATTTAATTTTTTTAACCTTTATTTATTTTTGAGAGACAGCGCAGGCAGGGGTGGGGCAGAGAGAGAGGGAGACACAGAATCCAAAGCAGGCTCCAGGCTCTGAGCTGTCACCAATGCGGGGCTCGAACCCATAAACCGTGAGATCATGACCTGAGCTGAAGTTGGGCCCTTAACTGACTGAGCCACCTAAGTGCGCCAGGAATATTTTTATTTTTAATTGATCTCTGGATCTAGCAGAAAGCAGGTGCTCTAATCATAAAATATTGAGGGGGCTTAGGACATCATCTCGTGAAGGGTGAAAGAATAAAAATGGCTATTTTTTTTTCATGTTTATTTATATTTGAAAGAGAGAGATACACAGTGTAATCAGGGGCAGGGCAGAGAGAGAGAGACAGACAGACAGAATCTGAAGCAGGCTCCAGGCTCTGAGCTGTCAGCACAGAGCCTAACTCAGGGCTCCAACTCATCAACCATGAGATCATGACCTGAGCCGAATTCAGGCACTCAATCAACTGAGCCACCCAGGTGCCCCCAAAATGGCTATTTCTTAAGGCACCACCCACACCAGCAATTCTTTATGTTTTGAGGTTCATTCTGTCTTTCCTCTAAGTCCAAGAAAGGGGAAAGGCCAAGAGAGGAATGAAACAGTTGTTTATTTTGATGGGTGGTTAGTTGGGATGGAGGAACCTCACTTCTCTATTGTTGCTAACTGAAAAGGAAGTTTCTGGTGTCTCTGTATGCTTTAGTGTTAGGGGACAGAGAAGTAGGGAGGGAACACGCTGGAGGGACTGGCAAGAAAGGAAATTGTCATAAAGCAGTAAAAATCCTTCATTAATTCCACATGACAGCAAACACACTGACGATCAATATGAAGCAACCAGTGCAACATATGGTATATGGCAGGCATTCAATATATTTTAGTCTTCTCTAAGAAGACCCTGCCAAAAAACCTAGTGTAAGTGTCGTATCTGGGGTTGTGGAGAGGGAGAGGGATACAGATTGGGGAGGGGGGGGGG